>NC_135658.1:17483611-17783611 GCF_964188315.1 Podarcis muralis | reverse complement strand
CTTTGGGAAGTTTATGGGTAAAGGGGATTGGGGAGGTGCATGGGGTTTGTATGTGTATGGGGGTTTGTATGTATGTGTATTTATTTGTGTATGGGGACACTCCAGTGAATGTTTTGAGTGGATGAGACGCTGGGGCTCAGAGCCACTGACGAAGCGAAGTGTGGTCCTTGTAAGGTGCGGTTCCTAGCGACGCGAGTCCGTCTAGGCCACTGACAGGACGCGGAGAAAGGTGACTGAGTGGGAAATAACGTTAGGTGGACGGAGTGTCCCAGAGGTTAAGGGAACGGAAAAAAGAAAAAAAAAAAGAAAAGAAAAAGTAAACCAACCCCCTTGCAGTGTTTGTTCTTTTTGGACAATTGGAAATGTCAAGCTACAATTGAAAAAACCCCTTTAAGCTCCTTTCTGTATTCTGGCAGTAACCAGCATAGGTGCGTCCAGTTGGCTTGTATTGTATTGCCAACACGTGGGGTCCGGGAAAAAAAAGGAAAAAAGATATGTGCTCTGCAGAGGCGCCAGGAATAGAACCCTGCATGAAGGGGTTCTCAATTCTGCCACATTCACTGCGCTGCATGTTAGGGGATTGGGAAACAGACCTTAAAACACCTAGAATCTTGCAGAGTACAAGTATAAAAAAAAAAAAAGGATTATTTGGTCTTTAACATTAAAAGTGACATGAGTTGCTCATGAGGTCAAATTTTGTGTTTTCATGTTAAAGGTGGGAAGGTTTCAATTACTAATACAATCATGTAATCATGTACTGGTTTCAGAATTTGAATGTCATCAATTCACTGTGCTTTGAGCTACCTGGTATCTTAATGTTTTTGTTAATAGGTTTGTTTCTTATTGACTCTGTTGCATAAGGTACCCTGGGTGATTTAGAAACCACTTGTTAAATGTTGATCAAAAGTAAAAATGTACAAATGTATGGAAAAAAGGTAGTGTTGTCAAAAGAGATGGGGTTTTAACCTCCCCATCCCATGTTCAGACAGATGAGAAGAGAAGTAAGAGGGTTACGGGGACAAAGCAGTAAACCACCCCCCTTGCAGTGTCTGTGTTTAACACAGAAACAAAGACGCTATGCAGCCCTTGGTGGAGTCTGGAAACCAGGTTAAAATGGGGCCAGAGAACACTAAGGAAAATTACAAATTACCAAATATTGCACAGCAATATTTAAATTCAACCAAAATTGATTTTTGCACTACCTTTATATTTTTGAAATGCGTATAATATTTTTATTTGTAAAAGGGATGAACAGTTGTATGAAGGTGAAGTAGTGGTCTGTCGGAGAAGGCTCTTCTTTTGAAGAGAGGTGTATGCAGAAGGTGAAGTAGTGGTCTGGGCTGGAGAAGGTAGAGGGAAGTAGAAAAGGTGAGAGGTAGAGGGTAAAGAAGTGAGAATGTTGGAACAGGAGAAAGGTTGGGTAATGGGTTGTAAAGACAATTGAGTGTTTTATGCTGATTAGTATCACTGAAATTAATATATTCATATGCTATTATTGAGAGTAATTAATACAGCTAATTATATGAGCAATAATATGCTATTATTGAGAGAGTAAATTCTTTTTATTCAGAGAGAATTTACTAAATATAGTAAAAGCTGAATAGATAGAGGCTGTGTGACCAGCAACACACTTTAGTCACAGTCCTACATGGAGGTGTGGAGTGATCCACACTAAGATTCTTGGTTGAGGTTTTCATGAGTAAAACCAGCTTTTAAAGAATTCTGAATTAAGAATTAAGAATATAATATATTATAGAACAGCTTTTTTTTTTTTTTTTTTTTTTGGCTGGCTGGACAGCTAACCATCCATAAATTAACAGCAAGAGTAGGGACCTGGAAAGTTGTTTGTGCCTTTTTTTTAGTATGTCCCTCCCATGAAAGATACTCCTTGGACATCTATTAATTGAAAATTGAGATGGCTCTGAATGTACATGCCAGGAGAGGTCTTAGGCAAAATAAATTTTTATTTCCCTGTTTACATTAGGCTGTGGAAAGTGTTCCAAAACAAACATCTTATATGAGAAAGGGAGATATTGAAGCTCTTCGTGTTGATTGAACCTCCAAAGTTGTCAAATGCATTAGTGACAGCAGAATCAAGATGTTGATAGACAAATACCTCAATGCTTATTGATACAATTACCCCCCCCCCCAGAGGACTAGTGGGTAGATCCGACCCAATATTTTTGGGTTAATAATTTCTAAAGCTTCAAAAGCAAACAAAAGCTCTATTGGAGGCCCTTTCCTTCAACTATACAATCTTGCAGGAAGTGCAGAGAAAGTGGAACTTGGGTTTTCAAACCAAAATGCTAAGTAAAACAGGATGATGTGAACACTGGCCCAACTGAATGCATGAATGTGTGAATCCATTAAGGAAGAGTGTTGGAGTGAAATAGCAAACATGTGTATTGGGAAACTGGGACATTAACTCATAAAGCGAATAACACCAAGCAAGCTTTGTCCTTCAGCAGAACACACTTAAGATACAGTGTACACAAAGCTACAGTCATACACAGAAGCTACAGAGCTTTTCTCTAGTCTAAGGTTTGTTTACACTCTCTGTAGCATACACAACTAGGACCAAAAATGCATGAGGAATCAGATGCCACATTTTGAAGTAAGTGAAGGCCCCACTGCCTGTATTCATTTGTTTGTGGTTTGTGCCTTTCTTTGTGGTTTCAAATATGAAAGTTATCAGGCACTTCTTCTTATCAGGGCTGCTGATGTCATATGCTTTCGTAGCCTTCTCCGACATGGTGGTGTTCCCTAAAATGTTCCTAGTGCTCTAGGTCAGATATTTAGTTTCACATTATGAAAAGGAACAAGCAGGAACCTTTCCCCTAAACAGTGTCTTGGTACCTGCTCTCTCAACCCCTCCCCATCTGCTCTACATGGGATTGAATTAAATAGATATGCTAAAAAAAAAGAAAAGTGGTGTTAAAGAGTTGAGTTGCACTCTGTCTCCTTCTGTGTGTAATATACAGATGCAGAAATGAGTTTATATTTAGTCAGCATGAGTTGCTTATTCCTCCTGTTTAATAGGAATACCCTTTCTGACTGTCATCAGATGTTTTCTTATAAGAAAATTCAGCCATACAGCAGGTAGCACTTAACTTATTCTAACTGAACCATAATTCTAACTGAACCACTGTCCCAAGCCAATTAAGTACGTGAATATGTATATCAAGGATTAAATTATTTGCAGATAAATAATAAATAATAAGAGGGGGAAACTAGGAAGGACTGTCCTACAGTTTATTTAAAAGGTCAATCAACTTCCAAATGCAGCCAAACAGAACCCCCTTTCACAGTGAATATTCTGCAGAAAGAATTTAAAACAGAAGCATATCTTAAAAGGAAAAGGTAGGATAATCATGGTAATAGGCTACCTTCCGAGAGGATCTCATTCTTTTGTGATTTAATTTCTTCTTGCAATTTGTGTGTGTATATGCTACAATCATATTTAGCTCTGGAAGAGAGACAGCATCTGGTACATGTTTTTTTGTGTGTTTTTAAGCTTTCTGTTTGTGTGAATGATTTCAGATGCCAGATCATCACCTGTGTCACCTTGTTAACATACTTCATCTTTGTGTCAGTGTCAAAGAGAGAGAGAGAGAGAGAGAGAGAGAGGATGAGAAGGGGAAAAAAAAAATAATGATGATGTTGGGACTGAAGAATTTAGAAGGGACCTAAGAAAAGGAGGTGAAGTAGACAAAAGGACAGTACAAAAGGGTGTTTCAGTATATAAGATCATATAGTGATAAAGTGGGCCTTTGGTCCTGAGGGCAGCAGAGTACAGGGATAGGAATTGGCTGAAGAAACAGAAGGCATTAATGGGGTAATGGGGCCCTTTGGATGTCCAGCAGTCCTTTGTTGGGCTCAAATTGTTGTTTTCTTGTGTGTATTGAATATATGCTATATGATGATTTGTGGACCTAGTAGGTATCCAAAGCCATTTGCACATGGCGAAATATGTTTTTTATCAAGGTAATTTTATCAAGGTAATTGTTAGACCCTGACGATGACCAACCCATAGCCTATTTGTCTGAAAAATTAACCACTACGAAACAAGGTTTGCCTCCCTGCATGCGAACAGCAGTGACTGCTGCCACTCTGATTACAAAAGCTGACAAGTTCACCTTTGGACAGGAAACCACGTGCGTCACTCCTCACACTGGGCCAGCATTGTTGGACATGAAAGAAACTTATTTTTCTATCTCCCTTTGCCAAGCACTGCTCATGCACCCGCAGTTGCAGCTTCGAGTTACTGAGGTTCTTAACCCGGTTACGCCACCACCTATGGGAGAGAATGGGCCTCCAACACCTGACTGCATATATTCCAGCAGGCCTGATTTGAAGGATGAAGCAAACCCCAGGCAGTATCAGATTGGACTGCTACGATTGATCTACACCAACCCCTTCGACTCACCATCTCTCGGTGCCCTACAGACGCCGCGTCACGCTTCTCCTCACCGCATCGGCTCGGCGCCCACCAGACGACCGCCCTGCTGGTGCCACTTACGCACGGCAAAAGAAGAATCCAGCGTGGACTAAAAGAGGACATTTTCTTTTCTTTCCCTTTGAATATATAGCTTTGTATGTAGCTTTGTGGGAGGTACCCCAGGTGTTAGAAAAAGAAGAAATAGATATATCCCTGTGCCCAAATGATACAGGTAGGGCTGTGGGGGGACATGGTTTTAGCCAGGATGGTAGTCTTCTAATTTCTGGCCATCGCTGCGCCCACACCACTTAAGGTAACCACTTAAGGCTAATGAGAGAATGGGGTGCCCGCAACACGCAGAAATGGAAGCCTATTCTGCAAAACCGAACCAATTGCACGGTCTGTACCTGGAACCTCTCGCACTCTGTGACCTATAGATGCTTTGGGAGGAGTACCCCTCCTCCCTGTGCCTTGGAATGAGTCCTCAGTTACGGCCCCGATTTTGGCTTCCGCCGGATTTTGGGCTGCGTTAAATTTGACAGAAGGAGCCTGTGGCTTTAACATCTCTGACCATGGTGTAGCTATTCGACACCTGGCGACAGAAAGAGAGAAAGTAGCCCATGTTCCTGTCCCAACCTAGAATGGATGGGACATGTTTTGGTTGACTCAGTGGCTTCTGAACCTTGGGTGGCTTAGAGGACTTGTAATGATGTTAATGGACTAATCTTGCTTCTTTTCTGCTCCTGTATACCCTGCTTAACACAATGCCTGCAAAATATGATGCATAAAATGATGTTACAAATGATTCGGCCCCAGATTACAGCACTGACACGAGAATACCGGCCAGTACCTTGGGACGAGCCGAAAGGCTGTCCAAAAGAAGAGTAGGGAATGAAGGAATGGGTTTCCAAAACCCAAAACTGACTGTGCAGGCAGTTTTTAAACTGCACCAAAATCCCCATTTCTCCTTAGTTAAAATGCATAAACTTTAGCCGTTGAGCAAATGCAAAACAAGAACACAGCTCTCTCCCTTATCAGTTTGACGGCAAGACTGGCCTTGACTTTACCAGTAGAACAGACACAGACATATCTTATGTCCTGACCACAAATGACGCAGAGACCCAAGTCTGGGACTAACGCCAGAGCATGTTCTCGGAAGTAGTGACCTCTTGCTCTAAGATAGGAGTAGGAACAGGAATATCCTTTTATGGTCAGGAGTACAGGAAGGAAATCCCTTTTATGGTAAGAGTGCCGGAGCAGGAACATATGTGATGTCAACCTACTTATACAAGCTGACGTGGTTGGAAGGAGGGAGAGGGTGCCTGGAGGATATATATACTGCATGAAACTTGTCATTTCTTTGGACTTGCTGTGGACTCACCACGCAAGTGCCTTCTGCTATCCGGAGAGCAGAATAAACTCTTTCTTTGAACCAACTCGGTGTCATTTTGACTTCCTTCCTCCTGTCACGGAGCAACGCAGACCCAATCGGTGAACTCCAATAAGGCTACAGGGGAGCCTTGCGGGGAACTGCTGCAGGGCTCCCCAAGCTGCGGGTGTATGCCTGGCGCGAGGGGCGCTCTGCTTCAGGGCGCCCCACCCGCCGGGCGGCAGGCTGCTATCCGCAGCGTGGGGAGCCTTGCGGGGAACTCCTGCAAGGGTCCCCACACTGTGGATGTGTTCCCGAAGCGCCGGGAGCTCTGCTTTCAGGGCGCCCGACGCTCCGGGAAGCAGGCTGCTATCCGCAGCCTAGACACGGCTAGCAGAGCGCTAATCCCGAAGCTTGGGGCGTGTGGAGCTCAGCGCGCCCCAAGCTTCTGGGCGCCGGCAAGGTCTCCGCTAGCCGTCTAGCGGAGACCTTGCCGGCACCCAGAAGCTTGGGGCGCGCTGAGCTCCGCACGCCCCAAGCTTCGGGATTAGCGCCGTGGTCCGCTAGCCCTGGGAGAGCTGCGCGACGTCGCGGGGCTCTCCCAGGGCTAGCGGAGACCTTGCCGGCACCCAGAAGCTTGGGGCGCGCTGAGCTCCGCACGCCCCAAGCTTCGGGATTAATGCAGTGCTCCGCTAGCGGTGGGAGAGCTGGGTCTCCCACTGCTAGCGGATAGCTTCCTGAAGCCTGGAGAGCGAGAGGGGTCGGTGCGCACCGACCCCTCTCGCTCTCCAGGCTTCAGCGAAAGCCTGCATTCGCTCCATAGGACGCACACACATTTTCCCTTGCTTTTTAGGAGGGAAAAAGTGCGTCCTATGGTGCGAAAAATACGGTACTTAACCTGAGGTACCACTGTATCAGGAAGTTTTTTATTGTGACGTTTTATTATGTTTTTATACTTTACTGGAAGCTGCCCAGAGTGGCTGGGGAAACCCAGCCAGATGGGCGGGGTAGAATAATAATAATAATAATAATAATAATCGGGGAAGACAGGTTTTATTTACTTTTACTTATTTTACAAAGCCAGCGTTATTTTACAAAATAAAGTGAGTTGTTTGTTTTACATATTGTACAAAGCCAGCCTTTGCCAGCCTGATGTTGTATACTACAACTCCCATAATTCTGCTGGCTGGGACTGATGGGAGTTGTAGTCCCAGGAGTGCACCTAGGGGGAGAAGGTGGCTCGTAAGCGATGTATAGGCAAAAGAAATTTAAAATCTGAACGCAAGCAATGCAGACGGTTAATGAATGAAAACGCACCAAAGTTGCAAGGCTTTCTTTTGTCTCCCTGTTGTTCAACAGGAGCACCAAAAAGTCTCCCCTCCTTCCTCCCCGAGAGTTATGCTGCTAAAACCAAGAAATATTTTTGGGAGGATGGGAAACCCGGAGTAGATTTTTCTGTGTGTTAAACGATTGTGAGCTTGGTTTGGGTGCAGAAAACATTTTCTCAGGACGAACATGTGCTCAGTTTCTTAATTCTAGTTATCTGCCCCTACTTCCCCTTTTTTTTTTTTAAAGATATTTATTAAAGTTTGCAAAATGTTACAAAAAGAAAAAATACAAAGTAAAAACAGTTAAAAACAATTCAATCTTTCCATGTCTTATCTTTCATTTGCCTGTTCCCCGGACCTCCTCACACCTCCCTTTTTTGTATCCAGTTCAATTAGTTGGTTCAGCAAATCCTTTCCCTCTTTGTTTTTATCCTAATCTTTAATCTTAATATATTATAATTTTAGATTATCATCTGTTAACAATCCATTTTTGCACATCTTTATAACATTACTGCTGAAAACCACTTAACTTCAATCCAACATCATTCTAACATTCATTAATTTTGCAGTATTTCTGTAGATAGTCTTTAAATTTCTTCCAATCTTCTTCCACCGACTCTTCTCCCTGGTCTCGGATTCTGCCGGTCATTTCCGCCAGTTCCATATAGTCCATCAGCTTCATCTGCCATTCTTCCAGGGTGGGTAGATCTTGTGTCTTCCAATACTTTGCAATAAGTATTCTTGCTGCTGTTGTGGCATACTTCCCAAGCCACTAGTTTTCACGTGACTCAGGGTTCATGTTGATCTCCACAACCCTCACGTCTGCCCAACCTTCCTGTAGAAAAAAAAATCAGTCTAGTTGTGATTGTAATGCTGTGTTTTATATGGTTGCTACCTCCCCTGGGACACTTGTGGAATGTGCAGGGCCTTTGTGGGATGTGAACTGGGGGGGCGTAGTTCCAAGGGCCAGACAGAGTAGCTTTGAGGGCCGCATTCAGCATCTGGGCCTGAGGTTCACCACTCTTGCCTATAAAAGCATTTACTCCTTGTCCAACACAATGGATGGAAGAACCTACTATTATCCAATATGGAGGAACGGTGCTGGGAACTAACAGAAACTAATTAATAACAAGAAAAATTTGGGATTCCCTCTTGGGCTTCTCGTGGGAAGAAGAAGTGAATGGCACTTTGACTATAGTTAAACAGAAAGTAGAAAAGATGGATGGACTGAATATCTTAAATAATCATTTTCTAATGTAACCGGCAGATGGGAAAGCAGAAGTCCTCGCCCACTTTATCTTTAATGTTTCTTATCTCTCCTTCTTTTCCTCTGTTTTCTTTCTCTCTTTCCCCTCTTTCTTGTCTTTTGATTCTATCTGTTCCAGATACTGTATTGTGAAAACCGTAATGAAATTTTTAAAAACCTTTGTTCAGCAGCTACTCCCGTCCTTGCCTAAGAATCATTTTTTTCTCTTCTGTTTCTTTTCCAGGTTTTAAATACAATAATTCCTCAAAATTGGGAGGGAAAGAACTTTTGGCTCTAAGAGGCGCTTCTTTGTTCGCATCCCGGCACAACCTTGATTCCCGTTTGTTCGTTTTGGCTGATTGACGGCGAGTCCCGGAGGAGGAGAATGAGACAGCTGAAAGGCAAGCCCAAAAAAGAGACGTCGAGAGACAAAAAGGAGCGAAAACAAGCCATGCAGGAAGCGCGGCAGCAGGTCACAACCGTGGTGCTCCCCACGCTGGCCGTGGTCGTGCTTTTGATCGTGGTCTTTGTGTACGTGGCGACCCGCCCAAACACAACAGAATGATGCGGCTGTCGAACTGTGCCGCAACTTTTGCCTCCTCTTCTGCCCAATGCCAAAACCAAACCAAAATGAAAAGTCCCCGAAAGGAGGAAGAGAAAGAGAGCCTTTTCTCTATCTCCGAGTTCATTATAATAATAATCCTTTTGCAGAAAAAAGGAATCTTCTTTCTTTGACTTGAACCAAACTCCACAGTAAACACAGAACGTATTTGCCACCATGGCACAAAATAATTTTTCTCGCCCAGCTCATGTGCCTTTTTGACTTTGAGGGGGGAGCGCAGGGACCCCTCCCCATTTTTGAACCCTTTCGTCATAAGGGGGGGGGGGCAGGCGGGTCACTGTTGCTTTCGAAAATATCTATAAATCGAGTTTGAGCCTGTCAATTTGTCGGCAACATTGCTAGTGTTGTTACCGTGAGTCATTGTACGTTGGCTTCGCAACTTTCCAAAGAAACGAAACTGCCCCCCCAACCCCCTTTCGGAATGTTATAATGGCATTTGGAAAACTTTGACTAATATATATATATATACATATATTTATTTTTGGAATAAAGAAGACGAGTCTTGCATAAAAGCTTTCTTTTCTACCTGACCCTCAAAAGACACAAAACCCAGCTCCGTTATGTAACGTTTTCCATCAAACGCACGTCAGAAGGCAAACAGAAGGCTTCCCCGTGAGGCTAAACTGGTGTTAAGATAGTTTTAAGATTTTGAGGGTGTCCCTGCAAAACTGCTTGTAATCAGTGGTAACCGTAGCTTTAAGTGGTGGCTGGAATGGTTTGAGAAGCAATAAGAAATAGCATTTTGGAAAGTGGTCCACATGCAGATGATTTAATTTTTTCCTAAATAAAAATAAAGTGACCTTACTTCCAACATTTACTGAGGGTCTGCTCAAAACACGGCGTAAAAACCACATACAGTGGTACCTCGGGTTACATATGCTTCAGGTTACATACGCTTCAGGTTACAGACTCCGCTAACCCAGAAATAGTACCTCAGGTTAAGAACTTTGCTTCAGGATGAGAACAGAGGCAGCATTAGCTAAAGTGGTGCTTCAGGTTAAGAACAGTTTCAGGTTAAGAACAGACCTCTGGAACGAATTAAGTACTTAACCTGAGGTACCACTGTACATTAAAACTGAGGGCAATGAAATTTAGCAAGCTGCTTTACACTGGCTCCAATTATTTGTCTATCTGGTTGAGTATTGTCTTGATTGGCAGCTGCTCTCCAGGGTCTCGGCCTAGTAACTTTCTCCACCGCCTCCTACCCAACCCTTTTAAATGGAGATGCCGAGGATTGAACCTGAAACCTTCTGCATGCAAAGCAGATGTCCTACCCACTGATCTCTCTGAGCCTCCTGAGACTTTGGTGCCCGATACAAAATGGCGCAAAGGAAGGAAAGGAGAACGGGTGATGCAAAACTTTTCAGGGGCTTAGAGTTCCAAGGAGGGCGCCTTCCCAGCCCTATCAGGGGATTGAACCTGGAACCTTCTAGATGCAAAGCAGGCTCTCTGCCACAGAACTATGAGCCTTCCCCAACCATCAGTGGTCATTCAGGTCCATTAGGCTGTAGGAACATACGTAGGAATCTGCTCTCTAATGACCAGGCCCTTCATTCCTCTAGCTCCCATCTTTCCCAAACTTGGGTCTCCAGCTATTTTGGGACAACAATTCCCATCGGTGGGAATGAAACAATTTTTAAAAACACCGTATTTTTTGCTCTATAAGACGCACTTTTTCCCTCCTAAAAAGTATGGGGAAATGTATGTGCGCCTTATGGAGCGAATGCAGGCTGCGCAGCTATCCCAGAAGCCAGAACAGCAAGAGGGATTGCTGCATTCACTGCACAGCGATCCCTCTTGCTGTTCTGGCTTCTGAGATTCAGAATATTTTTTTTCTTGTTTTCCTCCTCCAGAAACGAGGTGCGTCTTGTGGTCTGGTGCGTCTTATAGAGCGAAAAACACGGTATCTTCTGAACCCACAGAGATGAGAAAGCAGCAAGTGCAGTGTGCCTGCCTGAGCATGCATTCTCAGAAGCGATTCTACAAGGGGATCACTAAACTCTCCAAACATAATAAAAATATATATTTATTTTGAAGATTTGCCTCCCATCATGCACCTCCAGGTGGTATACATGGGGTACCCTGGCATCTCCCACCCAACCACTGTCTAGACCAGCATCCCCAAACTCGGCCCTCCAGATGTTTTGGGACTACAATTCCCACCATCCCTGACCATTGGCCCTGCTAGCTAGGGATGATGGGAGTTGTAGTCCCCAAGCAGCTGGGAGACCCAAGTTTGGGAAATCTTGCTCTAGCTCAGTCTCGTCTACACTGACTGGCGGCTGCTCTTCACGGTGCCCCAAAGGAAACATTTCTAAGAGAGGGGGCCAAATGGTAGCTTAAGTATCTTCTGTATTGCAGTCTGTAGCCTGCACATCACTTGCCCTTTTAAGAGGGTTTTCGCCTATGGTAGAGAATCAAACGTAAAGCTATATGGCAGGTGTGAATGTGGGGGAAGCTTTTGCTCTTCAGACGTTGAACTATAGTTCCCTTAAATGCTGGGTCTGATGGAAGTTGTAGTTTGGCAACATCTGGAGGGCCAAAAGTTGGCTCTGCTGTATAGAAAAATAGTAACAGCAAGTGGTTTACAAATTTGCTGGTCGTAGGTCTGTCTCTCTTAATACTCCTTTTTTTAAAAAATAAAATAAAATTGTATACATTATTCTGGTCAAAAACTTTTCTAAGTGTTTCAGCAATAGGATTTCAAACTGTTTCTGGGCGTGAAGAGGCGGCAACAGAATGGAATGATTTATTAGAATCCTTTTAGCAGCAAAAAAAAAAAATCACACTGTGCTATTTCTTCGAGCCCCATCATGTGATAAGCCACCAAAGGTGCTCATTACCTGATAAAACCATTTTGCATATATTCTGTCAGCCCTCCCTTCCCCACAAATCCATTTATAGCCGTGGTTTTATTAGCAGCAAAATTTTCTTAGCGTGAATCCCATCTCGGTGCAAGATGTTTATAAAGGGCCAAGACTTTAATGGAGCTCTTGCAAATAAGTTTTTCTTTCCTTTTCCTTTTTAACTATTATTGTTTTGAGTCGGAAGAAAATAAAGGGGGATAGGAAGGACTGGGCATTCCCTCGTTACAATGGTGAAAATACCTAGCTCTTTCAAATGAGAGGTGCTTTAAAAAAACACAGCCGTAGCAATTTGAAACTGCCAAAGGACTCGAGGGATTCCTGTTCGTTTGTTTAAAGTTGGACGCATTACTAAGGTATCAGAATATTTGACCTCCGAGGTGGATCATGCTGAATGACTTGCGTCCCCCAAGAGAACCTTGCTATTTCAAGCTCTCCCTCCCGCAAAAGAAAAGCACTCTTGAGAACCGTATGCTAGGAAGAAATGGCTCAAGGGTGACTGGAGAAGAAGTGGAGTTGAGAAATCTAGGTCAGTGGTGGAGATCTTGTGGTTTCTCCAATTCCCCTCATCCCCAACCTGCATGGCCAACAGTCAGGAATTATGGGAGACAGCGGGGGATACGTCAAAGGATTCTTTACCCCTGCTCTAGATAACACTGGTAAAAGGTAAAGGGACCCCTGACCATTAGGTCCAGTCACAAACGACTCGGGTTGCAGTGCTCATCTCGCTTTATTGGCCGAGGGAGCCGGCGTACGGCTTCCGGGTCATGTAGATAACACTGGTAAGGTAAAGGTAAAGGTACCCCTGCCCGTACGGGCCAGTCTTGCCAGACTCTGGGGTTGTGCGCCCATCTCACTCAAGAGGCCGGGGGCCAGCGCTGTCCGGAGACACTTCCGGGTCACGTGGCCAGCGTGACATCGCTGCTCTGGCGAGCCAGAGCCACACACGGAAACGCCGTTTACCTTCCCGCTAGAAAGCGGTCCCTATTTATCTACTTGCACCCGGGAGTGCTTTCGAACTGCTAGGTTGGCAGGCGCTGGGACCGAACAACGGGAGCGCACCCCGCCACGGGGATTCGAACCGCCGACCTTTCGATCGGCAAGCCCTAGGCGCTGAGGCTTTTACCCACAGCGCCACCCGTGTCCCTTACAGATAACACTGGTACTCAGTTGTTAATGCTGTTTTGTTGTTGTTGTTGTTTAATCGTTTAGTCGTGTCCAACTCTTCGTGACCCCATGGACCAGAGCACGCCAGGCACCTCTGTCCTCCACTACCTCCCGCAGTTTGGTCAAACTCATGCTGGTAACCTCGAAAACACTATCCAACCATCTCGTCCTCTGTCGCCCCCTTCTCCTTGTGCCCTCTATCTTTCCCAGCATCAGTGTCTTCTCCAGGGAGTCTTCTCTTCTCATGAGGTGGCCAAAGTATTGGAGCCTCAGCTTCAGGATCTGTCCTTCCAGTGAGCACCCAGGGCTGATTTCCTTCAGAATGGAGAGGTTTGATCTTCTTGCAGTCCATGGGACTCTCAAGAGTCTCCTCCAACATCATAATTCAAAAGCATCAATTCTTCGGCGATCAGCCTTCTTTATGGTCCAGCTCTCACTTCCATACATCACTACTGGGAATGCTGTTTTACTTGCACTTAAACCAGGGGACGCGGGTGGCGCTGTGGGTTAAACCACTACCTTGCAGGACACCTTCGGGAGAAGTAAAGGCTAAGGAGCTTTGGGGGGGATATTTTTTGGGACAGATTTATTGGGGAGATAGCTGGAAAGGACACTGTCTCTGGTGCCCTCTTGCCCCCGTGCCGCCTGGTGCGCCTTGCCGCCCTGCCCCTGCCTTCCTACGCTACTGGCTGGTGCCAAACGTATTGCTCTGCTTTCCTTTGGACCACACAAGAGAGAGGTCTTGATGTCTGGGCAGCCCAGGTCCTCTATCCACACTGCCCAGGCTTGTGCCCCAAGGCGGTCACTTGGGCACTGCTAATGCATTGGACAGTACATTGGACAGTGTTCTTGAAGCTACAAACATGAGTCTGACCAAACTGCAGGAGGCAGTGGAAGACAGGAGTGCCTGGTGTGCTCTGGTCCATGGGGTCACGAAGAGTCGGACACGACTAAACCACAACAACAATGCAGTACAGTCATACCTCTTGTTACGTTTGCTTCAGGTTGAATCTTTTCAGGTTGCGTCCCGCGGTGACCTGGAAGTAATGGAACGGGTTACTTCCGGGTTTCATCGCATGCGCAGACGTTCAGAATGACGTCACGCGCATGTGCGGACGCGGCGAATTGCAATGCGCAGACACGGATTGCGTTCTGCTCATTATGCGAACGGGGCTCCGGAACGGATCCCATTTGCATCCAGAGGTACCACTGTACAGGTACCTCGGGTTACATACGCTTCAGGTTACAGACTCCGCTAACCCAGAAATAGTACCTCAGGTTAAGAACTTTGCTTCGGGATGAGAACAGAAATTGTGTGGTGGCGGTGGCAGCAGCGGGAGGCTCCATTAGCTAAAGTGGTGCTTCAGGTTAAGAACAGTTTCAGGTTAAGAACGGACCTCCGGAATGAATTAAGTACTTAACCCAAGGTACCACTGTAGTTTGACTTTCCCTCTGGAGGCGCACTCCATTTTCTCGAGACGGACGGATGCCAGCCACAACAATTCTACCTGTAGCAGATTGTGGAAGCGGGATTCTTCATAGAATCATGGAATCATGATTGGAAGGGACCCCAAGGGTCATCATGTCCAAACCCCTGGGATGCAGAAATCTTAACTAAAGCATCCATGGCAGATGACCATCCAACCTCTGCTTAAAAACCTCCAAGGAAGGGGAGTCCACCACCTTCTGAGGGAGTCTGTTCAGCTGTCAGAACAGCTCCTACTGTCAGAAAGTTTCCTCCGATGTTTAGTTGGAATCTCCTTCCTTGTAAATTGAAGCCATCGATTTGAGTCCTACCCACCGGAGCAGGAGTAAACAAGCTTGCTGCCTCTTCCACGGGACAGCCCTTGATATTTGAAGATGGCCATCATATCTCCTCTCTCGCTGCTGCTCTTGGGCGGAAGGAGATATGCATGCGAATGACATGAAACATAGCCCTGAGCTTTGGTACCTAACTTAAGCAATCTGCTTTCAACCTGATTCAGTTGTGTTAAATTTATTTATGCTCCTCCAGGCTGCGTATTAATGACCATGCTTGGAGAATAGCACTTGTGGTTCTGGGGCATTCTGTCTGGTGTTGCTAACTCAAGACTTGCCCTGGCAAGCAGGGCAGCCATCAAATCCGCTAGTTGTTATTGCTGCGGAAACCTCTTCCTTCAGGAAAGGAACCTCTTTGATAATTGCTACACATGCAGAGGAACGGGAAGGTTCCTGCCAGAATTCTAATGCGACGGAGGTCCGTGGAACCGGTTCTCCGCTGGAAGAAAAGCACAAGGGGAAATTAACTCTCTCTATCTTTCCGACAGCTAGAGGCTGTTGGAGTTTTGACAGCTCTATCCTGGGCTTCCGTAAAAGATGCTGCCCATTTTCTCTTGCAGCCCCCTGACCTGGAAAGCTCTCCTGGATAACCTACGGCAGTCCTTTGGAGGTCTCCTTAGCCCCGGTCAGCATGTACAATGGTCAGGGATGGGTAGTGCTAAAGCTTAACAATGTGTGATGGACCAGTTTCTGCATCCCTGGCTAATGCTATTCTTTGCTCCATCTTTGGAGTTCTCTCTTCCTTAAAGCCCTTCTCTGTAGCCCTCAAACCAAACATTTTCTTCTTTTTTTGCACTGATAGGAGTGTCAGGAGTTCAGCCTACACTCAAGTAGGACCCTGGTAGGGACACATGCCCAACTGGCATGTTCCCTCCTTCCTGGTCAATTGTTCAGGAGCTTCATAAGCTTTGTTCAGCCCGAACATCACAGCGACCGATACCAAACGACACCGGCACACTTAGGGATCCGCAGAGTTTGCGCATCATGCGTAACAGACCACAGCAGCTCAGCATTTTGGCTAATCGACTTTATTTACATATAGACACACATGGAGCACTGCAACATGGCTCCCTCTCTCTCTAGCATCAGGCAGCAAAGAGAGAAAGAACAAAGGACAATAGTCTCACTTCACGGAACACAGTAACACAAACATCCTGTCTTCGTCACTTCCCACTCTGTGGAGTCAAAACATATACCGTCATGTGAAAGACAACAATCCTATGACTGCAATCATGGATCAGGAATTCTAACGAGAACCATTTTGTTTTAAAGGGGTGTGTGGACAAGCTTCGGTAGGAGACACTGCAGGCCTGACTGAATATAATTTACCCCACATATATTTTTCCCAATAGTCCCCTTCTAGTAATAATAAATAATGATTGTTTGGGGTAAAAGTTGTAGAGTCAGCTAATGGTGCTAATGGATACACGTGGGAAGGGTAACAATTTTGTTTTTTGTCTTTTTAATCCCTTGTGGATGTCTAAAGACTGTTTAGTAATTATTGCAATAATGTCAAGACTGCATCATAATGTACAGGGCAATTCACTTTCTGCACCATATACTTCTCATAATGTGTTTTGCATCTTAAAAAAAAGCAGTTTAGGCAACTAGCAGCATTTTAGTGGCTTTCAGGAATTTGGCAAAGGAGAATTCCTGGAGGCCAAGATTCAAGTATAGGACAATTTTCTTTGTTGAGAGTACCCCAGCAGAGATTTAAAGGCACAAAATATCCATGGAAATACCAGCTGTTAGGCCTTTAAAATGTGCCCTTCTAAGTGAGTTCCAAAATGCCCTCTTAAAAAGTTTCCTTCTTCTCCCAGCATAGGAAAAAGACCACACATTTGGTAAGTTAAAAATGGGCTTACTTACCAACTCTTCAAAGGTCAGATTCACATGCTTCAGATGCACAGGCAGAAAAACTTAGCTTAGTTTCATTGCTTTATAAAGTTCCTAAATTTTTGGTATAGGAACTCAAGAATGGCTGATGAGAGCCATGCGGTTGAGCAGGAGCAACCAGCTCAATCTGCTTCACATGCTGGGCATCTCAGACAGAGGATGGGGAAAGCAATAGGCTTGATTGCCTATTTCTTCCAAAGGTAAGGGGAAGTGACCTGGCAGGTCACCTTACTCTGTGGTATTAACCCCTTCATGCATTAATTAGACCAGGCTTCCTCAAACTTGGCCCTCCAGATGTTTTTTTGGCCTACAACTCCCATGATCCCTAGCTAGCAGGACCAGTGGTCAGAGATGATGGGAACTGTAGTCTCAAAACATCTGGAGGGCTGAGTCTGAGGAAGCCTGAATTAGATTTAAGCATGTTGGTTATATGAGGCTGATTATCCCAGAAAAAGCAGTCACAGCCTTAGTACATGAACAGAACTGCAAAGGTGTAGGTCTTGGGGTAAGTGTCCAAAATCCTTTAAGCATGGGTTTTCATTTATGACTGCTCAGGGTTAATAAATATTTATCTGAAGAACAATGAAAATAAAATTAACCGTAAACCAAAGGCTAGAATGAATGCAAATTGAATTAGTTATCTGCTAAATCTGCTTCCACCCAGCTAATTCCTTCTCCCCTCCACCCTCTTCTGATAGTCAACGGATACCGGTGAGCCAGTAGAGGACCCATCAGTATTGAAGTCACACCTCTTTAGACGAGAGAGAGAGAGAGAGAGAGAGAGAGAGAGAGAGAGAGAGATTGCACATACTTTTGTAAATCAATAAAATCTTTAATAAAAATGCATTTAAAAAAAAGATCTCTCCTGCTCTCCTGACCTGAACCTTCTGTTCTGAATGGTTTCAATTGCTGTTTTAACTACTATATTTTAAGTGCTGTTCTGCTTTAGTGGGATTGCTTTATTGTGCCTTTTAATTGAGGGTGTTCATTTTAAGGCTCTGATGGAATTGTTTGTGTTAATTATGTGTGGACCAAGCTGCGGGAGACAGTGGAAGACAGGAATGCCTGGCGCGCTCTGGTCCATGGGGTCACGAAGAGTCGGACACGACTAAACGACTAAACAACAACAACATATTTTTTAAAATTGTTATTATAGTTTTGAAGCCATTTTGGCAATTAAGCAGCCTATAGTATTATTCTCACCGCCACCACTGCAACTGTCTGGCCCTGCTCCCTCTAACATCTCTTTCCTGCTCCCCTTAACTTTCCTTCCCTCAAGCAATTTCTTCTCCCATTCCCTATAAAACACAAATCCCCCAAACGTGGTTCATTGCAAGTCTATTCCTGCAAGTTTCCCAGATGTTGGCTATATGGGGCACTGGTGATTTCCCCCTTTCTTTTCTTGGTTTTTTTTTTTTAGAAAAGGTTATTTTAAAGATTTTCCCCAACTCATTATATATCATTTCCCTGAAATGACGTGCCATCAGTATGCATGGTGCTCTTACGATTTGATCCCATAGTTCACTTTATGGGTCCACAAAGGGGAAAATAGGGTAGAAATAATCCAATCAAAACAGGAATCGCCCGGCCTTTAAGGAGTCCACCCACTGAATTGTTACGAGTCGTTTATCAAGGGATGCCTCTTGGTCTAGACACAGGCCTAGAGAAAGGGGTTTTACAGAGAGAATGAGAGAGCCTTCGTACGGGTGGATGTTTTGATGCTTTGCAAGAAGCTTCATCTGAATCTGTTTCTAACGGCGCACAGTTTAGAAATCACAGTGTGAACCTGCATGGTATAGTGCAGCAATTCTCAACCTAGGGTCTCCAGCTGTCGTTGGGACTACAATTCCCATCAGCCCTAGCTAATAGGAACAGTGGTCAGGGATGATGGGAGTTGTAGTCCAACACAGCTGGAGACCCAAGGTTGAGAAACACTGGTGTACTAGATAGAATGCTGTAGCATAGCTGGAGAGACCTGGTTTCTAATCCCTGCTTGACCGCGAAGCCAAATGGGTGACCTTTGGTAAGTCGTGATCTGTCGGCCTAACTCTTGCCCCCTCACAGGGCTGTTGTTGTTCGCGCTTTGTAATTTCTTTGTCTTGTAAGGCACCTTGAGTGTAGCCGCGTACACAAATTGAAAAGGAAATAAAAAGGAGGTTCCTTGAAGGAAGTATGTAATTAGGAACGTAATTAATAACCATTACTCGTCTATTATTTTTGCCCTTTCTCCTGCGCAAGTCTCCTTCACGCCCCGAGTCAGCATCCGCTCCAGGTTATTGCTCTTTGCCTGCCAACCCCTGGATTTACCTTTTGAATAATACAATACTCTCTCCGCATTTCCTGTAGTTACCTTCAGGTGTCTTATTGAAGCTGGGTCATATCCCTTTCCGAGTACATCTCTCCTTGACTGTAAAAGCTATCTCCTGCAGGTACTCATTAGTTTTATCTCCCAGTTATTATTTCTGTATAGCACTGCTCCACAAATCATTTTCTCGAGAGAGAGTCGCTAAACGCTGTCAAAAATGCATCGCATTCCAAGTTGCCCAGATAGTTCTGGGCTGCCTCCCTGTCCTTTGCTAACCTGACGCAGGCGGTTCCAGCTCGTCAGAGTTTCTGTATGGCCTTGCATCCCTAAGGGGGGGGGGGATGAAAAGCATTCATTACAAAGGGTTCCCTCCAAAGCATTTGCAGACAAGCAACACTGGCCTTTGACCGCACTCGGAACACTGTGTACCGTTCTGGTCACCTCACTTCATAAAGGAACTGGAAAAGGTTTCAAACAGAGGAATCAAAAAGATCAAGCAACTCCCTTATGAGGAAAGGCTACAGTATTTGGATTTTTTATTTTATTTTATTTTTAGTTTAGAAAAATGGAGGTGTTTAATATTATGTGCGGTGTGCCAAAAGTGGGTAGGAAAAGTTCTCTTCTGCTTTCATAGTACTAAAACTTGTTGGCCGTCTAGTGAAGCTGAATTCAGGAAGATTGAGAACATGCAAAAGAAAGTCCTCCTTCACACAGGGCATGGGCAGCTTGGACTACTGCAATGGCCTCTACTTGGGGCTACCTTTGAAGGTGACTCAGAAACTACAACTAATCCAGAATGCGGCAGCTAGACTGGGAGCGGCTGCCGGGACCATATAACTGTCATTTGAATTGCTACTCATTATTGATCCAGAGTAGATTCCAATGTACAGTGAGCAGAGTCAAAACTTAAACACGTTGCAGGATTCCTCAAAAATAAACCAGAGGCGTTTCATCCAGCAGAGCTTTACTGCTACTGAAGGCAAATGAGCCTAATGGTCACAAATCCAATACAATCAGGATTGGCACTGTCCATAAGAAATCCAGTTGCAGCAGACTTAACTTACAATATCTTATAACCTGAACACTATATACAGAACACCACACCAGTACGAGAGACAGAGAGAGAATGAAACCCAGGCTCCTTCTGGCCTCACTATTATAGTCAGCATGACATTGACAGAAAGAGATAGCAGAACCAGTTTAAACCAGCTGCACTCAGCTTCTCTGAAGGAATAACCCAAACATGATTAAGTTTCTTTCACAAAGAGAAGCTTCCAGAAACCCCTGAATTAATTAGAATAGACAAGATCTCTACACATCAGATCAATACTTTCTGTACATAGAAATGCAAACTGACAATAACACCAGTCCTGAAATACCTACATTGGCTCCTGGTACGTTTCCAAGCTCAATTCAAAGTGTTGGTGCTGACCTTTAAAGCCCTAAACGGCCTCGGTCCTGTATACCTGAAGGAGCGTCTCCACCCCCATCATTCAGCCCAGACACTGAGGTCCAGCGCCGAGGGCCTTCTGGCGGTTCCCTCACTGCAAGAAGTGAGGTTACAGGGAACCAGGCAGAGGGCATTCTTGGTAATTTCGCCCGCCCTGTGGAACGCCCTCCCATCAGATGCCAAGGAGATGAGTAATTAAACAACCTTTAGAAGACATCTAACAGGAAGTTTTTAATGTTTAATGTTTGTATTATGTTTTTATATACAGTGGTACCTCGGATTACATACGCTTCAGGTTACAGACTCCGATAACCCAGAAATAGTACCTTGGGTTAAGAACTTTGCTTCAGGTTGAGAACAGAAATTGTGCTCCAGCGGCGCGCCGGCAGCGGGAGACCCCATTAGCTAAAGTGGTGCTTCAGGTTAAGAACAGTTTCAGGTTAAGAACGGACCTCCAGAACGAATTAAGTACTTAACCCGAGGTACCACTGTATGCTGGAAGTTGCCCAGAGTGGTTGGGGCAACCCAGTCAGGTGGAGGGCGCACAACTAATAATAATAAAATAGTGTGAACTATGGAATTCTCTCCCCAAATATGCAGTGATAGTCTACCAAATCATTTAAAAGATGGTTAGACAAATTTATTGGAGGATAAGGTGAGCAGGTGATGCCTATCAGAGGCAGGATGCATTTGAATACCACTTTTGGGAATCACAACTGGGGAAATTGCTGTTGGACTCTGTTTTTGCTGGCTGGCTTCCCAAGGGTGTCTGGTTGGACACTGGTTGGAACAGAGTGTTGGACTTGGTGTTCTTAGCTTGTACAGATCCATATCTTAATCCTTTTTGGTCATCACCTTCTGGATCCACCAGTGTAATAAGATGGCATGCATTTGACAATCCAGTGTTTCGCGAGCCGCTTCCTGGTTCTTCCCGTGCTTGTGGCTGAATGATCACCCACTCCTTCACTCTCCTGTTGGAGCCAGGGCATAAAAGGTAAAGGACCCCTGACCATTAGGTCCAGTCGTGACCGACTCTGGAGTTGCGGCGTTCATCTCGCTTTATTGGCAGTGGACAGAAATGCTGTTTACCTTCCCGCCGGAGTGGTACTGTCAGGGCCGCCTCAGGTCCCAGCTCACAAGAGACCAACGCCAAGTCCACTTTATTTACAAAAGTCTTTATTGAAGTACATTGTATGTTCCACAGCCGAGGCGCGCAGCCCCACGTCTGTTACGCTTAGACCGCTGAAGTCCCCTCTGAATCAGTCCCGCCTCTACACCAGTTTAAGAGGCTTGTGCTAGTCCAGCTCTTCCTGTCCTTCCTTTTCCGCAGGGTCTTTCTGCCCCCCTGGGTTCCTTCCCTCCTGCTTTCCTCTGACGCTGAGTCCCCAGACGCCTGCTCCCCCCTCCTCCGTGCTTTGGGACCAGGCTCCTCCTCCGGGCTCTCCGCATTTCCGCGCGCCTCCACATTTGAACTTGGCGCGCGTTCGCTACCCCTGACCTTGCCCCGATCTCCTACTCCCACTCGGGGTTTCCCTGCTGCTCCCCTGCTCCTGACGAGTCCCCCCTGTGGCTCCCCTTGGCCTGACCAGGGGCACCCCCTTTTGGGAATCCTCCGATTCACTTGAGAGACTCATGGAAGCCCTCAAGTCATTGTCATCCTCCTCCTCCTCGTTCCTGGATTCTTCCCCCTCGCTCTCAGTCTCCTCCCTCATCTGTGCCTCTCTCCCTGAACCCCTGACAGGTACCTATTTATCTACTTGCACTTTGACGTGCTTTCGAACTGGTAGGTTGGCAGGAGTTGGGACCGAGCAACGGGAGCTCACCCCGTCACAGGGATTCGAACCACCAACCTTCTGATTGGGAAGTCCTAGGCTCTGTGGTTTAACCCACAGTGCCACCCATGTCCCCTGGTTGGAGCCAGGGCATAGGAGGCTCCAACAGGGGCAGTAGGTCCAATATCATATTTCTCTCTTTTTTGGCATAAAAGTCCTGTCTCTGATATAGGAGGGGGATATCAGATGTATCCTATGGCCCATGAGATTCACTCCAAGGGGCAAGGAACATTGCACCTCTAGTTAGCTGGACCTTTCGCTTGGAAAAATGAATCATTCATAATAATAACTTTCCCGTTTTTTAAGCGCTGGACCTTAGATAACCCATTTACTTAACTCTAGCCTCCGCAACTCTCCTGTAATTGACTGAAATTGTTTCTCAATTTCTGTGCAAGTTCACCGACACCTCCCAGCTGTATCACGTCTTGATATAAGATTTCTGGCTTGACAACGTTCACATACTTGATCATTTTCTTTTCCTTTGCCGTTTGTTCCTCTCTAGTGGTTCCTAATTACCTCCTGGAGTTTCCCTATGTGCGGGTCTTTGATGTCCTCATTACCGCAGTTCATCTTGTACAGAACGAAGGCAGGGCTGAATCGTTCCCGGTGTTCACAAAGGGCTTGGAACACGTAGCAAAACCATGATGAAAAGGATTCCTTGTCCCTTCCCTGTGAAAACCCACCTGCTTGAAATATTGGCATTATTCTGAGCTCCTTGAATTGCTCCCTGAATGCCACAGTTGCAAAGATTAGGGTAGCAATGACGGCACTTAGTTATCCTGTCGTGGCTTTGCTAAACGTTCAAAGAATTTTGAACATATATAGCCATGCAAAATGGACTCCTGCTTTCATGTTTCCTGCCTTGGGTTTTAAAGCAGCACTAGGAAGCTGGCTCTCGCCTTCATTTTCGTTTCCCACAATGCCTTGATGTAGCGTTCCTCTGGGGCATTGTGGGAAATTAAAATGGTGGCTAAACCCACCTGCCTGGTTGCTGACCTCCGCCATTGCCATGCCAGGTAAGCCTGTTGCTGGCTGCCTACCTACAGAGGAGGGAACATATCAGAGGCACTATGCCTGTGATGCTCCCTCAACTTTGGAGCTGTCTCTAGCCATATAAACCTGCTTAACGGCATCACATAGTATCTAGAGGACCACCTTCGCCCATATGAGTCTGCCCAAATATTGCAGGCACTGCTCAGATTTGTCCTGGTGCCATAGTTATATAGGACAAGAGACCTTGGTACATGAGGTAACTGTGCCCCTGAAGGACCAGGTACGCAGCCTGGGAGTCATTTTGAACTCACAGCTGTCCATGGAGGCACAGGTTAATTCTGTGTCCAGAGCAGCTGCCTACCAGCTCCATCTGGTATGCAGGCTGAGACCCTACCTGCCTGTGGACTGTCTTGCCAGAGTGGTGCATGCTCTAGTTATCTCCTGCTTGGACTACTGCAATGCGCTGTATGTGGGGTACCTTTGAAGGTGACTTGGAAACTGCAATTAATCCAGAATGCAGCAGCTAGGCTGGTGACTGGGAGTGGCCACTGAGACCACATAACACCGGTCTTGAGAGATCTGCATTGGCTCCCAGTACGTTTCTGAGCACAATTCAAAGTGTTGGTGCTGACCTTTAAAGCCCTAAACGGCCTCGGCCCAGTATACCTGAAGGAGCGTCTCCACCCCCATCGTTCAGCCCAAACATTGAGATCCAGCGCCAAGGGCCTTCTGGCGGTTCCCTCACTGCGAGAAGTGAGGTTACAGGGAACCAGACAGAGGGCCTTCTCGGTAGTTGTGCCCACCCTGTGGAACATCCTCACTTCAGATTTGAAGGAAATAAGCAGCTATCCTATCTTTAAAAGACATCTGAAGGCAGCCCTGTTTAGGGACGTTTTTAATATTTAATGCTGTACTGTTTTTAACATTTGATTGGGAGCCACCCAGAGTGGCTGGTGAGATTCAGCCAGATGGGTGGGGTAGAAATAATAAATTATTATTAGTAGTAGTATTAACTGATTATTGTCTCCAGTGACTGGCAGTGGCGCACCATGATCTCTAGCAAAGGTTTTTAAATCCTGCCAAGATCCTTTAACTGAACCCTGGACCTTATATATGGGTGCCAACACAGAGCTGCAAACTCTCACCATTATTATTGAAGTCATTGTTCGGCTTTGGTTGCCATCAACTTTTGCCCAGTGTGCGATTTAGTGAAAATGCCGTCTTGGAAAAATACATACACAGGGACTTAGCAGAGTTCATAGATGCGGAGTGTTCAAGTTTCCCAATGTATGTGTTGTACTGCTTGGGGCAGCACCCTTTGTATTTAGTGTAGCCACCTCTTTAGGGAGGGGAGACAAGGAAACTTTCATTCTTGCTGTCCTAAACAGCTTGCCAAGAGGTTTTTAGGTTCTTGTGTGTGCAGACCTTTCCTATGACCGGTGCGAGCTGAATCAGAGAAACGGTGTTGTTGTATGAACTGATTTGACTGGAATAAGTCTGGAATGGCTGGTGCTGGTAGGGAGAATTCCATTGGAAAATGGGAACAGAAAATCACATGTTCCCCTGAGGTCACGAACGGAAACCATGCAAACAAGTATCAGTTGTATTCAGTACCATTGTTTTAAGTCCACTAATTTTAGGTAATTACATTATTTCGTGCATTGTTTTATATATATATATAAAATATATATATATATATATTTCCCTTCCATTGAAATGCATTTAAATTATGTAGCTACTTAATTACAAGAATTTTGGCCATAGGGAATAGCAAGATGAATAACTGAGGTTTTGGCGGAAGCCCAACTGTAGCAGAATGGAAACAGCAATGATGGCGATGAACCCGCGTCATGGCAGAAATCGCTGCCTCTTTACACTCCTAGCTGTTGGTCACACTTTACTGGATGTTTATATATAACAACTTATCACTGCACATGTTCTCAGTGTCTTTAAGTAGGTCAACATTGTTCTTCAAATATGAACACTCCTTTCAGGAAACATTTATTTTTACATAAAGACCTTTTATTTTCAGTAGTGCATAAACTAATTTTTCTTCACAAGAGTCTTTGTTATAGCTAAGTTCTGAGAGCATAAGTTGGCTCTAATGTGTCAGTGCAATGTAACCTGGGAGAAAGATAATGTGCCATCCTAATTCAAAGGTATTATTTCATTTCATTTTTAATTTTGAATACTGCCTTTCTACATTTCTGTATTCAAGGCATTCTCCATTTTTTCCAAAGTGCGGTAAGAAGTTTCTTGACAGCTTAATGGGATTCATTTCCTTTGTCAAAGGAAGTACGGGCAATGTAAAAGAAGTCTTGCAATAATACTTTTTGATTCGCAAATGTGTATGTTTGGCAGGAAGCAATTCTGCAGAGAGGTGCTACGCCAACTCTGTATTACTCTCTGAAAACAACAGTCCAGCACCCCGTTCTTTCTACAAAAGGCTTGACATTTGGAAACAGGAGAACAAACTTGGAGCACCATTGAGGCTGCAATTCCATGGCCCCTGTGATCGCACCCTGGAGATGACTGTGGGATATCAGATCTCGCTCTCGAACCTCAGAGGGTCTGGCACCAGAGAGGCAGAACGAATACCAAACCTCTCCTCCCTGCCACTGCGAAATTCTGTCCCAACCAACATTGGTGGGACCCCAGAGTGTATGTCAGGAAGAGTAGCAAGTGAAGAAGAAGAAGAGGAGTTTGGATTTGCTATCCCGCTTTATCACTACCCGAAGGAGTCTCAAAGCGGCCAACATTCTCCTTTCCCTTCCTCCCCCACCAACAAAGTGATTTGTACTCAGAGGTGTCTCAGCTGCCTGGCCTTAATCTTTCCCTCCCCTTGTTTCCAATGGGAAGAAAGACGTTGTTTGAGGAAAAGCACTGTGGCGTTTGCCCTCCTAGGTGTGTGACATCATACTGGGCTCATAAGGAAAGGGTTAACTAATTGTAAAATAACTAAGCAATAGGAACCCAAGGGGAGGAGTTAGAGTTGTTAAGAAGTCAGTCTGGAGTTAGAGAAGGGATGGAGAGGATAAGTCTATGGGTTGGGATAGTCTGATGTGAGAGAGTGAGAGAATCTGTTAAGAGGAGTCAGTCAAACAGTCGAGATATCAGTCAGAAGCTATTAGGACGATATAGGCAGGTAAAGAAACAAAAGTTAAGAAACTGACAAGAATATTATCTGAGAAACCATAAACTTGTTAATGTTTATAAAATAAACTTGTTTATTTGGTTCACTTTTAACAACTGTCTGGACTCAGTGTTTTACCAGAGAGTAACTGGTTGGTGGCAGCGGGGAAGCGAGCCCAGTGGTGGCACAGGGATCAATAGACCGCTAAACGTCCGGGGACCCTGTGTGATCGCCACAAGCACCTTCAAAATGGGCAGAGGTGGGCAATTCCTTAGTGTTGTACTTTAATTTGTTGTGAACCTCCCTGGGGCCTTAGGGTGAATGAAGAGTGGCTTAATAAATAGGGGTTTGAATGGGTGGGTTAAAATGCACTCAGCTTTACCTCCTCACACACCACGTCCCCCGCACCCAGCGTCAGGATCACATGGTAAATGCTTTTGTTTGTATTTAATGCGGCACATTTTTAAAATTGCAAATAGGAGTGGCTGGGGGCTGAAAATTACTGGGATTGTAGCAGATGGGGGGGATTTACCCTTTCCTAGCCTGCTGCCTTCATTTGAAGCTGCTCTTTGAACTGGGAGGAAATAGCAGATTATTTTATTTAGTCATTCACATCATTTTGATGATACTGCCCATTAATAAGCCATCTGGGCACTTTACAGGGGGAAAAATGCAATGCAAATAGCAGCTTCAGGGGAGCAATGTGCATCAGAGCCACAGCAGATTGGCAACCACCCAAATCACAGACTGGATTTTGGCAAACTTAAATAGAGTGATCCGTCTTGGAGGTGGGAGGAGGGTAAACTGGGATTTTGTTTTCGCATTTCTTTTTTTCTAATTGTTGTCATATAATGAAAGTCAAGAAAACTGTATTTATAATAAAAAGCCTAACCACAATGTGCAAAATAGAGCAGAGAAAGGCAAAGGAGACGTGAAGTTGCCTTTACTGAGTCAGACCATAACCAGCTCAGTATTGTCTACAGGGACACGGGTGGCGCTGTGGGTTAAACGACAGAGCCTAGGACTTGCCGATCAGAAGGTCGCGGTTCGAATCCCCGCGATGGGGTGAGCTCCCGTTGCTCGGTCCCAGCTCCTGCCAGCCTAGCAGTTCGAAAGCACGTCAAAGTGCAAGTAGATAAATAGGTACCGCTCCGGCGGGAAGGTAAACGGCATTTCCATGCGCTGGTCTGGTCTCTTGTGTGAGTTTCTTGTGGCTGTTTAGCTGCTCTCTCTGTGCAAAGGTCAGAGGGGGCAGGGCTTCTGTTGAGGTAGGTGATTAGCTGTGGGAGGAGCTTATCAGAGTTTTAGGGCAGCAGCTGAAGAAGGAACAAAAAGGGTTTTCTTGTGTGAGTTTCTTGTTGCTGTTTAGCTGCTCTCTCTGTGCAAAGGTCAGAGGGGGCAGGGCTTCTGTTGAGGTAGGTGATTAGCTGTGGGAGGAGCTTATCAGAGTTTTAGGGCAGCAGCTGAAGAAGGAACTGCGCGGCGCGCGCAGTTTGATCCATATTTTAGATTTAGGGGAGCTAGTCTCAAACATTTGTTGGGGGAGACCTAGGTTTTTTGGGGGGGATTTATTTGTCCTGTCTCCACACTTTTAATGATAGAGGACCACTGTAGTCACCCCCAACGACACGTTCTCAAGATGGAGGGTGAGGGAACAGCTGCAGTCGCCTGTGGTTCCTGCGCAATGTTTGCCATCTTGCCAAAGGTTGCAGGCAGCTTTACCTGCAGCAATTGCATGTTGATTGCCCTCTTAAAAGACAAAGTCCAGCAACTGGAGGAACGTGTAGCTACGCTCCAAAGAATTAGAGACCTGGAACTCTTCTTGGAAGCAACAGAGCACACCGTCTCCACCAAGGAAGAGACAGGGGACTCCCCTGAGAAGGTGGCTAGTTCACCAACACAGGAGCCAGATATATGGAGAAACGTGACTCAAAGAAGTAGGAGGCCCAGGGTTCGCTCTGATTGTTTAGAAATACGCAATCGCTTTGAGGTCCTTTCCCCTAGCATGGAAGACGAAGAGCAGACTCCATTTGAGGATCTCTCCCTCATTACAGTCGATCAGGTATATGAAGACGAGCAGCAAAGGCAGTCCTCAGGGAATGTCCAGGCGACCTTGGAACGGACAGCTCACAGAAGAACCCCGACCAGACCTAAGAGGAGGCGTGTGGTGGTGATAGGGGATTCCCTACTGAGGGGAACAGAAGCAGTGATCTGTGGGCCTGACAAGATGTCTCGGGAAGTGTGCTGTCTCCCCGGGGCTAAGATCCAAGATGTAACTGAACGACTGCAAGGAATCATAAAACCCACTGACAAATACCCCTTCCTCTTGGTTCATGTGGGAACCAATGACACTGCAAGCAATAGCCTCCAGAAGATCAAAAGAGATTACGAGGCTCTGGGCAGGAAATTGAAGCAATTAAATGCACAAATTGTCATCTCATCTGTCCTCCCAGTTGAACGACGTGGCCCAGGGAGAGAGGGAAAAATAGTGGAAGTGAACAACTGGCTTCGCAAATGGTGTAAACAGGAACGGTTTGGATTCTTAGATCACGGACTGCAGTTTCTTGAAGATGGACTTCTGGCAAGCGATGGGCTGCACCTCACAACGGTTGGGAGGAATGTTTTTGCAAAAAATCTCAGAAACCTCATCAGGAGGGCTTTAAACTGACTAATGTGGGGGAGGGAGACAGTGCTCCTGAAGGTAGGAGTCTATCAATTGATGAAGATGATCATCCAAATGTCATAGACCGAATGGAGCAAAGAGCATGCAGACCTAGTGGTGGGAGGAAAAAATCCTTAAATAAGAGACACGGGGGAATGATTAATGGACTTCAATGTCTGTACACTAATGCGCAAAGCATGGGAAATAAACAAGATGAGCTTGAGCTCCTGGTACAGCAAACTAAATATGACATAATAGGAATCACTGAAACCTGGTGGGATAAATCCCACGATTGGAATGTAATAATGGAGGGATACAATCTATTTCAAAGAAACAGACCAGACAAGAAAGGAGGAGGAGTGGCGTTATATGTCAGGGATGTGTATACCTGTGAAGAGATCCAAGATTTAGAACCTCAAAGCCAAAGTGAGAGCATTTGGGTGAAAATTAAGGGAGAGAAGAATAACAGTGACCTCATTGTGGGAGTTTACTATAGATCCCCAAGCCAAACGGAGGACATAGATGATGCCTTCCTGGAACAGATGGCCAAGCATGCAAAAGGAAGGGAGATAGTAGTAATGGGGGACTTCAATTACCCTGATATTTGTTGGATGTCAAACTCAGCCAAGAGCATAAGGTCAAACAGATTCCTCACTGCCCTTGCAGACAACTTCATTGTCCAGAAAGTGGGAGAAGCAACAAGAGGAACAGCCATTTTAGATCTGGTCCTAACCAATGTTGATGACCTGGTTAGTGGGGTAGAAGTGGAAGGATCATTAGGCGCGAGTGATCATGCTCTTCTGAAGTTTACTATACAGCGGAAAGGAGCAGCCAAGCATACTAGGACTCAATTTCTCGACTTTAAGAAAGCCGACTTCATAAAGCTTAGGGAAGTGCTGGGTGAGATCCCATGGACAGTAATACTAAAAGGAAAGGGAGTTCAAGATGGCTGGGAGTTTGTTAAGAGGGAGATAGTAAAAGCACAACTTCAGGCAATACCAATGAGACGGAAACATGGAAGGTGCCTAAAGAAGCCAGGGTGGCTATCTAAAGAACTTTTAACTGAGTTAAGATTAAAAAAGGATGTGTACAAAAAATGGAAAAGGGGGGAAACCACCAAAGAGGAATTCAAACAAATAGCCAGCATGTGTAGACACAAAGTCAGAAAAGCTAAAGCACAAAATGAACTCAGGCTTGCTAGAGAGGTTAAAAGCAACAAAAAAGGCTTTTATGGGTATGTTCGTAGCAAAAGGAAGAACAAAGAAACCGTGGGGTCACTCAGAGGAGAAGATGGTGAAATGCAAACAGGGGACACAGAAAGGGCTGAACTCCTCAATGCTTTCTTTGCCTCAGTCTTCTCCGATAAAGAAAACAATGCCCGACCTGAAGAATTTGGAGCAAATGATTCAGCAGAGGAAACACAACCCAGAATAACTAAGGAGATAGTACAAGAATACTTGGCTAGTCTAGATGTATTCAAGTCTCCAGGGCCAGATGAACTGCATCCAAGAGTATTAAAAGAACTGGCAGATGTGATTTCAGAACCACTGGCAGTCATCTTTGAGAATTCCTGGAGAACAGGCGAAGTCCCCGCAGACTGGAGGAGGGCAAATGTTGTCCCTATTTTCAAAAAGGGGAAAAGAGAGGACCCAAATAATTACCGCCCAGTCAGTCTGACATCAATACCAGGGAAGATTCTGGAGCAGATCATTAAGCAAACAGTCTGTGAGCACCTAGAAAGGAATGCTGTGATCACCAATAGTCAGCATGGATTTCTGAAAAATAAGTCATGTCAGACTAACCTGATCTCGTTTTTTGACAGAATTACAAGCCTGGTAGATGAAGGGAACGCAGTGGATGTAGTCTACCTTGATTTCAGCAAGGCATTTGACAAGGTGCCCCATGATATTCTTGTAAAGAAGCTGGTAAAATGCGGTCTTGACTATGCTACCACTCAGTGGATTTGTAACTGGCTGACTGACCGAACCCAAAGGGTGCTCATCAATGGTTCCTCTTCATCCTGGAGAAGAGTGACTAGTGGGGTGCCACAGGGTTCTGTCTTGGGCCCGGTCTTATTCAACATCTTTATCAACGACTTGGATGATGGACTCAAGGGCATCCTGATCAAATTTGCAGATGACACCAAACTGGGAGGGGTGACTAACACCCCAGAGGACAGGATCACACTTCAAAACGACCTTGACAGATTAGAGAACTGGGCCAAAACAAACAAGATGAATTTTAACAGGGAGAAATGTAAAGTATTGCACTTGGGCAAAAAAAATGAGAGGCACAAATACAAGATGGGGGACACCTGGCTTGAGAGCAGTACATGTGAAAAGGATCTAGGAGTCTTGGTTGACCACAAACTTGACATGAGCCAACAATGTGACGCGGCAGCTAAAAAAGCCAATGCAATTCTGGGCCTCATCAATAGGAGTATAGCATCTAGATCAAGGGAAGTAATAGTGCCACTGTATTCTGCTCTGGTCAGACCTCACCTGGAGTACTGTGTCCAGTTCTGGGCACCACAGTTCAAGAAGGACACTGACAAACTCGAACGTGTCCAGAGGAGGGCAACCAAAATGGTCAAAGGCCTGGAAACGATGCCTTATGAGGAACGGCTAAGGGAGCTGGGCATGTTTAGCCTGGAGAAGAGGAGGTTACGGGGTGATATGATAGCCATGTACAAATATATAAAAGGATGTCACATAGAGGAGGGAGAAAGGCTGTTTTCTGCTGCTCCAGAGAAGCGGACACGGAGCAATGGATCCAAACTACAAGAAAGAAGATTCCACCTAAACATTAGGAAGAACTTCCTGACAGTAAGAGCTGTTCGACAGTGGAATTTGCTGCCAAGGAGTGTGGTGGAGTCTCCTTCTTTGGAGGTCTTTAAGCAGAGGCTTGACAACCATATGTCAGGAGTGCTCTGATGGTGTTTCCTGCTTGGCAGGGGGTTGGACTCGATGGCCCTTGTGGCCTCTTCCAACTCTATGATTCTATGATTCTATGATTCTATGCTGGCCACATATGTACGCCGGCTCCCTCGGCCAATAAAGCGAGATGAGCGCCGCAACCCCAGAGTCATCCATGATTGGACCTAATGGTCAGGGGTCCCTTTACCTTTATTGTCTACTCTGACTGGCAGCTGCTCTCCAGGGTTTCATACATTGAGAACCTGGTACTCCCTGCATTTTAAGAGATGCTCTAACACTGAGCTACAGCCCTTTTCTGAGACTGTGCCTTTACGCTGCAACATTCGGGGTTTCCCATATCCAGTCCTAAACAGATTCCTAATCTGCAACAGATCATCTGTTTCTCAGCCTAACCTACAGGGTTAATATGAAACTAACACAGCTTTGAGGACTTTGGAGACAGGGTGGGGTGAATAAATAAATGAAGGTTTTTAGCCGAGCTACTGTTTGCTCTCTCTGTATATTTGCTTTACGGTGCAGTGAAGGACAGACAGAATCCAAGGTGAGGGAGGAGAGGTCTGGGACCCTCTTGAATTATTATATTTTAGCATCTGCTGCAGTTGGCTGGGTTTGTGAACAGGGTGCATCTTAAATAAAAGTTCAATATATTGTTACGGAAATTACGGGGGCGGGGCACATCTTTAAAGTTAAATGTTACAAATATTATGCCTGAATGTATCCTTCCAACCTGACAGCTCAGGGAAGTTACCTAGCTTTAAAAATAATATAAAATCAACCCCTTTGCCAGTTTCCTCCATTCCAAAGCTATTTTCCCCTTGAAAAAGGACTCCAGGAAGTTTCCAGAGGTGACACTTGCTGAGCTGATTGTTGGCCAAGGAAAGCCTAATCCCATCACCAGACTTGCCAAGGGGTCCAGACATGCAAAGGAAGTTCTATTGTTCTTTGGGTGGTGGGACTTCAGAGGTGTTTGCCTATGCTAATCTTATACCTGAGTCTTGCCCTGCCATGTCTGCCTATGCTAATCTTGTACCAAGACATGTTTGCCAAGGTTAAACTAGTGTAACCCCTGTCTACCCCTCCCCTTTTGTGACATGTCAGTGATGTAGCAATGATGCTGTACGAACTGTATTCTGGGATATGGTGGGAAAGTTTTAAAAGTCTTTGTCACCCCATCCTCAGGGTTCAAATTTCCTCTTTGAACCTATTGCGCAATAAACTTTGCTCTTCAGCTATTTGCTCCGGCTGGTGGCTGGAATCCTTCCTTTATTCCACAGGGACCCGCGGGCTCTGCCCGACGAGCTGGGTGACTGAGCAGCCTCACACCTAGATTTTTCCGTAACAATATGGACATCTGGTATGCATTTAAAGGTTAAAAAGTTTTCATATTTAATTTCCAGGTTGCTTTTTTTTAAGATCTCATACACTCTGCAATACACAATATTCCAAATTCATGTTGAAATGAAATCCACAGTCGAAGTATATACAAAATCTCACATTACAAACACTTCTTTGCATAAAGGCAATTCTTTTCCCCCTTTCCCCCTTTTATAAAGCAGCAGCTGATTATTTATTCTGGGATTGTCACTTCATTTTTCTTTTTTTTTCAGGCTCATCTGTGCCTGCTTTGCTTGAAAGCGGTGTACTTCTTTATGGTGTTCTCTGACTGCCTTTGCAGCTCTTCAATGTGAGAGTTTAAAACCTGCTCAAAATCTCTCGCTCGCCTCTCCTCCTCTTGTAGGAACTTCTCTGTCACCGATGCAGCAAATGGAGTCTCTGGGGAAGCCTGAACGACACAAAGAATTGGCACAATTAGGACGGGGTATAATTAGCCAGCTTTTCTTATTAGCTTTCACACTGACAATACTGCACTGGTGAAACAATCTCTCCTTCTTTTGCACATTCTGTTCCACAGAGTACTTAGCCCAGCCAGTGGTATTACATCCCGCTGGGATAAGTCCGTGTCTATATCGGGACGCCACTGCCCTCAAATTGGAAGAAGAAAAACTACAATAACCATGCTGGGATGGATCCCTTATTTAAGGTTCCTTACTATAAAAGCACATGAAAACCAGTATTTTAACATTACTGAAACTGCCTCATTTCACATCTTAAATTTTAAGTCTTGATTTTTGTGTTTCTTATTCCAAAGAGGTATTTATCCAATCTCTGCTTTTGTCTTAAAACCATATGCATCACCATTTTTTTCATAAGCTAACTTAATGTGGCTTAAAGGGTCATGTATGCGGGTTAAACCACAGAGCCTAGGACTTGCCGATCAGAAGGTCAGCGGTTCGAATCCCCGCCACAGGGTGAGCTCCCGTTGCTCAGTCCCTGCTCCTGCCAACCTAGCAGTTCAAAAGCACGTCAAAGTGCTAGTAGATAAATAAGTACTGCTCCGGCGAGAAGGTAAATGGTGTTTCCGTGCGCTGCTCTGGTTCGCCAGTAGATAAATAGGTACCGCTCCGGCGGGAAGGTAAACAGCATTTCCATGCGCTGCTCTGGTTCGCCAGAAGCAACTTTGTCATGCTGGCCACATGACCTGGAAGCTGTACGCCGGCTCCCTCGGCCAATAAAGCGAGATGAGCGCCACAACCCCAGATTCGGCCACAACTGGACCTTTACCTTTACCTTTACCTCATAAAAACATGCCCATTAAAAAAATAATCCTATATCACAAAATAGCAAGCATGGAGGTACAGCACTAAAATAGCATAGCTAAGAGATCAATCAACTAAAATCCTCCTGGAACAACCACGTTTGGGCCAGATCTTGAAAAGAACGACATGCTTGGGACAGATCAGTTTCCCAGGAGAGGGCGTTCCATAAAGTAGGCCACAGTCAAAAAGGCAGCAGGTGTATGCTGAATCTCATTTATCCAAGCGATCTGGAGCAAGGCCTTGGATTTTGAAAGGCGCGTGTGGGGAGGAACATATCAAAAGAGGCAGCTCTTGGGGAAATTTAGGATTTTAAAGGTTAAAATCAACACACTGGATCGAACCTGGGAAGTTTCTGAACAGTTTTCAAGGGCAGATCCTGTGTGTGTGTGTGTGATTATGGCATGAACCAAAGTGGCATGGTTGTGGCTTAGGCAGGAAGGGTTGTTGTAGCTTGCATACCGTGCCGTGGTGCCCATGGCAGACGGAGGCTCCGGGCGCGGCGCTGCTTTGGCGCTGCATGGCGGAGGTGGGCGAGGGAGGCGAGCTGATGCAGGGAGGCACTGCGTCCAGCCTCCGCCTCTTCCCTGGCGCCGTCCAGAACTTGGCGCCCTGGTGCCCTGCGCCACTAGGCTCTATGGGTAAGATGGCCCTGGCACTTGTGTATTTAAGAAAGGACCTGTCTTCTCGGCTAAAGCATAATGGAGGACAAGAGACCAGACTTCCTCATAGGCTGCACACCTAACTCTGAGTCAGCATTTCCAGCTTGTCTGGATTAAGTTTCAATTTGTTCTGTCCCATCCAGTCCTTTATGGCTGACAGACAGCATTTAAGGGCTCCATTACCTCCCCGTGTTCGGAAGGAAATGATTGAGCTGGGTATCATTTACACACACAGCCAAATCTCTGAACAGCTGCTAAGCAGCATGGGGAGAAAAGAGAAAAACTCCAGAGGCTGCAGGCCAAAGGAAAGACCAGCGAATTCCTAGTGCTACCTTCTGGGTCCTACCTCACAGGACTGATCAGAGCCAACTCGAGATGGTACTCCTAATAGCCACACCTGCCAAGGCATCTCAGAAATTCACCACAGTTAATGGTGACTAAACACCACCGAGATGGCCAGGAGAATCAACAGGATCACAATCCCTCTGTCCCAGTACAAGTCATGGACAAGGGTAACCAAAACAATTGCAGTCCAAAGCCAGAGAGGTCCTGATAATCAGTTTTACCCAGAAACCCAGAACTAAGTTGCGAAACACAAACACACACACACACACACACACACACACACACACACACACAATTTGCCAACAGGTAACAGTTCAAATCAGAGCGTTCCTATTATTATTTCCAATAAAAGCTACACTACACTTTACTTCAGCACCAAAGGAAGGAAGCCTTCTCTAAGGGAAGTGTTCATCTCTGAGCTGTTTTCACAAAGTGAGGGTCAAGTAGACACAGGACGCCCCGCACTTCTTCAAGAATCTTGTTCATACCTTGTGCGCTGTTTTAAAGGTTTCGAAGCTAAGTGCTTGTTCACACACACATATTAATTGTTTTTTGATTGCAGCATCAAGCGATGCCCTATTACAGGTTAATCACCACACAAGATTTTTTCATAGCACTTGACCCCACTTCCAACAAAATACTTTTGTTGAGAACGATCCGGAGACCAAGGGAAGCAAATATATTTGTGAGACTTGAAGGTGCTTCCATTCATAAAGCTGAATTCAACAAAATAGTTGCACGAGGAGGAGCCAGGCCAATAAGTCCCACTAGTGCAACAGGGCTTTCCTCTCCTCTCCTCTCCCCTGCCCACCCCCACAATTGGCTCAGGGTTCAAATTCAAGTGGCATCAGCATTACGAAAGATGCGGTTTTTACAACTAAACATCATCATCGTTATCATTCCAACAGTTTTGCGTACCAAATTTGTTTGTTTATTTCAAATCAAATTTGGCAAAGCAAGGAAGGAGTCAGAGTAGCCTAAGGGGTGATGCAAATCTAGTTTGTGACTAAACCTTCACTTGCCAATTAAATCAATTAAAGCTTATATCCCTGCACCTACCACATGAATTCTACCTGCTTTTAATTCCCAGGTGCTTGTGGAAATTAAAGGCCTGCAAGGTTGGGGGCTGAGACATGCCGGCGATTAGGACTGTGATGCGGGGCGGTAGTTTTGCGCTGGATTCAGCCTCAATGTCTGTGGCGTTTTCTGTACGCCAGAACTCCAAGGGTCAAGCAGCCCCCAAGGATCTGTAGCACAGATGGGCAAGATGGCTGAAGCCAATGTGCAATAGCAGCTGACCTTGCCTTATGCTGCAATCCCACCTGAGTGGGGAGCAGAGCTTATTTTCAGCCAGAGGATGCTGGAGTGCAGTTCTGGCGCCTCTCAGGTGGGCGCCATTGCAGGCCAGTGTACCCCTTGCCCGCTTCTTGCCTTTACGTGCTCATGGGCAGGGTGTTCATCAGTATGCAGATGACACCCAGCTCTACCTCTCCTTTAAATCAGAACCAGTGAAGGCAGTGAAGGTCCTGTGTGAGTGCCTGGAGGCAGTTGGAGGATGGATGGCGGCTAACAGATTGAGGTTAAATCCTGACAAGACAGAAGTACTGTTTTGAGGGGACAGGGGGCAGGCGGGTGTGAGGGACTCCCTGGTCCTGAATGGGGTAACTGTGCCCCTGAAGGACCATGTGCGCAGCCTGGAAGTCATTTTGGACTCACAGCTGTCCATGGAGGCGCAGGTTAATTCTGTGTCCAGGGCAGCTGTTTGCCAGCTCCATCTGGTACGCAGGCTGAGACCCTAACTGCCCGCGGACTGTCTCACCAGAGTGGTGCATGCTCTAGTTATCTCCCGCTTGGACTACTGCAATGCGCTCTACATGGGGCTACCTTTGAAGGTGACCCGGAACCTGCAATTAATCCAGAATGCGGCAGCTAGACTGGTGACTGGGAGTGGCTGCCAAGACCATATAACACTAGTCCTGAGAGATCTGCACTGGCTCCCAGTACGTTTCCGAGAACAATTCAAAGTGTTGGTGCTGACCTTTAAAGTCCTAAATGGTCTCGGTCCAGTATACCTGAAGGAGCGTCTCCACCCCCATTGCTCAGCCCAGACACTGAGATCCAGTGCCGAGGGCCTTCTGGCGGTTCCCTCATTGCGAGAAGTGAGGTTACAGGGAACCAGACAGAGGAGCTTCTCGGTAGTGGTGCCCACCCTGTGGAACACCCTCCCTTCAGATGTGAAGGAAATAAGCAGCTACCCTATCTTTAAAAGACATCTGAAGGCAGCCCTGTTTAGGGAAGTTTTTAATATTTAATGCCGTACTGTTTTTAACATTTGATTGGGAGCCGCCCAGAGTGGCTGGGGAGACTCAGCCAGATGGGCGGGGTATAAATAATAAATTATTATAATTATTATTATTATTATTATATGTACTTCTGAGAAGCCCCAAATGAACATTCCAAGTCAAAACGGAAGCTGGCCATCTTGTGCAAGTCTACACTTTTTTTTTTAGATCTCTGACTCTACCTAGCTCCTAGCTGCTCCCAGCTGCAATTGGTCACGCTACAGGGCGGGCCCAATCCATATTTCCTTTTCTTCTATCCATCTCCTGTGTAGTCGCAGTGGGCGTTAAGCTTTCCAATCAGGCCTTTACCTTGGCATGCATTTTTTGCAAGGGCCCTTCTGAGCTGCCCATGCCATCTGCCTGAATCTAAGAGAATGAGGGGTGCTTCCTTTGCACAAGCTGCCTGAGTCTGAGTCACCCCTATCTCTACCCTGCTCCCTTCAAACTTTTCCTGAAGATCCTCAGGAGAGACTTTTCAGAGGACCGTCAAGAATGGCGAGAAAGCTCGATTGCACAGCAACCTTCCGCTCGCCCAAGTTGTGGATGCAACCCAGTGTTCCTCTTACAAAACAAGATCTGGAGATTCTTACCATCCGGATTTCATCTGCAACACAGATTTGGCTCAGTAGCGTCTCAGACTTGTTCTTTTCAGGGAGGCAGCTGCTGTAATGCGCTGGATACGCCTCTTGGGGTGATGGAGACCTGCCATCTGCTGTGGGTTCTCGGGTTCTGCTTGGTCTTTGAAGAGGCAATGTGCAGCTGCTCTCGACGCTGACGATGTCGCCTTGGCCATGCCAGGCAGGAACCTGCGTCCTGTAGTGCCCGAAGTTTTCATAAGCTGCCGGTTGTGGTGCCCATTCACTTTTGTTCTGCGCAGGTCTAAAAGAGGAATTAAAAGGTTTACAAGCTGGTTTATTGCCATGAAATATATGCTAACATGAAACAGTCTTTTACAAAATGACCCATGGAACGTGGCTTTACAGAACTCAGAGTGAGGCCCCCTTTTGGGCTGGAGGGCAGAAGAAGCATTCAACTTTGAAATTTGGCTTGACTTTTGCTAAATTTGTGTGGGATGTGAAACACAAGAGCAGTCAAGTACAACATTCCTAGAGTGAACATGTTTACACACGGGTAGAAATGTTTGTCCAGCCAGCAGGTAAACTTCCTGTTTCCTTCTGGGCTGGGACAGACTTCCTCTGCATGTGACTAGAGGTGGGCGTGGCCTCACCTGTGCAGGTAACGACAAAAGCACAGGGCAGGGCAGCCATCTCTCTCTCTTTGACTACATGCATCAAAGAAGCAACATCTGCTTAGCCAAAGATGCTCTCTTGGCTCCAGCCAAGAGAGGACAAAGGGACTGTCTTCTTATGAGATAGATTCTAGGTCTATGTTACTTTTCTAAGCTAAGTCAACCTTCTGGGATCCTATTGTGAACAGAATGATATGTGAGTAAACTCTTTTTATACTTTTATAGAAGACTGTGTCGTTTCTTATCTTTTATGAGGGAATAAGGGGGAAATACCAGAACAGTTATTATAGAGGCTTTAGCGAGCCTGAGCAAACACATCGGCTGCAAGTTGGAAAGGGTAAATGTTACTCTGCTAAATTGTGAACTTGTTAACAGAAGTTGGAAAGGCTATTATCAGACAATATATCCTCTCCTGCATCCCTGAATATTCACACAATTTGCAGTCCAACGTTTTCATGCCATATGCAAGATGCTGACCATAGATTTGAATGGAAATGCCATGGGAAGGCCAAAGTATTCACAGCCAATTTTAAATTGTACGGATGTATTAAATCAGACCATTGGCCCATGGAATCTAGTACAGGCAAGGGCCTGGGGGGCCTTTGTGCTGGCATGCCCCTTTGACAATCGCCAGGGCGCCTTGCCTAACTCTTGGAGAGCCTTTTAACTGGGGATTGAACCTGAGGCCTTTTGCATGTCCAATTCCCCAAGTTCTTCCATTTGAGTTAATAAACCACTATGCATTGCCCACCCCTGTAACAAATATCATGCTTAATCTGGCCCTAACTGCGTTTCCGAGCACAATTCAAAGTGTTGGTGCTGACCTTTAAAGCCCTAAATGGCCTTAGCCCAGTATACCTGAAGGAGCGTCTCCACCCCCATCGTTCTGCCCAGACACTGAGGTCAAACACCGAGGGCCTTCTGGTGGTTCCCTCACTGTGAGAAGTGAGGTTACAGGGAACCAGGCAGAGGGCCTTCTTGGTAGTGGCACCTGCCCTGTGGAACGCCCTCCCATCAGATGTCAAGGAAATAAACAACTATCTGACTTTTAGAAGACATCTGAAGGCAGCCCTGTTTAGGGAAGTTTTTAATGTTTGACATTTTACTGTGCCGTTAATTTTCTGTTGGAAGCCGCCCAGAGTGGCTGAGGAAACCCAGCCAGATGGGCAGGGTATGAATGAATGAATGAATGAATGAATGAATAAAATAATTATTCAGTGGAGAGACACTTTCTACTGTTTATTCTGAAGTTATTTCTAATCAGTTTCTGCCGAGTAAGTTGTAGGGCTCGATCTGTCAGTTTCTGTTCTCTCCGCTTTCCTTTTTTTCAGTCTTAAAATCAGTTCTCCACATTCCTGCAGCAATTTGTGAATTTTTGAAGAGAAATCCTTATGAAAATTCTTCAGTATTTTATCCTAATAAACATATTTTTGTATTCAGTTTTGAATTGGGTATGCATTTTGAAGGCAATTTTTCCTAATACTTTTTTTGCATGTCATTTTCACTTATTCATTTTTTAATGCACATTCCCCCCCCCCCCCAATCGTAAACACTGTTTGGAGAGATGCATTGTAAAATTCAGATAAGTGCAAATTTCAAAGGATGGATGTGCTTCGGTTCTTACACTGTTTAAGAACATGCACATTTGATTTGGCTTTAAATGTGAACCAAATTCAATTTCTTTCCCCTCCTTAGTGAGTGTTAGCCTTCAGTAATGCCTGCTGCAAATCTCCCACTGAGGCTTTCTTGGAGATTACACACTTCTGATTCTATACAGCTACAAACTGAAGGAAACAATTGTGAAGTTACTAGCATTGACTCAATTTTTATTTTTATTTTATTTTTGCTTTCCACTGGGCAAATGTTACCAAGACGCATAAACATAAACAGCACAAAGACATTAGCATGGCATCTGGAAATTGCCAATTACCAACTCATTTCCCCCAAAAAACCTCACCACATGTTTTCTATTTTTACTATCTCAAAGATATCCTTTTACCCTTCATTCCTTGGCATAATTGCCATGGAAACAGAACAGCAAATTAAAATAGAAAAACATGGTTTATGTCCGCAATAAAATAAAATATACCCTAGAGTCAAAATAAGCTAGCAACAATAGCTTGATTTGTCTGTTTCTGTTTGATGCTTGATAATATAACTGAGGCTTTTGGGGGAAAATATTGGAGCATTTCCTGATTTACAAAACCAGAACCTAGATACTAGGATTTCCGGCATATGTTTAAAACTATGTATGAATTTTCATGTTGAGGCACCACAATTTGTAGATAAACTATATGGACTTGACATCCGCATTAAATCAACCCATATTCTTACAGTGGTGCCTCGCAAGACGAAAATAATCCGTTCCGCGAGTCTCTTTGTCTAGCGGTTTTTTCGCCTTGCGAAGCAACCCTATTAGCGGCTTAGCGGATTAGCGCTATTAGCGGTTTAGCGGCTATTAAAGGCTTAGCAGCTTAGCGGCTAAAAGGCTATTAGCGGCTTAGCGGCTTAGAAAAAGGGGGGGGGAGCGAAAAAAATTGCAAGACTCGCAAGACGTTTTCGTCTTGTGAAGCAAGCCCATAGGGAAAATTGTCTTGCGAAGCAACTCAAAAACGGAAAACCCTTTCGTCTAGCTGGTTTTTCGTCCTGCGAGGCATTCGTCTTGCGGGGCACCACTGTATTTGCCTAGCGATCCCTGCTGTGGTTTTAACAATTAAGTCTGGATTGTGTGCTCTAACAACAACCCAGTTGTGGCACCTTATTCTCATCACAGCACACTCCCAAAGTCAACCAATGAAACTTTACGCAACTCACAATAGTCTATGGAATAACCAAGAGGTCCATAGCCCCCACAGGAAAGCCTTGCACATTCTGACAACCAGTTGTTAAGATTTTGCTACCCCCGGATCAGAGAATGGTGTTGCACAATCCAGGTAAGTGATCTTACCATATACATTTCTGTCTACCAATCAGCCTGGCCCTATTTTGCAAAGGAAAAGGAATTAGTAGCCTCTTGGGAGCCAGTGTGGTGTAGTGGTTAAGAGCGGTAGTCTCGTAATCTGGTGAACCGGGTTCACATATCCGCTCCTCCACATGCAGCTGCTGGGTGACCTTGGGCTAGTCACACTTCTTTGAAGCCACTTTGAGACTCCTTCGGGTAGTGATAAAGCGGGATATCAAATCCAACTCTTCTTCTTCTTCTTCTTCTTCTTCTTCTTCTTCTTCTTGGGAGATGTTTGAGGTAGGGCAGTTTTGCTGCACAAATTCTGAGGACCAGGTGCGGGTGGGATGTTCCATGGGATGTTCAAGCAAAGGTAAAGGAATTCTGGTAAGATTTCAGCTGGGGTTCAGCTTGGATTTGGAAGACAAGTAACCATTTGCGTTGCTCTGACAAGTCCCATCAATGGGCAGAGAGGGTGTTGTGCAAGAAAGGAATGAGTGCTAGGAATTCAAGCGACTTTGGAAGGCGAGAAATCACTGGAGTTCGACAGCAGCAGAAGATCTGTAGGGTAGCAAGGCTCAAATGGATTATTGGGGGAAACTGCAAAACCAATACCCCCCCCCCCCAAATCAGCACTCTCTGGAAGTTTTTATGGGTTTACAGGTCCTCAACTGAGCCCATCTCTCTGGTGCATCTCAGACTCAGGGCCTGTCCAATGAACACTCATGTTTCACATGGCCCCAGTACAAATTCTCAGGCATTTCACATATTGACATATTTCTACCTCGCAGAATCGCAGTCAAGTTACTTCTTCTTTTTACTCCTTCCCCTGTGAAATTTTGGTCCTCTGCCTTTGTTTTAATTTTAAAAAAATCAGTGTGATTTTTTCCTTACATGAACATTTTTGCAAGCAGTTTCCCCTAAAATAATTCATTTTTATATGTTGCCTTTACAAATATATGCATTTTGATGCACACGTTCCCATAATATGCACAATTTTCTACATCTTATTTGGTTAGAGAACTACATTACAAAATGTAGGGGAAATGTGAATTTCAATGCACAGCTGTCTTTCAGTTTCCATATTGTTTCGGAAAGAGCAAATAGCTCTGCCGTAAAAGCCAAACTAGAATGAATTTCTCCTCTTCTTCCTACCATTTAAAATATTTCATCTTATCCAAATTTCATACCTTCCTCTTTCGCTTTAAGTGAGCAATTCAGGATTATTTTTAAACTGTGTGTGTCAGTATTTATGAAACATTTAAGGTAATTCAGTGGGCGACTGGCTAAAAATGAACGAGCCAGAGATATATTTACAAATTATTTCTTTCTACTGAGCTCAGGATATTGTTATATATTGCGCTGCTCTTTCACGGCACGTATGAGTTTAATGTGATATTAATTTATTCAGTACCATCTGAAATGCTGCAGCTTTTCATGTCGACTCAATGGGGAGCACTAAAAATCACAAAAAAGCATTGAAACACTTTTAATGAAACTTTAAAAAACTGAAACTGGCAGGAGAGAAAGAGATGATAGATGGCAGGTGTAGTTCAAGATGCTTATTAAAATAATCTCCTGCTGAGCAGTTTACATCTCACACTGGTTTCTCTGGCCCTCGCTTAATTTTTTTTTTTTATTAGACAGTATTAACATATTCTCTGTGGCTTGTAAAATGAAAAGCAAGGGGGAGAATCAAGATAATATATTACAAAAGGTTGTATCCAAAGTAGTGCTGAGAAGCAGGGCGGTGGGAGTTCTGTTGCATTAGGGGAAATCCTTTTGCTGATGGACCGTCCCATCCAAAAGTTTATGTGGCTATGACACAAAAGGTTATGTCTATTTCTAAGATTTGGAAGCACCTGACTTAGCACCAAAGACCTCTTCTGAAATATTGTACATAGTTCTGGGCTGGATAACCTTAGATATATGGCTCTGAGAGCAGATGCAGTATACAATATGTTTTGGTGGGGAAAATATAGAAAAGAGAATTTCTGGATGCCAAGGTCCAAGTTTGGGACGACCCCAGTAGAGATTAAAAAACCAGAAGACATGCAGCAAAGCAAAGCATAGAAATACAGTAGTACCTCAGGTTACGTACGCTTCAGGTTACAGACGCTTCAGGTTACAGACTCCACTAACCCAGAAATAGTACCTCGGGTTAAGAACTTTGCTTCAGGATGAGAACAGAAATTGTGCTCCGGCGGCGCGGCGGCCCCATTAGCTAAAGTGGTGCTTCAGGTTAAGAACAGTTTCAGGTTAAGAACGGACCTCCAGAACGAATTAAGTTCTTAACCCGAGGTACCACTGTATTGGCTGTTAGACCTTTAAAATATGTACCCCTCCAAGTGAGTTCCAAAAGGTCCCCTTAAAAAGTTTCTTTCCAAAGTTTCTACCTTCTCCCAGCATAGGAAAAGGCAACATGTTTGGCAAGTTAAAAATGGGCTTACTTACAAACGCTTCAAAGGTCAGGTTCATGTGCTTCCGAAAAGTTGTGCAGGCAGTAGAACTTAGCTTAGTTACAAAATGGTGTAAGTTTCTAGATCATTGGTATAGGAACTCAAGAGAGTCAGGGAACAACCAGCTCAAACCTTTCCACACGCTGAGCATCTCAAGTAGACTTAATACAAAAGTAGGCTTGATTACAAGTGGTCTGGCAGGACAGCCTGCTCTATGGCATTAACCCCTTCATGCACTAACTAGACATGTTGGTTATATGAGGCTGGCTATCCCACAACATGAGACTAAGGAGATCGTAAAATATCTGTTCTTTCTCATCTTGCAATTCAATTTTAGAGAATCTGCAATAACGCATACGATATTCTTTTTGAGGTAATCTCTTAAGAAATACCCTTAATGAACTAAGAAAAAGCTTGAGCTTCAATAAGATTCACAAATCCCAGACAAAGTTGATCTCCTTCATCCCAGGCTGGGATAAAGAACGCAACTTCCCCCAAAGAATCCCAAGAGCTGTAATTTATCCTGCACAGAGCTACAATACCCAGCATCCTGAACAAACTATAGTTCCCAGGGTTGTATGAGGAAAGTAATGTGCTTAGGATGTGAGAGAGGCTGAAATCTGTCCCATTCTTGTTCATCACTGCAGCCGACAGTGGGCCAATCAGAACACAGAGAAGAAAAACTATAGAGGTAAAAAACTATAGAGGAGCAACTACCCACATTTTATCAATTAGCCAAGACCTGCAACTGTGGTTCTAGTGCCTGTAGTGTTGGTAGTTTTCCCCAATGGGTAGATGCTCCCTGTTTTTGCCATATACAAATGGAAAATTAGTACAGTCGTACCTTGGAAGTCGAACAGAATCCAACTTCCAAAACGGTTCAGAAACCAAGGTGTGGCTTCCAATTGGCTGCAAGAAGCTTCTGCAGCCAATCGGAAGCTGTGTCGGACGTTCGGGTTCCAAATAATGTTTGCAAACCAGGACAATCACTTCTTGGTTTGCAGCGTTTGGGACCCAAAACGTTTGACTCGCAAGTCTTTCGAGATCCAAGGTATGGCTGTATTGTGGAAGAAGAAGAAGAAAAGGATTTTCCATTAAATGTTTTCAGAATCAGGAAAGCTTCCATGTGAGCCTTGTGCGAAATTCAGTAACAGTTAGAAATTATTGCTACACAGATAAATAAAAATAAATAAATTCCCACACCAGACTTCTGAGGTTTACAAGGGGCGAAGCTTGTTGCACCACCTTTGCAGAATGCAGAGGTAAGGCAAATTGGTTATTATTTCGAAGAAATCCTAGCAAGATGCCTAAAAGCAAGAAATAGCAGGTGTTTAAGACAATTCAAGGCAATTTAATAGGAATAAAACACACACGCCCATGTGTTTCATCAGGAGTTATCATAAAAGCTTCATAGCTCGGTTAATATATATGCCATTGTCTCACTCATCTACAAGTCTATGGCTAGACCTCAGCGGTGTGCTTCCATTATTAACTAGCTGCTGTACAGATTACGTTTCCAATTCTGATGGAGCCGTGAAACTGATAATAGCGTGTAGGGCAGTACTGATGCGATTGCCATGGAATTTACTCTGGGTCCTTCCAGTCTGTCACAGTTTCCGGATGGGATTCAGTCACGCATTGGCAAGTTCAGGTTGTGCAATTGTAGTTGGGATGCCTTGCATAGCCAAAAGATCAGTCCTTTTTTGTGATAAGGAAAGTGATGAGAAAATGCTCTGGAAATCATCTAGCCTCCGCCAAAAAATCAGACCCGAGTGCTCATTAAGCAGCCAACGTTGTCTAATCTCCCTGCAAATACATCAGGATGAGTGCTTCATAAACAGGGCTAGAGCAATTCTCCTGTGAGGGGAAAAAAGGTAGTTATAACTGGGCTTTTTTAGTTACAGGTAGGTAGCCGTGTTGGTTTGCTGTAGTCGAAACAAAATAAAAAAATTCCTTCCAGTAGCACCTTTGTTGTTGTTTAGTCGTTTAGTCGTGTCTGACTCTTCGTGACCCCATGGACCAGAGCACGCCAGGCACTCCTGTCTTCCACTGCACTCTGCAGTTTGGTCAAATTCACGCTGGTAGCTTCGAGAACACTATCCAACCATCTCGTCCTCTGTTGTCCCCTTCTCCTTGTGCCCTCCATCTTTCCCAACATCAGGGTCTTTTCCAGGGAGTCTTCTGTTCTCATGAGGTAGCCAAAGTACTGGAGCCTCAGCTTCACGATCTGTCCTTCCAGTGAGCACTCAGGGCTGATTTCCTTCAAGATGGAGAGGTTTGATCTTCTTGCAGTCCATGGGACTCTCAAGAGTCTCCTCCAGCACCATAATTCAAGAGCATCAATTCTTCGGCGATCAGCCTTCTTTATGGTCCAGCTCTCACTTCCATACATCACTACTGGGAAAACCATAGTTTTAACTACACGGACCTTTGTTGGCAAGGTGATGTCTCTGCTTTTTAAGATGCTGTCTAGGTTTGTCATTGCTTTTCTCCCAAGAAGCAGGCATCTTTTAATTTCGCGGCTGCTATCACCATCTGCAGTGATCATGGAGCCTTAGAGACCAACTAAGTTTGTTATTGGTATGAGCTTTCGTGTGCATGCACAGGTATCTGAAGAAGTGTGCATGCACACGAAAGCTCATACCAATAACAAACTTAGTTGGTCTCTAAGGTGCTACTGGAAGGAATTTTTTTATTTTGTTTGGGCTTTTTTAGTTTTGAGAAAAAGCAAGTAAGAGGGGAGGATACATAACAGAGGCATAATAAAAAAATATGCACCGTGTTAGAAAATGCTAGAATCTGGGGTCATCCAAAGAAGCAAAAGTTTGGAGGATCCAGGACAGAAAAAGCAGCAGCTCGCCTTCATACAGTAAACTATGGCATTGGCTATCACAAGATCCAGTGATGACCACCAACTTGGATGGCTTGAAAATGAGATTAGGCAAATGAATGGAAGGCAAGGCTGTCTATGGCTATGGATCAAGATCGCCAGCCTCAGAGACAGTGCTGTCGGCATCCAACTGGCTTGGGAGAAAATGATGGAGTGTGCCATTGGGGCTGAAGTCAAACTGTTGGAAGGTTTCAGCGCCTGCTGTGGCTGTAGAGACCAATACGGGAGACACATGTTTTGTTGCAGCTGGGGCAGCTGGAGGTATCTGGCTGTGCTGCTGCAGATGCACCATGGTTTCTTCTCTCTACACTCCTCCCAGCAGTCATTCCACCTCTGGTCACTGCTACGGATGCACAACCTGACTGTCTCCAGGCACTGCGGTCATCTGCAAAGGATTCCCACGGTTGATGTTGCCAGCCTTCACATCGCATTTGCAGACATCTTGGAAACACCATAATTGGTCTGGTGGCTGAAGCCAGCTCCCCATCCTTGGGGAATCCTGCCATCTTCCATTCTGTGGACCCGACCAAGCCAGTGAAGACGTCGCGGAGCCAGGAGTGCGAACATGCTGGGAATGTGAGCGCATCTTTGAGACTCTGTCCTGCCATGTGATGCCCAAAATCTTCCTGATGCGGCGCAAGCGGAAGGCATTGAGGTGTCCCTCCTGGAGGTTGCAAGTTGCTGATGACTCACTACAATAAAGCAGCATGCTTGACATGCAAGCTTGGTAGACCTTCATCTTGGTACTGGACGTCAGAGACAGTATGTTTCTGTTTAACAGCTGATGGGGTAGTTGTATTCAGTTTAACAACTGGGAGAGGGCAATTGTGCTCACATGCTGCTTGTGAGTGTGCTGGTCCCGGGGGATTACCGTGTGGTGTGGCCCGAGTCCAGTCCAAGGTCGAGGGTGTGGTATGGAGGCTGTCCGTCAAGGCTGAAGCGGGGTCCAAGGCAAGGAGCCAGGTGTGGTCAGGAACTCTGGCAGAAGAGCAGGACAGGGTGCCGGCAGGAACAGGTTACCAACGATGTTGCTCCCGCAACCTGGGACCGGGCTGGCTGGCTTTTATCTGCCCCGAGGCATAGGACGGTCCCGGTCCACAGATGACTCGCCTCTCCTGGCCTGGAGGTGAGCACTCCTCCTGCGGGAACTTAGTTCCCTCTGCCTCTCTGCCCTGAGCCTCTGCAGCTCAGAAGAGGCTGGAGGGTTACTGGACCCAGAGGCAACCTCACCTTCCCCTGATGGGGCTGAGAGTGGAGCACCTGCAGGCAGTGGGTCCTCCATCACCTCCGGAGCCAGAGCAGACTCAGCTGGTGCCTGCACCTGAGGATCCAGCACAGGTGAGGGCCCTTCAGGTTCAAGCCCCAGCCCCGGCTCAGCTGGTCCTGGAGGCGGGGACTCCTGTGCAGGCTGGGATTCCTCAGGTTCAGCCTCTGAATCCGATTCCCAGGCCATAACAGTGAGCTTCCTACCACCGTGTGCTTGGTCACTGTGAGACTAGAATGATGGTCTAGAGGTGGGTCCTTGTTCTGATCCAGCTGGGCTCTTCTTGTGTTTTTATGTCACCCTTTTTCTGCCTTGAAAGAAACCCATTAACGGAGAGCCGCTCAAGGCCCCTGTTTCTCCTTGGCAGAGGTCTAGAGCTGAGCAATCCCATCAAAGATGCATTTTCTTTCAGGTCATGTAACCCATTACGATCACATTATAATTGTCCCCCGACTGTTGTGGAATGTCCTGCTCCCTTGGTTAACGTATGAAGGATAGCAGTGTGCTCAGCTTCCCTGGCTTGCTCCCTACTATAACGGATATAATTGCAAATGCACTGTCAGACAGAGCCTCCCAATAAACTACAGTGTCCTGAAGTGTCATTAGAGAAGAGCAAATGGGGTCAAGCTCACTTTCAATACGCTGCCATCTCCAAAGCAGAGGGGATGAGGGAGGGATGGAAAACAGACACATAAACCATGAGTCTCTTGGACATTCATTATAACACCTCACCGTAACAGGCATTCTACAGATTGTGGAGGGACTCCCTTTTCCTCCTGAGATGTCCTATCTCTTGATGAAAGAATTGTTTCCCAACTCTCCATTTCCATTTCCAAAGAAGAACTGCACAAGACGGCAGGCCACAATAATATTTTTGCATGTTGGAATCTTTTAGTAAAGTTTTTCATGATAAGAGAATAGAGAATAAGCAGGAAGAAGAAAGGAAATAAGAGAAGAAAAAGGAAAGGGAAAAAGAACAATAAAGAAAAATAAAAAGGACTTCTGATTTTCCATTTTATAAGAAAAAGGCATTTAAGACATTCAGTCCACAATGACTAATAATAATAATAATAATAATAATAATAATAATAATAATAATAATTTATTTTTTATACCCTGCCCATCTGGCTGAGTTTCCCCAGCCACTCTGGGCGGCTTCCAATCAAGTGTTAAAAACAATACAGTATTAAATATTAAAACTTCCCTGAACAGGGCTGCCTTAAGATGTCTTCTGAATGTCAGGTAATTATTTATCTCTTTGACATCTGTTGGGAGGGCGTTCCACAGGGCGGGCGCCACTACCAAGAAGGCCCTCTGTCTGGTTCCCGTAACCTCACTTCTCACAATGAGGGAACCACCAGAAGGCCCTCAGCGCTGAATCTCAGTGACTGGGCTGAACATCATCTCTACTTTCTGTTAAGCAATATTTCCTTTAAATCAAAGCATCTCAAAATCATTCATTTCCTTTTCCCATGAAAAGTCCAAATTATTACTACTAATAGTAAATGTCAACTGAGCTTCTTCTTTAATATCAACTTGACCTCTGGTAATTCCCACCACCATGCCTCCATACTGAGTGACAACAGTAAATTCTTCCGCCTGTGTCCGTGTTAGTGTCTCTCCGCTGTGATCACATATTGAAGCAACATTCCTTAATTGCAGAGCACAAAAATATTCAGTACAAAACCCTGTTAAGAACTGTGTGGCATGGAATGTTGAGAGACTGACATTTCTTTCCATTTTTCACAAATTCTCCAAGTGTAGGCAGGTGACACACATGCCAAGTCTGCCTCCGGTATCCTAGGGCATGCTGTGCCCACCTCCTTGAAGTCCCTGACAGTCCCTGTGCTTAGCAAGGCTAGCACCTTCCCACCCTCCTCAGTTTTACAGCTGCAAAGGAGAATTGTGTCTTAAATGCTAGGATCCAGGCTCCTGATGCTGATGCTAAACCGCTGCTTGCAAGCTAGAGGCATATGGTTTAGCTCATGGGTAGGCAAACTAAGGCCTGGGGGCCGGATCCGGCCCAATCGCCTTCTAAATCCGGCCCGCGGACAGTCCAGGAATCAGCGTGTTTTTACATGAGTAGAATGTGTGCTTTTATTTAAAATGCATCTCTGGGTTATTTGTGGGGTATAGGAATTCGTTCATTTCCCCTCCCCAAAATATAGTCCGGCCCCCCACAAGGTCTGAGGGACAGTGGAGTGGCCCCTTCCGGAAAAAGTTTGCTGACCCCTGGTTTAGCTGTTATTGGAAAGAGAGCATTGACCAGGTTGACCGTTTGGCCAGCAAGGCACCTTGTCAATCACAGAGCAATTCCCCTTCACTCGCCATGAAGACGTCAGAGAAGAAAAAAGAATAGCTACGGAGAGACAAAGTGCAGTTATTTGTGTACAGTCATGCACCTACCTCTCTTCTGTCTCTTCCACTTTTACTGCCGTCTGCTTGGCACAATTTCTTCCAAAGTACATAATGGGGTTCACTCGCAAAGGCATTTCTTTGTCCTTTGGCAATTTCGCAAGGTCATTGCGTAACATTCGACTCTGGCGCTCCAGCTTATCGATGGAATCGGAATAGGCCGCGTGTTCTTTCTTGGACAAATCTATCATCTGTTGAAGGAATTGTTTTGTTTTATGTTTCTTTTTTTTTTATAAAAAAGATCAGTTTGTTTACAACTTCATCATAATTGAATTCACACAATTCAACAAAGAAACAGGCACGGGGCAATATTTTCACTGCTTATTTACCATATGTAATCATACAGCATTTATTGTAAATGATAACCCTCACAGAACTGCCTCCAGAAATAGCAAACAAGACAAATGGGTAGAAAGGATAATAGCCTGTGTAACACAAAAAAGCACCATATTACAATTGCTCAATGAACCCTGCAAACTGCGTTTTCATTTTCTTTTTTTCAAATCACTCAACACATTTGAACTGCTTGCCTCAGAAGTCTTAAAGAGGCACTGAAGACATCCTTAGCTGCCAGAGTTGTAAATATTTTCATTATAACGCTCCCTCAAGTTATGCTTCCAGAAAGGGAGAATTGTAGAAAAATGCTGAAGTTGTAACTACATAATTCCTTCAAAATCTTTATGTATAAAATTGCAATATCCTCGTGTCAATGAGAAAAATTGCCTTAAAAGTGCTGACTAAAAAAACCAATGCCATGTTAAATATTTTGGAGGCGGTTTATTAAGGAAACGGGAGACATGATCCCACTGATTAAAACAGAGCAAACTCTCACACACAAACTTTCCTCTTCCATTAAAAAGCAATGGGAATTTTACAAAATGGTTAATTTGCTTAGCTTCTACAAAGTTAAATCATAGATTTGCAGTGACACTAAGAAATGCAAGGGGAGACGGTTTTTCAAAGGAAGGGATATAAAATATGCAAGGGACACACAGACACATATATATTTATTTTGTAATGCAATGAACTCTTCACACCTCAGTGGGAGTTAGGGGAAAAGCTCGAATTCTGCTCTCAAACACTCCATTATCATTCAACTGCAGGAAAATGCTGGATCTGAACTTCAAGCACTTCGTATAAACAGCCTAATTCACCATACACTTAAACTGGAATACTTGACTATAAGCTGATTTACAGCACAATCCTAAGAATGTTTATTCAGAAGTTGGAGCTTGATGGAACTCGCTCTCTAGAGTTTAGAAAGCATGTTTAGGATTTCAGCCTCCATCCCATTTACTTCAGACCTGAAGTCTCTCTCGTAATAGGCTTGTGGGTTTTTGCATTCCTTAACAAAAACAGTTCTTCAGATAAAACATCTTTGCAGGTTTATCTGATCACTGGGGCTTTTATTGAATGGCAGATAAAAAAAAAGGGAGAGATGAATGCCAGCGGGGTCTCCAAAGCGATATTACTGGCTGTTAAGGACAAATATAATATTTTGAGTCTGCATTTCTTTTCCAGGTTGAAAAGCACTTGATGGTGGAGGCAAGGGTATATTTCCATATTACCCCCTTGATTTATCAGAGAGGTAGAAGCTGTGGCCCTCCATATATTGCTGGACTCCATTTCCCATCAGCTACATCCAATATATCATCAATATATCATGGAGTGTCTTTTACCAGCTGAAGTTGATACCCCAGTTAAGTTCCTATTTGGATGGGGATAACTTGGGCTTAGTTGTTTGTCTTGTTCCACTGTTTTTATCAAATAATGGCTCTTTCATGCTGGATAGTTTTTTAAACATTTTACTCTAAGTTGTCTAGAACAGGGGTCAGCAAGGTTTATCTTGCCTGGACCGGATCAGTCCCGTGGAGATCCCTCTGTGGGCCGGATTGTACGCCCGCCCGTGATTTTTGGTGCCTGCGTGTGCACAGATGCGATTTCCAGTGCCTGCGTCTGTGCAGATGCAATTTCTGGTGCGCGGAAGCAAGTCCCCGTGCCGCGCTGCACTGGTTTAGCACAGCATTTGAGCGGCTGGCTTGGTTCAGGGGCGGCTTGTGGGCCGGTCAAATGACCTCTGTGGGCTGCTTCTGGCTCATGGGCCTTAGGTTGCTGACCCCTGGTCTAGAGGATGTGCCAGTAGTGCATAAGAAATTGAATTAAGCAATTTTGTTTTTGTTATTACTACTAATCATAATCATCATACAAAATTATATGATTCTATTTGCAGATGATTCACTGCAGGAGGAGACTCTTGAGAGTCCCATGGACTGCAAGAAGACCAAACCTCTCCATTCTGAAGGAAATCAGCCCTGAGTGCTCACTGGAAGGACAGATCCTGAAGCTGAGGCTCCAATACTTTGGCCACCTCATGAGAAGAGAAGACTCCCTGGAAAAGACCCTGATGTTGGGAAAGATGGAGGGCACAAGGAGAAGGGGACGACAGAGGTCAAGATGGTTGGACAGTGTTCTCAAAGCGACCAACATGAGTTTGACCAAACTGCGGGAGGCAGTGGAAGACAGGAGTGCCTGGTGTGCTCTGGTCCATGGGGTCACGAAGAGTCGGACACGACTAAACGACTAAACAACAACAATTTGCAAAGGGGGTCGGGAAGTTTAGCAGACGTTTCAAAAACTTTAAATGGAGGCCTTGAACGGCTCAGATTTGTTAATTAAACACACCACTCTGGAGTGCAGCATTCCAACAAACTAAATTCTTGTTTCAATATCAAGAGGCTCTGTGTTTTCCAAAAAGACAAGAAGTAATCAGCATAAAAACTATCAAGTGTAAAAAAATTCATGTAATATCCTCAAGCTTAGACACTGTGCGAGTGATTTCCTGTGGGCGGAATGGAAAATAAAAGCAAGTTTTGATAGACAAGATCAGTGGCCATTCTGCTGTTACTTCCTAAAGCGGCCTGCCCAGATTATAAATATAAACAATGTGATTTAACAGTTGCTTGGTGTGTTATATGCCCTTGATTTCCCCACCCTCTCTTTGAAAGCTGATTCAGGTACACTACACTCAGACACAAACACTTCAGCATGGTGTGGTCTTAGGCTGCAGGGCATGGGACTGACCCTGCTCACATGGTTTTATGTTATTCACACACATGGTCCTGCAAGGTGGGATCGCACTATGCTGAAATAGTTCTGACATATGGTTAGGAAGGCAAATATGTGTCAAAAGCAGCACTTCAGAGCACAGGTGGGGAACCGCACAATTAAATGTTCACACACACACACACACACACACACACACACACACACACGTATATATCTATATGCCTTCATATAGATTTGAGGGTAAACCATACACAGCACGGGTCTGTCCTTGTGGCTCGTTGGAAGTTGAAACTGCTTCACATGTACTATTATGTTGTCGTCTTTATGAGGATATACGTTTGACTTTTATTACACCTGTTTTGCAAAAGTCTAGGAAAGAATCGGAATACCATAGTCTAAAACTACTGCTAGAGGACAAGAAGCCCAAGACTACATTAAATGTAGCTAAATTCTGTGCGTCTGCAATCAATCGCAGGAAGCAAGTGGTATCCCATAATGTCCAATCCCCTAAATGTTAATTACAGGGGGCACACTAACAATTAATTTTTAATTTTTATATTTAAATCCTTGTTATTGCATATTGTCCCTTGTATTTCTGATATTTTTTATGATCTGTGATATTGTGTGTGTTGAAGCTGGTCTGTGACCGTATTAATAAATTCATTCATATATGCCTTCATACACACTGCCCAGGCTTGCACTCAGGGGAGGTCAATTTGGTGATGCTAACACAGAGATTTTACTTTAAGCATGTAACCGCGACTCCCCTTGCAATTTCTGGTGGTGCAGGAAGAACCACAGTGCTGTGAATTGCTTATTAGCACAATTTGAACTGCAAGGTCTACAGGTGTCATCATGGGCATAGAATCCACAACTATTTTTGAAAAGCATTAAAAGTACTCAATTATCTGAGGTTCTCCCCTAGCCCCCAGCAGAAGCCTGATCCCCACAACGCCTTCTTTATGGGGTATTTTTAACCGTGAATTTCCAAGAAAAGCTTGACAACTTGGATTTCCTTAAAAAATCTCAACAACTTTGGCTGCCCTCCGCCCCCCGTAACAAAAATCCTGGCTACGCCCATGGGTGCCACACCCAAATAATCCTAACAAGAAATTCAGAAAAGTAATGCAGATCAGCAAATACTGCTAAGAAACTGCAGGTTATAGGGAAGAGACATGAGCAGGAACATTGGAAAGATGTTCATGTGTATGCTAGGAGTATAAACCCCAGAATGCTTGGTTCTGTATGATAAGTGTAAGATTAGCGTTATGTCAAATGGTCTTATTTCCTGCTGTAGTCTTGTCCCTCCCCCCCCCCCCACCGCCACTCCCTGCCCATATTCTATGAGGCAATCGCTTCCTTAAACGTCAATAGGTGCTAATCTCCGTAAGGACCAAATGACCTCCGCTGCTTTTTATTCTGTTTGCATACCTGTTGTTTCCCTAACATTTTCTCTTTTATCTCTAACTCAGTTTGTAACTGCCTTTCCAGTAGAGCAGCTTTCTCCATGATAGTTGCTATAGTAATCTCCTTCTGATGAAGCTCTTCTGTCAGGTCAGAGATTTCCGTCCTCATTCTTTCCACCTCAGAGCGATGGGACTGTTCTTCCTGATAAAGGCGGTCCCTTATCTGCAGCAAATAGGGAAGAATGAGCGCTGGCATTGCAGATAGCATCGTTTTTTTCCACATACCACCAACTTTTGGGGTTCTCCGTTTCCAACACAGCAGCCCTACCAGCCGTGTTAGCGATAGCGCAGAGATTTAGAAAGGCTTACGATTCAGACTAGCTTCTCTGTGTTTCAGTTTAGAGTTTACACTTTCCACCTCCTCTCTTGCTTAAACGCTACATGCCAAGAATCATAGGAGCCAACTCATGGGGGCTTCGGCCCCCACAATAAAATATTTGAGGAGGCCGGGCCCCCACAAAGTTGACTGGCATTCCCATTCAAATGGGGTGTGTATACTGTGTCATGTGATCGATTTTGCGGGGCGGGGCTTACCTGGGCCCCCACAGTATTTTTTTCAAGTTGGCACCCCTGCTGAAAGGAAGTCAAGTGAAAGAAAATTTACCCACCAATGTTAATGTACCCGGCAGTCCAACCTCTGGTATTTTATAATAGTGGCGGGGAACCTTTTCCAGACCAGGGGCCACATTTCCTTCTATACAACCTTCTTGGGGCCACATGGCAGGGGGGCGTGGCCAGAGGCAAAAGTGGGTGGAGCAACAGATGCGGTCAAGTTGTATCATTGTTTGTAGCCAGTGGCCATTATGATATAAATATAAAATGAAAATGCAAGTTAAATTATCCAGGGAAGCAAACTTCTATTTGACAGAATGCCTGGTTTTAATAACTGTGTTGTGCATTTTATTTTCATAGAACCATAGAACTTTAGAGTTGGAAGGGACAACGAGAACCATCTAGTCCAACCCCTTACAATGCAGGAATCTATTGCTCAATGTGGGGCTCGAACTCACGACCTTGAGATTAAGAGTCTCATGCTGTACTGACTGAGCTATCCCAGTTATGTATCCTGTTTGTTTGTTCTGTAATGGTTTCAGCCACACAAATAAATATTCATAAAAACCGCAAATGTCTGAATCACAGAAAATGCGATGAACCTAAATTTTTACCTTTGTACAATAGGCTAGTACATCCTAAATATCTTCGCAGAAGCTTACGAAAAGCTTGGCTTGTCACTCAACATTCAAAAAACCAAAGTGCTGCACCAACAAGTACAAAATAGCCCCTCTGCAGCGCCATAAATCCAACTCAATGGTGTAACATTGGAAAATGTCAATCACTTCTCCTGCCTAGGCAGTTATCTTTCCACAAGGGTCAACATTGATGCCAAAATCCAGCATTGCTTGAGCTCTGCGAGTGCGGCTTTCTCCCGATTGAAGTGCAGAGTGTTTGAGGACTGGGACGTTCGCAGGGAAACCAAAATGCTTGTTTACAAAGCTATTGTACTACCAACCTTACTGTATGCTTGTGAAACATGGACCACTTACAAACGCCACCTCCAACTTCTCGAAAGATTCCATCAACGATGTCTCCAAAAAAACTTACACATCACTTGGGAAGACATGCAAACTAATATCAGTGTACTGGATGAAGCAAACCAGTGTCGAAGCAATGATTCTTCAACATCAACTTCGTTGGACTGGTCATGTTGTGCCGATGCCTGATTACCGTCTTCGACTCTACTCTATTCCAAACTTAAAAATGGAAAGCGTAATGCTGGTGGTCAACAACAGAGGTTTAAAGACTGTCTCAAGGCAAATCTTTAAAAATGTAGTATAAACACTGGCCTGCGAGCACTCCAGTTGGAGAACAGCCTTTACCAAAGGTGTCATGGGCTTTGAAGACACTCGAACTCAGGGCGCAAGGGAGAAACATGCTAAGGGGAAGGCACGCTTGGCAAATCCACACAGTGACCAACTCCCGCCCGGGAACCTATGTCCCCACTGTGGAAGGACGTGTGGGTCCGGAATTGGCCTCCACAGTCACTTTGTTAAAGCCGTGTTTATGGAAGACAATCTTACTCGGCTACGAGTGATTGCCAAAGAAGGAGGAGGAGGAGGAGGAGGAGGAGGAGGAGGAGGAGGAGGAGGAGGAGGTGGTGGAGGCTAGTTTCTAACACATTCCTCTTTATCTGCCACCCAGATGAACAAGAGTCATTTTCAGAGGTCAAGGACACATCCCAGCCAGTCAAAAACATTCAGAATTTGAAACAGCATGCAACCTGGGGAGATTTCCAAGAGGCATGGAGGCAGGGAGGTCCCCATTTTGCTCCCTGCCTACCACTGTTTTAAAACATTCATAGGATGAAAGTGGTTGGTGGGCTATCAAGCTGCATATATTGCCTTGTTGGTCCTTCACTTTACTGTGATCACCACACAGCAAACGCGACTTGTTCTGTTCTGTTCAGTTCTGAGCAGAATTGCAAAATGCCATTTTTGGCATTCGCGAAAACAGAAGGATATCTGCATCAGCAAGCAAATGCTCAGAGTATGTTCCGTCAATGCTGTTGATGTCACAAAGTGTAATGTTACACTGTTTGGACGTGATGTTGACCAATTCGTACCCTGGAGAGTGAGCGCCAGGCAAGCAGTTGTAGGTCGATTCCCTTCTACACTCTTATTTACGGAGAAAACTCAGACACAGGACATCCTTCACCTTGCAATTCAAGGTATTCTCTTATCCCTGAGGTGAAGGGAGTGGGAAGGAGTTTGGGATAGCAAGCCCAGAAGCCCAGGGCCTACCCCCAAATTTTCTCCAAGGAGAATCCGGAGAGGCAAAGGAATTTTCCAAAAGGGCTAAATGGTTAGAAACTACTTATATCAGCTTTAAAAGCAGGTTGCACGTAGTAACTGGAGACTACTGTTCCCCCTCTAAGCAAGGAAAGTCAATAGTTAAAGTACCAGGTACTACCAGAAATAACTTTTAGCAGCTCACAAAAGAGAAAACATGATAAAAATAAATAAAGGCTATGCTGACATAGTGTTACAAAAAAAGAAGAAAAAGCCCCACTCTCAGAGAAAATAAGCTTGCCACTAGTGTTATTTAATGGGTTGTTCTATGCTATTAGCTTTGAAGGTCACATTTCCTGTACCGCTTCGCTCTCCCCCGAGAGTATAAAGAAGCTTGTGGGTTTTCATAAGTTTTCTGCCAATAAGAAATAGCGAGATGCCAATAAATCCTCCTGTTTCTTAGAACAATACAGCCCTTCTGGATGCCAATATAAAAAGGGCCAATCAAGCAACGTTCAGTTGTATTCTGTTTCCTTATGAATTGCCATTGATTTTCATTGCACTCTTACATGCAATTTGCCCCTCTGGCAATATTAAGGGGTACTGGGCACATGCTTCATACACGCTGGAGATGCGTTTCAAAGTCGCTAAGAACCAAGGATGTCTCTCGCCTTAAAAACTGATGGCTTTAGGAGGCGGGTGTAAGTGAAATCAACGCTCTTAAATGCTGCAATATTTAAAAGCCCCCCCCCCCCCAGTTCCCCAGGCAGCTTCTGCTCACTTGTGCCCTCCAGATGTTTGGATTACAACTCCAGACAGAAGTACTGTTATTGGGGGACAGGGGGCGGGCTGGTGTGGAGGACTCCCTGGTCCTGAATGGGGTAACTGTGCCCCTGAAGGACCAGGTGTGCAGCCTGGGAGTCATTTTGTACTCACAGCTGTCCATGGAGGCACAGGTCAAATCTGTATCCAGGGCAGCTGTTTACCAGCTCCATCTGGTACATAGGCTGAGACCTTACCTGCCTGTGGACTGTCTTGCCAGAGTGGTGCATGCTCTGGTTATCTCCCGCTTGGACTACTGCAATGCGCTCTACGTGGGGCTACCTTTGAAGGTGACTCGGACTGCAATTAATCCAGAATGCAGCAGCTAGACTGTTGTCTGGGAGTGGCCGCCGAGACCACATAACACCAGTCCTGAAAGATTGGTTCCCAGTATGTTTCCGAGCACAATTCAAAGTGTTGGTGCTGACCTTTAAAGCCCTAAACGGCCTTGGTCCAGTATACCTGAAGGAGCGTCTCCACCCCCATCTTCCAGCCCGGACACTGAGGTCCAGCGCCGAGGGCCTTCTGGCGGTTCCCTCGCTGCGACAAGTGAGATTACAGGGAACCAGGCAGAGGGCCTTCTCGGTAATGGCCCCTGCCCTGTGGAATGCCCTCCCAGCAGATGTCAACGCAATAAACAACTATTTTACTTTTAAAAGACAACTGAAGGTGGCCCTGTTTAGGGAAGTTTTTAATGTCTGACGCTGTATTGTTTTTAATATTTGGTTGGAAGCCGCCCAGAGTGGCTGGGGAAACCCAGCCAGATGGGCGGGTTATAAATAATAAATTATTATTATTATTATTATGTAATCCACATGGGCAGAGACCAACAGGCCTGGTTGGCATTCAGTGGGACTTGACAGCGTGACCTCGAACAGGCTGCAAAATTATCTGCGGCATGTAAGGCAAGTGAATGGATAGCTCAGTCGATGCTGATGACACCAAGGTTGCAGGTTCAACCCCCGTATAGGACAACTGCATATTCCTGCATTAAAAGGCTATCCTCTGGGCCACTTCCAGCTCTACAATTCTCTAAGAAGAGGCAGTCTGAGAAGCACCAATTCCGGCTGCATCCACACTTTCCATTTACTGCAGAATAGCCAAACTTTGACCACTTCCCTTTTTTACATCTGCGTGATGTTCTGATCAAGACATAAAGGTAAAGGGACCCCTGACCATTAGGTCCAGTCGTGACCGACTCTGGGGTGGCAGCGCTCATCTCGCTTTATTGGCTGAGGGAGCCGGCGTACAGCTTCCGGGTCATGTGGCCAGCATGACTAAGCCACTTCTAGCGAACCAGAACAGCGCATGGAAACGCCGTTTACCTTCCCACCGGAGTGGTACCTATTTATCTACTTGCACTTTGACGTGCTTTCGAACTGCTAGGTTGGCAGGAGCAGGGACCGAGGAACGGGAGCTCACCCCGTCGCGGGGATTCGAACTGCCGACCTTCTGATCGGCAAGCCCTAGGCTCTGTGGTTTAACCCACAGTGTCACCCGTGTCCCTTAAGACATACCCTGCCCATATTTTACCTGTTCAGCTTCCTTCCTTTCTCAGAGCTCGGAAAATCCAACTTTCTTGCTTTTTGCTTTTTTTTAAACACAAAAGCGACAGCTATGCAGTCGCCCCAAGTGCAGACAGCCCGCTGTGCAGCTGTTCGATAGCTTTTCTGGCAGATTATTGCCTGCTGAAGCCAATTCCGTCTCTCACCTCTTTAGGAGTCCGTTTTATCCCTCTGTTTGGTTGGTTGGCATCCCTCTCTTCCCTTTCCCAACAGCATCGCCTTTATATTCTGCACCGCCTTCCTTAAACCACAGCAAGGATGGAGTGGGGCAGTAATCATAACTGGGAGTGCTTCTCTCCCACACCACAATCCCAATGAAAATTACCCCAACCCCTGCAAAACACTCGGGGCTTGAGAAAGGCGGACTGCCCAGTGAGCAAAAGAAGTGTGTAAAAGTCTGGAAGTAGAGTTGTTATTCCACTTCCAGCTTTAAGAGCAGTGACTGGATGCTGATAACACTGACGGCACATTGGGAATACACTTAGAACACGTGCATTAATCTGGAGAAGAGAGATCTGAGACCCACAGTTAGCCCAGAAAGCTTCTTTCTCATGCGCCAATGCCCTTCTACAGCCTGGATCATAGTTTTTCCTTAATTGTGACCCACGGAACAAGATCAGAACGTACCTGGTTCAGCTCTTTCTGCTGATTTTCCTGCTGCTGTTCCAAGGCAAGTATCTGAGCTTTTTTGACTTCCAGGTCCTTGATGCATTGTGCATAAGCTGAATGAAGTCTAGAAAGAAAGAAAGAAAGAAAGAAAGAAAGAAAGAAAGAAAGAAAGAAAGAAATCTATTACAAGTCCAGTTTCCCCTTCTTAAAAAACAAACCAACCCAAAATTATTGTTTTATTATATGAAACACATTACATTATGTTTGTATGATACTACACAAGTCTCTTTGCCTGAGGCAGTCATTCCCAAACTGTTTTTAGTAAATAGCAGTGTGCTGAGAGGGTGAAAAAATTGTCAAATATATATATACAAACACATATATATAATTTTTTTCAAATATTTTCACAATAACCTTCAAATCAAATAATTACAGTATTACATAAGCTTACTGCCCACCCTCACCTCCGCAGCATTTTTACTCAAACCTTTTCTACTGTGATATAGTTTTATCTATTACAAACAGCTTCTGTCACAATGATTTTGCCATTTTTCGTCTTCTGCTTTTATCTCGACTCCTGCCCGCTGTCATGTTGTTGTTTTTTTAAAGTAGTCCATGAAAGGCCTCCCCATTCTTCTATAAAAAGTTCCTTATTTTGATTTCTTAATTTTGCTGTCCGCTTTTTGCCATTTCTGCATAGCCCACTACTTTCAAAAGCCACTCCTCCTTTGCTTTCTCTCTCTTAAAGGTAAAGGTAAAGGGACCCCTGACCATTAGGTCCAGTCGTGGCCGACTCTGGAGCTGCGGCGCTCATCTCGCTTTATTGGCCGAGGGAGCTGGCGTACAGCTTCCGGGTCATGTGGCCAGCATGACTAAGCCGCTTCTGGCGAACCAGAGCAGCGCACGGAAAAGCCGTTTACCTTCCCGTTGGAGTGTTACCTATTTATCTACTTGCACTGGTGTGTTTTCGAACTCCTAGGCTGGCAGGAGCAGGGACCGAGCAATGGGAGCTCACCCCGTCGCGGGGATTCAAACCGCCAACCTTCTGATCGGCAAGCGTTTAACCCACAGCGCCACCCGCGTCTTAGGTGGCCCAAACTGCAGCATCGCCCAGAGGCAGAGAGAAGCACCTGGCTCCCACACCTTCTCCTTGCTCCATTGCTGGTTGTTTATTCAGAGGGCAGGCAAAATGGCAGCAACATTAAGGACAAAGAGTAGCAGCAGCAGCAGCAGCAGCAGCTAGGCTCTCCAGGTGTTGGCAACAGGCCCCTTGCTGGGTCATGAGCTCTAACAGGGGTTCAATCAGTGTGGATCCCCAATAATGGCTCTGGCTTGTAACCTTAGGCTCCCTAGGCATTTGGCCACGAGGAAGAAATAACAAGCATTCAGCTCCTGCCCTTTAAATGTAGTAAAATGCCCGTACTGGCATCCCACTGTCAGGTGCCCTGATGTGAACACAAAAAGCAACCTTAAACAACGCAGTTCTGAAGCTCATTATTTCGAGGCCGAGTGCTCGAGGTTCCCAGTTATCTGCATAATGCCAGACCCCTCCGATGAGCCACCGTCGCGCATGCTATCAAACAAAAGGTGTCACAAAATACATCTATTAAACTGCCCATCCCTATCGATCAAGCTGCAAAAAAAAAGAGTGTTCAGGACTCTCTTGATGACAGCTTTCCCTCCTATATTTGAAAGTTTATTAAAAGCAAATTGCTTGTTTCTTTTATAAGTAAGAACCCAAAGAGAAAAAGGGGACAAAATTATCCTGGTCTTCCCATTCATTTGTGTTTGGGGGGCACCCCAAATCCATCCAGTGTGGTTGCCCATCCAATTCAACACGGCATGTGCAGGAGAACTTCCCACTGTAAAGGTAAAGGGACCCCTGACCATTAGGTCCAGTCGTGGCCGACTCTGGGGTTGTGGCGCTCATCTTGCTTTATTGGCCAAGGGAGCCGGTGTACAGCTTCCGGGTAATGTGGCCAGCATGACTAAGCCGCTTCTGGCTAACCAGAGCAGCACACGGAAACGCCGTTTACCTTCCCGCTGGAGTGATACCTATTTATTTACTTGCACTTTGAACTGCTAGGTTGGCAGGAGCAGGGACCAAGCAACGGGAGTTCACCCCGTCGCGGGGATTTGAACCACCGACCTTCTGATCGGCAAGTCCTAGGCTCTGTGGTTTAACCCACAGCGCCACTCGCGTCCCTTTTTGTACTTCCCACCGTACCGTGCCTATATTTATAACAGGAACAGTGTACATTGCTATGTACGTCACTATTTTTTGGCAAGTGTAGCGAACTTATATTGAGTCAGACCACTGGCTGATGAATCCGATAAAACGAATGGACCGGTTTATCCATTTCAGTGTCTCTGCTCTGAGCAGGTGTAATGTTTGCTATCACCACCCAGAGGCACTCACTCTCACGTCAACATGCACCAATTCACGCAGGGGAGACCTGTATTTAAAATACCTACTTCATGCGGCTTTCTTCGTTATTTTTATACTCTTCCATTTTGGCGACTTCGTTGCGCAGCTGCTGGCACTCCAGCTCGACCATATTCAAGAGATCCTCGCGTGACTTCAGTTCGTTCGTCACTTGGGCGAGCCTTGCTTCAATATTCTGAACAAAGACAAAGAAATGCGTTCAAAATAGCCTACCCAGTTGTAAGGATATCAGGGGGCACAATGCAATGTGACTTGGAACCTGGTGTTTTGGGAAGTTCCATGCAGAGACTGCTTCTCAGTCCCTACATTCAACATCCAACTCTCGTATCTGCATTAACAAGACATATATAGGTTTTATATCAGTTTAGCTGCCATGGCTTTCACGGAAGAACCCTGGGAACTGCAGCTTGGGCAAGAATTTCTTCCTAGAGATCCCTAGTCCTCCATCACATAAATACATGCCCAATATTTTCTTGGGAAAGGGAGTGGCTGTTTAAACCAGTTTAAGTCTGTAATTTAGAAGCCCCCCCCCCAATCTCCCAGAAATACATTCACTATATTTGGAATTATATGTTTTACTGTTGTGGTAAGTGGTAACCGTGTTATCCACAAGGCAAGCTATACCATATGACGGTAACAAACTAAATTATATCAACAGCCATATCATCCGTCAACAGGAGAAGGAGAAAGGCTGCAGATTTCAGAATTGGAAATTCTGTGGGAGTTATTGCTTCCATTTATTTGACTACATTTCAAACTGAAATGCCAAACTTTTGAAAGCTTCTGCAATAGTCATGGTGGTGACTCACAACTCCAAAAATGATCTGCTGTGATATGGAAAACAAGTGCCTTGAGAGGCAGAGAGGCTCTTTGGAGACGTTTCTGGAAATGGTAGAAGGGGAAGGGAAGAGAACTAACTACACTGAATGAATGGAACATGCATCCTATATGAAAATTAATGAAGAGATGATTCAGGGACCACTGTCCTCTGCAATTCAATAGTGGTTCCATCATAGCCCTACCCAAACACAGGTGAGGAGTTGCACAGAAGGAATCTACTGATTATTAGAAAAAAGGGGGTCTCTTTAAAGGGATGCCGGTCTCACAAGATCATGGGAGACCATACAAAGGTGAGATGTTTTGGTTTGCTTGTTCACTTCTGCCCCAAAGTGAGAGAAGGGGGAGGAAGGAATTGAGCCCCAGGGTCATTCTTCATCTCCAGTGTGGTGTAGTGGTTAAGAGCGGTGGACTCGTTCGCGTCTCCGCTCCTCCACATGCAGCTGCTGGGTGACCTTGGGCTAGTCCCACTTCTCTGAAGTCTCTCAGCCCCACTCACCTCACAAAGTGTTTGTTGTGGATGGGGGGGGGGAGGGAAAGGAGAATGTCAGCCGCTTTGAGACTCCTTCGGGTAGTGATAAAGCGGGATATCAAATCCAAACTCTTCTTCCTCCCAGGTACAATCCCAACTCATAGACCCTATGAGCAAAGCTCATTTGCTGCCACAGGTGAAAATGACCCTCCCCTTCAATGGCAACCACTTCCGGCTATTCTGAAGGGGCTGTTGGGCCATTTATTTGCAAGAGAAAATGGAACGCAATTAGCAGAAGAAGGGAGGGGGTACAACTCCTTCAGATGCTGCAAGGAGCCCAGGCGAGACTGTACCATCTTCACAAGGTAATCTTCTTAATTAGCTGGGAGCCACCTGCTACTCAAAAGCTTTCTAGGTTTCCCTCTTGCCTTACTCCTTTCCTGGGGAAAGCCCACTCTTCAAAGGAAACATCTATCTGGAGAAAACCCGAATCGCAATTTGCACCAATTGAGCGTTAAAGAGCAGTTTCCCCAGGGGTGGGTGGAGCTGAGAGCCAAGAGGATGAGAACCCCAGAGTTCAAGGGCACATTCCAGCCAGACAGAAACACCCAAGGAGCGTATGAAGCGAAGAAGAAGAAGAAGAAGAAGAAGAAGAAGAAGAAGAAGAAGAAGAAGAGGAGGAGGAGTAGTTTGGATTTGATATCCCGCCTTTCACTCCCCTTCAGGAATCTCAAAGCGGCTAACAATCTCCTTTCCCTTCCTCCCCCACAACAAACACTCTGTGAGGTGAGTGGGGCTGAGAGACTTCAGAGAAGTGTGACTGGCCCAAAGTCACCCAGCAGCTGCATGTGGAGGAGTGGAGACACGAACCCGGTTCACCAGATTATGAGTCCACCGCTCTTAACCACTACACCACAGCTGGAGAGGGGTTGTGCCAGGGGCAAGTCCAAAGGGCCAGAGGTTTCTAACACTTGCACTACACAATACTGGAGAGAGAAAAGTCAGACGTGCATAGCTATTTTTAGAAGCAGTCCTACTATCTACTATAATACCTAGACGCAGCCATCTGTACTATATGGTGTTTTGGGTAGCTGCTGTCGCTTCGCCCTCTGCTGGTCCTTTTATTTTATCTGAGCTTTTAAAAAATGCAGCTGCTTCGCAAAGGGGACTCGGGTGGGAAAAGTACACATGGTTATAGCTGGGGTACGAGAGTCTGTTAGTGAATATCAGAAACTAAAGAACGGTAGTATTTATATAATATTTGGGAAATGAAGGGGAAATGCAGCCTGCAGAACTGGGCTGCAGAACCCCTGTATTAAGCAACAATGGGGAGACAGGTGCTGGACCATTTAGGGCAATGCAAAAAGCTATCCTCCCCAGGAGTGGACAGAGATAGGAGATTTGGGAGGTTGCCGGGGGCAGGGCGTGGTGTTACAGGAAAACGTGTCCGTTACTTTTCCGTCTGCACCTTCTTGTGGATCTTTCTTACAAAATCTGGATACAGTGGTACCTTGGGTTAAGAACTTAATTCGTTCTGGAGGTCCGTTCTTAACCTGAAACACTTCTTAACCTGAGGTACCACTTTAGCTAATGGGGCCTCCCACTGCCGCCGTGCGATTTCTGTTCTCATCCTAAAGCAAAGTTCTTAACCCAAGGTACTACTTCTGGGTTAGCGGAGTCTGTAACCTGAAGCATATGTAACCCGAGGTACCATTGTATATTTTAGATTCAAAACTTATCTTTTCCCCACAAGTAAGCTTTCGGTGAAGGTGGCGGGAATGGTTGCATCAGAATCGGCAAATAAGGAGCAAGCGAGAGGGTAACAACCTCCCTGTTTCCGACTCCTCTTTTGACTTGTTCCAGCCATATCCATCTACATTCCAAAGCAACCCTGGGACCATGGATTATTATTACTATTACAAGTGCTTTCCCCCCTAAAAATGCGTTTAGGGGTACTCTCATTTTGACTCAAGAAAACCACCATTTTATAGTTCAAATCGGGGAAAATAAATACAGTAAATGGACAAAAGTACAAAGATTCACAAAATTTTAAGGGTTTGCGTACCCCTGCGTATCCCCAGAAAAAAAGCACATTATTATTATTATTAACCCGTCCATCACCCTACGGTGCCAGGGTCGGCCACAGCAATTTAAAATCAAGACCAGTTCAAAACAAATTGCAATCACAAGATAAACCATAAAAACATACCTCTTAAGTGTCAAAGGCCAGGGTAAATTAATGTAATTTCAGCATAGGACAAAAACCATGCAGTGAAGGTGTCGGATGCACCTCTGTAAGGAGCAAGTTCCACAACTTAGGGACTGACCGCAGAGAACACCCTCTCCTGGGACAGGCACTCCAGCTTCTGAGGGTAGTGGCACTACCAAGAGGGTGCTCCCTCTGCTGATCTTAACACCTGGGAAGGTCCTTATTACCACCACTGGCTCTTTACCTGGCACTTCCTTTGGTACATTTTCACTTCCTGCTGGAGCTTTCGGTTTTCCTCCTGCAGCCTGTTCCTGCTCACGGCTATTTCGCTCACGGTCGACTTCAGTTTTTCCATGAAGAGCTCGTTCCTCTCGGCGGGTTCCATGAGGACGTCGTGCTGAACGCCGGGGTGATCGGTTTGGCACTGGCTGCAGGTACCCGCGTCGTCTTGGCTTAGCTCCTGGCACCGTGTCTGGATTTGACAGTGCTGCGCTTGCTTCTGGCGAGACAACGAAAACAGCCCACATGAAATCCATCTCTTTTGCACAGAGGTGCTTCTCCCATTCTGTGAGTCGCTTTCTGTGCAGAAATTTAGAACGCTGAAGCAGAAATCCAACACTGGAGAAATTATTACCATATTTTTCGCTCAATAAGACGCACCAGACCATAAGACGCACCTAGTTTTTGGAGGAGGAAAATAAGAAAAAAAATATTCTGAATCTCAGAAGCCAGAACAGCAAGAGGGATCGCTGCACAGCGAAAGTAGCGATCCCTCTTGCTGTTCTGGCTTCTGGGATAGCTGCACAGCCTGCATTTGCTCCATAAGACGCACACACATTTCCTCTTACTTTTTAGGAGGGAAAAAGTGAGTCTTATAGAGCAAAAAATACGGTATTTTTTTGACAGCACGTTTCTGCCATAAGACTCGCTACCAGACTTGTACGCTCCTGAGACTTGGGCCAGGCTACCACTGTGGTCCCCAGTGGTCCCCACACATTTGAACATGGGGAGGCAGGTTACACAGGACAGATCTACACAACTGCAATGGGTCGCAGGCAATTCCCTATAAAGTGAGAGTGGGGTGGAGATTTAAAAGACGGCACGGTGATGCCCCCTACAATCACTCCTTCCCCGGTTAATTTTTCTCCTGGGACTACATAGGAAGCTGCCTTATGATGAGTTGGACCATTGCTCCATCTATCTCAGTGCTGTCTGCACTGACTGGCAGCGGCTCTATAAGGTTTCAGACAATAGCCTCTCCCAGCCCAACCTGGAGATGCCAGGGACTGAAATGGGACCTTATACGACTGAGCTGCTGTGTTCTGCTCACAGTTTCAGGGATTAAAAACAGGGCTGGGGAAAAACTTCAGCTCCTGCACTTTTAAATCTCCCTGTCCTCCCACTTTTTTTAAAAACCAATTAATTGTTATTAGTTTTCAAAAAAATTAATGAATCTACATCCAGCTAATTCAATACGAATTACAGTGGTACCTCGGGTTAAGTACTTAATTTGTTCCAGAGGTCCATTCTTAACCTGAAACTGTTCTTAACCTGAAGCACCACTTTAGCTAATGGGGCCTCCTGCTGCTGCCATGCCACCTGAGCACGATTTCTGTTCTCATCCTGAAGCAAAGTTCTTAACCTGAGGTACTATTTCTGGGTTAGCGGAGTCTGTAACCTGAAACGTATGTAACCTGAAGCGTATCTAACCCGAGGTACCACTGTACAAAGTTGACTTCCCCTCCTGTTTTCTGCAGTGATTCCCTTCACCTCCCTTCTTGCTGCATCATAGTGCGTACAATCCTTTGCTTAAAATAGCTTAACATCTTATCATTATCTTTTTCCTTCATCCTTTTCTATCGGCTGTTCCCACTTTTGTGGCGATTTGCACAAGCCGCGATGGACTGTGCTGCTTTTGTGTCCAGCCGGTGGAGGTTGGACCATTACGGCAAAGAAGGCATTGCCCCACCAACTGCAACCCCAACTGACCACGTCTACTTCCCTCCATTCCAGGGTGTGACACCAGCTGTCCACTTCCTCTTCCTTAGCCTCATAGTTGCCCCTGTGGAACTCAGCATGGAGGAGGATGGAGACAAAACAGGAATGAGTTGGCCCTGCCTCCCATTGCCTCTAGCGCCACCTACTGCCAGTCTCCCTGCCTTCTGCCCTACCAGCCCTAATGGGCTCCAGCCGCCGCCCCTGCATGCCCTGAACACATCCACACCTGCAATTGTTGCCTGTTTTGAGGAGGCTAGGAAAGCTGATATCAAACAGTAAGAACATCCCAATAAAAATGTGACAATAAATGGCTACGCGTAGTTAAACCCATTGCACAACAGAGGCACATAATTTAGCCGTATAAAAATAAAACCCTCGTCACCTGCTACCTTTGTTTTGTTTATGTTCCATTGATTTCGACGAGCGTTTCTTACGTGCCTTTTTTTGAGGGCAGAAATGCACTTGTGGCTCTCTGATTGACACCCAACAAGCCAGGCAGAAAAACGATGTTACTATGGTAATTGTGCTGCTCTGAGAACACTGGACATCTGCTTTATCCACATCAAAGGCAGAGTCCATTAAATCAGACAAAAATATGAAAATGAGAGTGACCTGGTCCATTATTCTCAAACTCCTTCTTCTAATCCAATACTCTGTCATTTAGTAAACCCTACAGAGTGCACTGAGCAACCAAAATGGGGGGGGGGGGGTGGTGGCTAATTGAACCAGAGTATCATAGGAATTTTAAAGGCATTTTAGACTGTTCCGAGGGCATTTCTGCATGAGTTATTTTCATGCGGTGCTCTTATCCTCATAATCTACATAGAACTCTGGCTTAAGGTTACCAGACGTCCCTGTTTCCTGGGGACAGTCCCCGGATTTACAATTTAGTCCCCTGACAAAATCCATCTATTTAGTAGGAAGTTGAAAAGTGTCCCTGGATTCATTGAAAAAAATCTGGTAAGCTTAGACTCTGGTTGGCATTTCCCAGAATTCTTAAGCACTCCCCCATCTCCTTGAATGAACATGAGTTGCTGCTTTGTGCTGAATCAGTCCACCTAGCCTGGGATGCCAATAAGATTTCCCAGGCTCGGTATATTGTTTGTGGCTTGCTCCCCACTGCAATCTATTTACAAGACCTGCTGCTTATGTACATATATTAGCATAAAGGTAAAGGTAAAGGTACCCCTGCCCGTACGGGCCAGTCGTGACCGACTCTGGGGTTGCGTGCTCATCTCGCTTAAGAGGCTGGGAGCCAGCGCTGTCCGGAGACACTTCCGGGTCACGTGGCCAGCGTGACGAAGCTGCTCTGGCGAGCCGGCACCAGCACAGCGCACGGAAACGCCGTTACCTTCCCGCTATAAAGCGGTACCTATTTATCTACTTGCACTTAAGGGTGCTTTTGAATTGCTAGGTGGGCAGGAGCTGGGACCGAACGACGGGAGCTCACCCCGCCACGGGGATTCGAACCGCCGACTATACGATCGGCAAGTCCTAGGCACTGAGGTTTTACCCACAGCGCCACCCGGCGTCCCTTATATATTAGCATAGCCTACCACAAAAGGGCTGTTGTTGCCAATATTGATAGTATTCATTTATTATTTGATTTCTTACCTGCCCTTCCCCTGAAAGGTCCCAGGGCAGGCTATAATGCTGTAAGATTCGTTTGTGTTGTTTTTTTTTTAACAATTTAAAGGACAAATTACAGTCACAGGAATAAGGCAGATTCTCTTGCAAAGACGAAAGCATGGGGAGAGGAGGATAATGTGCAGAACCTTCAGCCCTAGAGTGGAAAAGCAAGGCATATATATACATAACGTCACCCACAGCAGCCCCTTTGCTTTAACTGCAACATTTCTTGGTTCTGGTATTCGCAACAAAATACTGCACCTTCCCCCACAAATGTTTGGTCCCAGCAAATGGTAGCACTCCTGAAGCTGCTATTAGCTGCAGAGAGAAAATACATTTGCACACAAACACACACACAAGCCCATCTAAGGAAACCCAGAGCCAGGAGATCTGATCACAGATGTCCAAGGTCGCCTGTAGTTTGGTCTTGAGAGGGTAGAATCAGTGAAAATATGCCTGCTCCTGAAAGAATATGTAACATCCTCAAAACATACCCACTCCACACCTATGTGACTCCCCTGGCACTGCTAGTGAGCAGGCAACAATCTCCAGCACCACTTATTTCACAACAGAGATTGAGACGTTTACATTTTCTTACAGCACATAGACGTTTTGTGTACTTATATCAGAAAATCCTTTAATGACACTGCGTTTCAAACATTTAGAGCCTGACTTGCAATGATCTCCACATAGCCATTTTTGAAAAGGTGGTTTTACTATCCAGACCGGCACAGTTTTAGGTACAATTTCTCTTTGAAAGTAGAAACAGCAGCATGGTACCTGAAACAGATTGCATTTCTCAGACAGCAGTTTTCGCTGAGCATCTAATGAAACGAGGTGGTTCTGATACAGCGTTTCTTGTTTATCCCACTCTCTTGATTTTGCTCTAAATTCCTGAAAAAGGAAAAAAGAGAAACCCGCAAAAGAAATGAATCACATCTCTATATATGTATATTCTCTGTATACGGCCAGAAAAATAATGTATGTTGCAATTTCAAGTATAAAGCTATTTTGGTTATTTATAACAATTAACAACAGGGGACAAATATTGGTGGGGAGGAAGAAGTAAAAGTATAAAATGAGAACTTGAAAAGCACATTGTACATAAAGAACATAAATGGGTCAATATACATGGCTATTGAAGTAAAATGTCGGGAGCACTTCAAGTTATTGCATTAGATAAGGTAAAGGTAAAGGTACCCCTGCCCGTACGGGCCAGTCTTGACAGACTCTGGGGTTGTGCGCCCACCTCACTCAAGAGGCCGGGGGCCAGCGCTGTCCGGAGACACTTCCGGGTCACGTGGCCAGTGCGACAAAGCTGCATCTGGCGAGCCAGCGCAGCACACGGAACGCCGTTTACCTTCCCACTGGTAAGCGGTCCCTATTTATCTACTTGCACCCAGGGGTGCTTTCGAACTGCTAGGTTGGCAGGTGCTGGGACCGAGCAGCGGGAGCGCACCCCGCCGCGGGGATTCGAACCACTGACCTTTCGATCGGCAAGCCCTAGGCACTGAGGCTTTTACCCACAGCGCCACCCGCGTCCCTTATTGCATTAGATACTGTTAAGCTATTATTTATAAAGGACTTGCAAGGTGCAAAGCACTTTCACAGCTATTAATAATTATTACTGTCAGGGCTGCCTCAGGTCCCAGCTCACAAGAGACCAACGCCAAGTCCAGTTTATATACAAAAATGTTTATTGAAGTCCATTGTACGCTCCACAGCCGAGGCGCGCAGCCCCACGTCTGTTACGCTTAGACCGCTGAAGTCCCCTCTGAGTCAGTCCCTCCTCTGCACCAGTTTAAGAGGGCTGTGCTGCTCCACCTCTTCCTTTCTTTCCTTTTTCGCAGGGTCTTCCTGCCCCCTGGGGTTTCGCCCCTCCTGGATTCCCCTGACGCTGAATCCCCAGACAGCTCTTCCCCCCTCCTGCGTGCTTTGGGACCTGGCTCCTCCCCCAGGCTCCCTGTTCTTCCGCGCGCCTCCACATTTGAACTTGGCGCGCGTTCGCAACCTCCAACCTTCCTCTTGACAGTTACACTACTCCCTGCACTACTCCCCTCCCTTTCCGGGAGGATGTCTTGCTCCGATCTTCCCTCCCTCTCTGCTTTCGGATCTGCTTCCCCTGTCACACTGGAATCTCCACCCCCTTCACTGCGCTCTGGCAGAGAAGCCGGTCCCGACTCCCAGCTCCCACTTTGGGTTCCCCTGCTGGTCCCCTGCTCCTGACGAGTCCCCCCTGTGACTCCCCTCGGCCTTACCACAGGCGCCCCCTTCTGGGAATCCTCCGATTCACTTGAAAGACTCATGGAATCCCTCAAATCATTGTCATCCTCTTCCTCGCTGTCCTGGGATTCTTCCCTCTCGCTCTCCGTCTCCTCCCTCACCTGTGCCTCTGTCCCTGAACCCCTGACAATTAGTATTTAAATCTGGGGAGGGGAGCTTCCACCCTTCCCATCTGCCCTGCTGGCTGTTTTCAGGAAGCCCCACCCATCTGATACAATACCTGATGTCAGGTGTGGGACAGGTAAGGGCAAGATTTCAAAGGAACAACTGAAGGCTTCAAATGGCAGCATCACCTGACACCACTATTGCTTCTTTAAATAATATTAAACAATATGAATACTGGATCTATAGGATGGCAACACTGGGGAGGCCATTTTGCCAAATATTCTCCAGGGGAGGGCTAAAGTCTAACCGGCTGTCACATGGAAGATGGATCAAGCTTGTTTTTCTACTGCTCTGGACGGTAGGACCTGAATCAATGGCTTCAAGAAAGGAAATTCCTCCTTAACACTGAGGTCCAGCTCCGAGGGCCTTCTGGTGGCTCCCTCACTGCGAGAAGTGAAGTTACAGGGAACCAGGCAGAGGGCCTTCTCAGTGGTGGCGCCCTCCCTGTGGAACACCCTCCCATCAGATGTCAAGGAGATAAAGAACTACACAACTTTTAGAAGACATCTGAAGGCAGCCCTGTATTGGGAAGTATTTAACCTTTGGTGTTATATTGTGTTTTCATATGTGTTGAAAGGTGCCCAGAGTGGCAACCCAGCCAGATGGGTGGGGTAAAAATAATAAAATAATGATTATAATCCACCATAGCTACATGGCGCCTCCATGCTCAGTTCATGTGAACATCAGTTGTGGCAGACAAACAACACAGGAGGACTGCTGCCTTCACATCTTTTATGAGCATCCCACCTGGCTAGTCAACGTTGGAAAAAGACTAAGATGGACCTTTGGACTGATCTAGCAGGGCTCTTTTTGTATTCTCATGTTACGATACAATACTCTTCATTGTCATTGTCCCATACAGAACAACGAAATTGAAAAAAATCTACATAAGACATTAAGAAACAACAAGCCTGCTATCCCAACTATCCCAACCTGGTTAGCCCCCTAAAAACTCTGATACCCCATTTTTAAATACAATATAATCCCATAGAGACTCCTTAAAAGGTAAAGGTAAAGGTATCCCTGACCATTAGGTCCAGTCGTGACCGACTCTGGGGTTGCGGCGCTCATCTCGCTTTATTGGCTGAGGGAGCCGGCGTACAGCTTCCGGGTCATGTGGCCAGCATGACTGAGCCGCTTCTGGCGAACCAGAGCAGCGCACGGAAACGCCATTTACCTTCCCGCTGGAGCAGTACCTATTTATCTACTTGCACTTTGATGTGCTTTCGAACTGCTAGGTTGGCAGGAGCAGGGACCGAACAATGGGAGCTCACCCCGTTGTGGGGATTCGAACCGCCGACCTTCTGATCGGCAAGTCCTAGATTCCTTACACTGCGTTTAAAATCAAAATCGCATTTGGGTAGAAACTGTTTCTCAGGCAGCTAGTCCTAGTCTTTATAACCCTGTACCTTCTTCCAGAAGGCAGAAGCTGAAAGAGATCGTTTCCGGGGTGCGCACTATCCTGCACTATCTCTGCAGCTTTCTTATGGCACCTGGAAGCATAGATTTGATCCAAGGTGAGAAAAGTGCACGCAATTATTCTCTCCGCAGTCTTTATAACCTAGGACAATGTCCCATGAAACCTGGGGCATTTATGCATGTGTGCCTTCAAATGGCAGTAGCATATTCCCGCCATGAGGTTCTTCCCCTTCTATACTTTTCCATGTCTGCTTCAGAAGGGAATAAACAACTGCTGCTCTTCTTTGCTTTGCTTTCAGACTAAGAAGAAAATACCGTGTTTACTCTCCGTTCTCAGTACTGAGCAAAGGACAAAGCTGCCTAACTCAGCTGTTTCTGCCCAGGACAACTGAAGTGGCTGCCCTCTGTTCCAAAAGCACTGTCTTTTGGAAGATGCCCTGGGAAAGCAGCAGTAAATTCCTGGTGGCAAAATGTAGGCTCTACAGTGACAAGGACAGCTCCAGAGAAAAAAGCCAGCAGTAAATCGGCAATTAGGTGACAATGCACACACCACTTCAGTAAGCAATGGTCACAAAAAGCGTGTGTTTAGTATCATAGCTAGTGCCAGTAAATATTCCCCTACATCTGAAGAACACTGTGCACCAAAAAATTCCCTATAGCCAGGGCATTTATAGCCTGTTGTGACAAACTACAGTTGGAGACAAATGATGATGATGATGTTTCCCCCCAGAGAGCGGAAGTATATTCCTTGTGGTGTGTACACTGGTTGAACTTCTGCTCCTGAGAAAAAGGGGCTAAGCAGCTTTTTGCACAGTTCTAAAGACGGGCAGGGACACCGGTGGCGCTGTGGGTTAAACCACAGAACCTAGGACTTGCCGATCAGAAGGTCGGCGGTTCGAATCCCCACGATGGGGTGAGCTCCCGTTGCTTGGTCCCTGCTTCCAACCTAGCAGTTCAAAAGCACGTCAAAGTGCAAGTAGATAAATAGGTACCACTCCGGTGGGAAGGTAAACGGTGTTTCCGTGTGCTGCTCTGGTTCGCCAGAAGCGGCTTAGTCATGCTGGCCACATGACCCGGAAGTTGTACGCCGGCTCCCTCGGACAATAAAACGAGATGAGCACCGCAACCCCAGAGTCGGTCACGACTGGACCTAATGGTCAAGGGTCCCTTTACCTTTACCTTTACAGATGGGCAAAGGGGGGGGGGGAGGTACAATAAAGGAGATTCCGACGAAACATCAGGAAGAACTTTCTGACAGTGGAATGGTCTCCCCCTCAGGAGCTGGTGGACTCTCCTTCCTTGGAGGTTTCTAAGCAGAGGTTGGATGGTCATCTGCCATGGGTGCTTTAGTTGAGATTTCGGCATTGCAGGGGGTTGGACTAGATGACCCTTGGGGTCCCTTCCAACTCTTAGATTCCACCCAAATACCACACTGGTGGCAAGGAACAGTCCCAACCCTGCTCTCAGCAGGATTGAACCTGGCACCCCCGCCCATCCCCTGACATTGCCCAGTGATGATAGACAGGTAAGCCTGGTTTGGGAGAAAATGGCATTGTAGGTCCAATGGGACCCTATGATGGGCTAAGACTGGCCCTCAGGGGTCTTCCCCCCTCCCCCCACAACAGAGGTGGTGGTAGTGCAGAGGGACACAACTGAGAAGAATCCTGTGGTCACAAGGCATACTTTTGGAATGAAGAAGAAGAAGAAGAAGAAGAAGAAGAAGAAGAAGAAGAAGAAGAAGAAGAAAGACGCTCCTTTTGATACAGGAACTGACCTCCAATTTCTGGTTCAAACTGCTCAGCTGAAATGGGGCTTCTTGATTTTCTGTACATTTCTCCAAGCTGTGAGCTTTTTTTTGTTTTAATTGGTGCAGCTGTAGCTTTTCGTAGCTTTGTGTCAGCTTGGCAAACTGGAAGAGGAATGAACGTCACAAACGCCTTATTTTTTTGCCTCGGTTTTGGAGGTGTAATTGGCAAAGGCAGTTAAGCTTAAATGATCTAATCAGCCATCTAATCTTGGTTGCTGGGTTATTTTTTTATTAAAAAAGTACAGTTAACTTACGTGCATTCAAGTACAGCAACTTAACGTGCATTTAACTGGTGCACATTCAGCTTTATGCACTTGGCAAATTAAAGAAAACAGGGAGGCAGAAAGGAAGGGGGCAACTGGGAAGAAAGTCTTTGGCAATCCCACCCCCCATTGAACCCAATACATTTCGACTATACTGTACTTGATTTTGGCTTTATGTGCTATCCCAGGAATGCAATCCCAGCCGAAATTGAGAGCCACCTGTACCAGCTATTACAACTAAACAGTTAAGGGTGAACAAGCCAGTGCTTTCATACAACCTGTGATGTTAATGAACTGCACTTTTAAACACAGATTGCCTGGATATTTGCTTTATACTACCATGTAGAGCAGAGCTTTCCAAAATCTGCGTCACGACACGTTAGGGCATTGGCTGCAGTGTGTATGTGTGTTGTGTGTTCCAGAGCTGGAAAGGGGGTAGTTTAACCTGTAGCTTGCTAGTAAAACTGATTTACTGCGTCGCGAAACAATGCATGTCTAAAAAGCATGTGCCCAACATGATAAGTTTGGAAAGCTCTGATGTACAGGGATGTCTTGCCTGGTGTTTGTGGGAAGTGTTTTGCATCAGTTTAGCACAACCAATCTTGTATTGGTGCTTTAATGGTCCTTCAGAGTTAGACAGTGGGGTTAACTAGCTTGATCCTGATCTAAAAAAAATAAAAATCACCTTTGTTATAAGCTTTAAGCCTGACACTTGGGTGGGGTGGGGGCTGCACTAAGCTGGATAAATGTGTCACTTGTTGAAAACTCCACTAGGGTTGGTGCAAGTAGCAGGAGAACCCAGACAGTGTGCCTATATGCACGTATATACACACATCCTCTCTCTCTGCGTATATCCTGTCTTTGCACACATGAGGGGATAGGAAGGCTTATCAGCCCCTGGGCCCTGGCGGGTTTGGCGAGAATGAACTGGACCCTCAGGGCGAAAAAGATCAGCCACCACCTGACTCAGTACATCACAGTATAGGCAGTCATTGAGCTAGTTACAAAGCAGCCCGCAATCTACTAAACCTAGCTTGAAATATTACGAACTGTAAAACAGGAATGAGATTTCCCCTTCCTTACTTGATTCTTCAGGGCTTGAAGCTGCGTGTCATAGTTCTGAGCCATCTCGTATTTTGTCTTTTGCAAACTGTCCAGTTTCTGTCTCAGTAGCCCAACCTGTATTTGAAGTGGACATGATCTTGGTCATCAAAAGAGTTCCAAAAGCCAAAGGAATTTTTAAAAGCATAAAGATATCACAGCTAAAAAAACAACAAACAGCATGCTATTAACATGAATTGCAAGTTACAGGCACCACATAATACCCGTTCCACATTTGTAAGACCTTGATATTTCGGTGCACACCTGCCCTTGGGAACTCCCTGCGTATTAATATCAGGCAGTAGCCTTTGCTGTACGCTTTTCAGCACTGCGACAGGGTGAGCTCCCGTTGCTCGGTCCCTGCTCCTGCCAACCTAGCAGTTCGAAAGCACATCAAAGTGCAAGTAGATCAATAGGTACCGCTCCAGCGGGAAGGTAAACGGCATTTCCGTGTGCTGCTCTGGTTCACCAGAAGTGGCTTAGTCATGCTGGCCACATGACCAGCTGTAAGCCGGCTCCCTTGGCCAGTAAAGCGAGATGAGTGCCACAACCCCAGAGTCGGCCACGACTGGACCTAATGGTCAGGGGTCCCTTTACCTTTTCAGCACCTGCTAAAAACATTTTTGTTTTGGCAAGCCTACCCAGATGCATGTTCTGATCCATTTTTGTTGGACTGCGAGAATTTTACGTCAATTTGATCATAAAGGGAGATCTATGAATCTTCTGAAAAGTTTCACTTTCCCCCTACAAACCTTTTGCATTTGATTAAATCTCAAGTCGTTACATTTCATGTTCTGAAGCTGCCTGACCACAGCCTAAGAGACTAAATCAGAATAAGTGGTTTTGAAGTCTGTGTCTGAAAGGCACACAGTGGTAGATTGAGACCATATAAGAGTGCAGCCGAGATTACCCTAATCTAAGAGGGTTCTCACAATCTAGTAAATGTATCTTATTTCTTCTCTTTATGAGGCTACAAAAATGCTACTAATTTTGCTTGTAATGAAAACAGGATCTTGGGGCAAGGGGATTTTCGTCAGGGTTATGTCAGAGCAGAAAGGGTTAAGCTCCCCCTCTCCATCCTATTGGCCCTGATCCTGCCTGCCTCTGCAGAGGCTGCTATTTGCAACTATAAAAACATTCATGCAATTGTTTGGCCTTAAAGAGTGCCTATGAAGTTCTGAACTAGTAGACATGAATGAAGTGCATGTCAAATCCTTGGGTATCACATGGGTACACATAGCACAATTCAAAAGCCATGCCGTAATAGCTGTGCACTCCAAAACAATATATTTTGTTAGGAGTAGGGATAAGCCACCCCTCCTAATTTGGAACACTCTGCTGCTGCCGCTGCCTTTAAATGGAGCCTTTCCCAGATTTGCAAGGACGGCAATGGACATTTCAGCTGGAGATGGCTCCATTTTGATCAGGAGACAGGAGCCCTCCAAGCCAACAGAATGGATCTTCCATGTGATGCTGGATTTTCTGCAGAGCATCACCAGGAAAATACGAGTGCATCTTCAAAGAGAAATTTAAAGGCAATGGGCACCTTTGCTGCTCAGGTGCTGCTCAGGTATGTTGAGTTCTCAAAATAAATGGGATAAGTACGGGGGAAAGGCAGGAGAATGATTTGATGATAGGCACCCCATACAAAGAACAAAGAATGGGTGGCAAATGAACAAAATTCTAGAACAAATACCTAGTGTAGCAGCATACTTACTTACTCTGAACCAAGCTTAGAAAGGAAGCAATTGCTCCTTCTGGATTTCGTACAAAGAGTACTGATTAATACATCTGAAGGCGAGGTGAGTGAGAGGAGAAACTGGTGAAAAAGCTTCCCCAATACATCTAATGCATTATTGCAATGGTTAGATATAAATGTGGGTTTAATTGCTTTGTAAAACTTTACGGCTGGGGCAGATCTCGGCTTGATTTCAGGTCCAAGGTAGGTAGTTTTTCACAGTTTATTATAAATTGGGTGACTTGTCCAAGATGGTGCGGGGTAGCTGCAAAGAGGGGTAGCTGCAAAGAGAAGGTCTATGTGTTGCAAATGCCCAAAGCCATTGCTTTTTTGGTAAAAAAATAAAGTTAAATAAAATGAGGTGCTGGTATCTAGCGGGCAGCAAAATAATGAGACAATGGTACTCTGTGCCAGTGAGTAAAAGGGTAAAGGGACCCCTGACCATTAGGTCCAGTCGTGGCCGACTCTGGGGTTGCGGTGCTCATCTCGCTTTATTGGCCGAGGGAGCCGGCATACAGTTTCCGGGTCATGTGGCCAGCATGACTAAGCCGCTTCTGGCGAACCAGAGCAGCACACGGAAACGCCGGTTACCTTCCCGCTGGAGCGGTACCTATTTATCTGCTTGCACTTTGACGTGCTTTTGAACTGCTCACCCTGTCATGGGGATTTGAACCGCCGACCTTCTGATCGGCATGTCCTAGGCTCTGTGGTTTAACCCACAGCACCACCCGAGTCCCATGTGCCAGTGAGTACCACCCCCAAAAAAGCACTGCTGCCAGGGTTTCAGTTGATCTTGGTGCACTTTGCAAACAGACACACTGCACTCCCTGGCAGGATTCCAGTCTGCAAGGACTAAACCATCCGTGTCAGGACAGAGGGCAAGTTTTCCCCTCACCACAACAGTCTGCTGTGTCCCCCCGTCCTGGGTTCCTGGTCATACCAGAGTGGCAAAATGTTGGGAACTGACATATAATACATAATGCAAACACATGTATGTTACATCTGTAGACACCTAATTCCTCCCAGCCAAATCTATATGCAGTGAACAGATCTCAGGCATATTACTCTTTCAGATATGGATTGGATTTTGCAAGGCTTCAAACCAGTGTCCTATATCCCAGCCGAGCCATTACATTCCACACATATACCCAAGACAGTGCAAAAGAGTCAGAAACTCGATTCTGATCTCACCGTGCACAGAGGGTCCGGGGTGAGGGGAATTATGTGTACTCAAATGTTCACGGCTGGGTACAGGATTAGAGCTGTTGATAAGTGCACTGAACATGTATGTTAATAAAGCGAGCAATTAAGTAGTACCTCCGGATCAATGCTTCATTCACAAAACAGTAGGCGTCCCATACCTCTAGACCTTTCTGATCCAACCTGCTTTGGGCACTTGCCAATTCTTGATCCCGGACAGTCATTCGCGCTTCTAAAGCCTGCAATTTCTTTTCCCATTCTCGTTTCTTGTTGTTTACCATGATATCAATCTGATGCATTAATTCTTGAAGCTCAACATTGCAAGGGACGGATCTAAAAAAACAAAAAGAGGTCTTTTTTAAATGTACTGCATAGAACAGATTGAAATTCTTCAGGCCATTTTTCCCTCCAGTGAGCTCATATTCGACTTGAGAATAACCAAATGGCTTATTTTAATGGTTTTTTTCCTTAGTCAATGTTTCCTTGGTCCAGTTTGGATGTAACACTAAACTGTCATTTGTTTAGCTGAACTACCAGTGGATATCCTACTTAGTTTTACTCCTAGTAAAACCCCTTAAAATTAATGAACACGCCTGATAGGTGCATTCATTTCAACAGACCTACTCTAAGTAAAACTTAAGTTGAATACCACCCTATGGTTTGGTTGTACAGTCATACCTTGGGTTGAAGTTGCTTCAGGTTGAGTGTTTTCAGGTTGCGCTCTGCGGCAACCCGGAAGTAATGGAATGTGTTACTTCCGCGTTTCGCCGCTTGCACATGCGCAGATGGTCAAAATGATGTCACGAGCATGCGCAGAAGTGGCAAATTGCAACCCGCGCATGCGCAGATTGCATACACTTCAGGATGCGAACGGGGCTCTGGAATGGATCCCGTTCGTATCCAGAGGTACCACTGTATATTGGAACCTAGGCCCCCTCACAAGCTATGGTTTGTTGGAGGCTGTAAAACCAGGATCTTAGATTTGAAGTTGTTTTATGAATCCTGGCTTGCTCTAACTGTGGCCTATCATTTACATCAACACTTGCTATCCTGGTGCAAACGCAATATATTACAGTGCCTCGTCTTAGCTACCAACCTGGTGAGAAACATAAAGAGCAGCAGCTCAAAAATGAACCTGCCCATGTGAGTCGTGGCCCTATAAAAAAAACCCTGTCCCGCCACACACTGGTTGGGCTACAGACTCCTTTCGCTCCATTCTTCTTGCTGGCAAGACTCTCTGCATCACCAAGACAGCTTGGCAGAAGAGGGAATATGTCAGAGGTGTGCAGCGATTTTTTTCATAAGGGAACAATTAGGGCCAGAGGGCCGGCTTGTGAGGGCGATTGGGGGCCTGATATTCCATGCGTAAGCATTTTGCCTCCCTCTCTAAACGGGGTATAAGCTCCCTGGGGTTTGGGAAGGAGGTGCCAGGGCTCTGATTGAAACTGAAACAAATTGAAGTTGAAATACTTTATTGTCACTTGTACAACTTGTATACAGTGAGATTACTCGAGCACCCCCCGTTCAGCTCTCTTAGTCTTAATTCCCCTCGTTTACTGACGCACACCCACCAAACCCGAAAGTCAGTTGCCCTGTTGTTATCTTTTCATTCAGCAGCCTAACAGCCCATGGATAGAAGCTGTTCTTTACCCTGTTGGTGCGACTAATCATGCTTCTATATCTTCTGCCTGAGGGCAGGAGATCAAGAAAGTGCCGGCCAGGGTGTGAATCATCCCTGAGAATTTTCCTCACTCTCCTGAGGCAACGTTCTTCCGCTATTTCATCCAGAGGATTCACGGGACAGCCCATAATATCTTGTGCTGTATTCACCACCCTCTGTAGGCACTTCCTATCAGATGATGTCAAACCAGTGCACCACACCGTGATGAGGTATGAAAGGACACTTTCTACTGGTGACCGGTAGAAGGAGATCATCAAATGTTGATTGACATAATTCTTCCGCAATACTCTGAGGAGATGGAGTCTCTGTTGGGCTTTCTTAACCACTTGGGTTGTATATATTTTCCAAGTAAGGTCTTCACTGATAGGATGCTGGAGCTTGGCTGCCTCTTTCCCAAAGCAGGTGGTCTTTGGGAAGGCACCTGGACCCCTTTGGAGCATCACACCTCCCTCCCTAAGCCAGGCAGAAGTTCCCCAGGCTTTGGGAAGGAGGCATCAGGCTTTAACACTCTAATTTACCCCTATTTAAGGAACTTGCCTAGTCCCCCTAGTCCACTGACTGTGTGCCACTGGTATATGTGGAACTTCTATGCCACCCCTACAGTGGTTAGAAAGGAAATGCCTATTAAGTGGTTATTAGGTGCCATATGGTGAGCAAGGTTTCATCTGGCCCTGTAAACGCTCCAGGTGTGTCCCCCCAAAAAATAGTCTTTAAAAAAGAGACACATCTCAGCTTGCATGTACCCAAGAGCTGGTCCGTTTTCCAGACCAGATTCACCTCTCTCAACCTGCCTGCAACCCGCCTTGTGTTTTGATGGGGCCTCCAGATCAAGAGCCCTCACATCATCTGCCTGGGAACGCTGCAATTAAGAGCAGAGCTAAACAGGGCTGCAGGCCCCGGTGCCAAATCTCCTTGGCATCCTCTCTGTCAGGGATCCTGAACTGTGCTTTCAGCAGCCACAGCGGGGCTCTGTTGGTTCACCGGGTCAGACAGCAAGCTGCGTGCGGACAAGACCTGCTGTGGAAATGTGACAGCACAAAATGGAATGAATTAAAGCAGCTGAGTATGCTAGGATAGAGGGGAGAGGAGAAGCAGCCCTGCTAGGAGAAAATGCAATTTGCTAAAACTATGCTGTCGAATCTACAGTTGCTTTCATATCCCTGTGGAGTGGCTTTCTCACGAAGGAAACTGCTCCGGAGGCCAGGAATGAAGGTGGCTGTGGATTGCTGCAGGAAATTGCCATATTACTGACATAATTCCTGCCTTCTCACCCGTATTCCTTCAGCTTTTATATGCGAGCAATGGGTTATTGCGAGTGACAGCAGGTTAGGGAGGGATGGGCAACTTTGCCCTTTGTTGTGATGCTGAAGCCTCTGACAGTGTTTGAACTACAATGCCTTAAGGTTAAAGAGGGGCAGAAAGGGGTCTGCGTGTCCTTACTGGTTGAGCTGCTCAGGTTTTACAAAGGAATAGGAGCAGGGCAGGCAGAAGAGCCACAGGGAAAGTAGTGACAGGAGGAGAGGCTTAGGGAGGGAGGATGCAGTAGGCAGGCAAAGTGAGGCTGGATAGGCCAGGGAAGGAGACCATTAAGCAGTGGCGTAGCGTGGGTTGTCAGCACCCGGGGCAAGGCAAGTAATTTGCGCCTCCTAACCCGTGGATTTGCGCCCCCTAACCCTAACCCCCAGATGTTGCGCCCGGTGCGGCCGACCCACCCTGCACCCCCCACACTACGCCACTACCATTAAGAGGGAGTGGTCCAGTGAAATGAGAGGAGGAAATACACGGAAAGCATATGCCCAGCCTTCTCTGAAAGGTACCAAATTTAATCCTTGCCATATGATTACCAGATTTTTTTCAAAGACTCAAGGGACAGTTTTTTTTAAAAAAAGAGAAAAAAGTTATTTTTATTTTTATTTTAAAAAAATAAGAAGTAATATCTTCTATTCTGTGGTCTCCTCTGTCGCACAGCCTTCCTCTGGGCCCCGGCCTGCTCTCTTGGAGCGCTAGCCGCTGTGGAGTAGGCTCTGGTTGGGTCTGGGCTCGGCCACGTGTCCTTGCCCTCCCGGTGCTCTCCTACCTCTCCTCCTCAGCGACAGCAGCAGCAGCAGCGGCGGCGGCAGGGCAAGGTCGGGGCTCCCCTCTTTTTTCTCCTTCCTCTTCCTCTCTCTTCCTTCTCCTTCTCCTCTCCTCCTTCTTCCTACGTCGGCTCTGGGGTTTTTACTGGCCCCAGAGCGCCGCTGGGCAGTCGGCCGGGTGACCGGGTGCTCTCGCTCCCAGCTCAATTTGGGTTGCGGGGTGTGTGTGTGTTTCAGCGGTTCCCCCAGTTGACGTGGCGGGCGTCCCCAGTTCCCCCCGGGCAGTGGCAGCGGCAACGACACTCACAGCAGCCTGGAGCCAGCCTGGTAGCATAGTTGGTTCTGGCTGGCTTCAGGAGCTGCTCGCTGCCGTACCACTCGCCATTTTGACTCACCAGAAGTCCCCATATGATGTGTCTTGTGCTGTTAAACCAATCACGCAACATTCATTCCCTACTAATAAATCTACAACACTTAAAATATAATCCGGGGACATTAAATGAAATGCGGGGACGGATTTTTGTCCGGGGACAGATTTGTAAATCCGGGGACGGTCCCTGGGAAACGGGGACATCTGGTAACCATAGGCATCTACAGTTTAAAAGATATTTGGTAGCAGGTGATGTGAAAGATCTCTGCATGAGACCTGGAGAGTTGCTAAAAACAAACAAACGAAACCAAACCAACCAACCAACCAACCAACCAACCAAACAAACAAAGACACTAATCTGTCAGTGTTAGCCATAAGGAAGTATTGACATTCAAAGAAAAAGGTGTATGTTGGAAGTGTGATGAAAATGAGGGATCTATTTTCACATGTGGTGGCCCTGTAAAATAATTAAGGAATATTGGGAAACTATATATAATGAATTAAAAAGGATACTTAAAAAAAACTTTTCCCCAAAACCCCTAAGATTTTCCTCAGCCTAGAGCAATTAGATATATTTTAATTTAGGTAATCCATGTAATAGGCTTATGTTAGAAAATGAATATGGATTTTGAATTTGATGTTTGTAATTATTTTTTTTTTGTTTTGAAATATTTTTTAAAAGGAGGGGAAACACTGAGATTTTCCTCTTGGGGATGGTAACAATGTAGACCCCCCTCAAAAAAACAAAAGGGTTTCTTACTATATGCCACCACCGCAGCTAGAACTTATTGGCACAAAGGTGGAGAACAAGTATAGTACCCACTAAGGAAGAATGGCAGTGTAAAATGTTCAAATATGCTGAACTGGCTGGTCTGGCGAACAGGGTAAGTGAAAACGAAGATAAGGAACATAAGGAGGAATGGATAATGTTTATTGAATATTTTAAGAACCAGTATAAACAAATACACAGCTTAGCAGGTCTCAAGGAAATCCAGCAGAGTTGAAATAGATAAAAGAGCTTTTAATAGACAACAAATTAGATGGTTAAAAAGATGTGGATTACGCGGAGTAGCAGAAAAGCAAAGGAACCAGGAAAAGGCTGGAAGTGAAGTCATATGGTATATGTATATATGCTGTATTTGGTACGAAGTTGTAGGTAGGACGGGGGGAGGGGGGAAGGAAGGGGGTTAAAGATGCTCTCTGTTCCTGTTTTTGAAAATGCAAACAGAAAACCAAATGAAAAGAGAGAGAGGAAGTATCGGACAGTCAAGTCTGTGATGTTCATAGCAGCCAGAAAGTTTGGTGTGCTGCTGACAGGCATATTTAATAATAATAATAATAATTTTTATTTATACCCCGCCCTCCCCAGCCAAGGCCGGGCTCAGAGCGGCTTACAAGCAATAATAAAAATTTAATAATTAATATTTGCATTTAATCTTCACTTGCATGAACAATGAAACAGTGCTACTATGCCAGGAAAGAATCTTTATATTTGTTCCTTTGAACAATGATGATTAGATGGTTTGTTAATTTCCCCACCAAAGTAACTAGTTTGCTCCAGGTTTTTGTGGGCACTTGGGCAACAAAGTATCTTTGGTCCCCTAAAACATCACTTTTTTGCCACCTCTGCTTCCTCCTCGACAAACTCCCCACCCTCCTCATCTAACAGCCTGCCTCCAACCATTGTCCTAGATGGAGAGAGAGAATGAGTTTTGCATGATCAGGAACTGCAAAGGTCAGAAACGATGTTTTCACATGTTGATTCGCAAATAACCAGCCCAATCTTTGACTCTGGGCAGTTAATTGTATTGAATCACTATTTAAATGCAATCCCGCGAACACCTACATCAGACTAAGTCTCAGCAGGATAATTTTGCAATCAAAATGTCAAAAAGATAAAGGTAGAATCTAGACACATATAAAAAACGTTGTGAAGATGCTTTTTTACAAAAAAGGTTTGAAAAAATATATTGAATTTGCCATAGGTCACCATCACGATCTAGTGTCACGTTTGTAGAATGCACTTTACAACACACTTAAAACATTTTAATTGTGTATAGCTGAGCCCAAAGAAATCTCAAGCAGGTTGATGACATCACTTCTGCAGAAAAAGATTTTTTTTTTAAAAAAAGTGTCCTCTTCATGATACAGTAATCTTATTCTGTTTATATAAGGCTTCCGATCAACTCTAATTAGGTAATGATTTTAAAAAAGCTTTCCCAACAATAGTCTTTCGACAGGGGTGAGTTTTACAGTGCAGTTTCCAGATCGTAACATTTTCTAATTGGAAAGGTTATGCACGCTAAAGGTTTTAAACAAAAGATGCCACTACTGCTTTGACCAGGCCTGAAAAGTAATTTCAATAAGAAATGTAGGTCAATTAGGGGTGCACTCTTCATTAAAAGCAATAAGCTGCATTACCGCTTCATGGTTTGCCTAATATACAAAATAATAAACTCATCAATGTCAAGCATCACGGTATGGCTAAAAACAGATTTATTACGTTTTACCACAAATGATTAAGTGATGTCTGTTTTTAACTTTTTAATATGGTTTTCATTGTACTGTTTTATTGTTATAAACTGCTTTGATTTTTTTAAATGACATAGTGGTAAATAAATATTTTTATAAACAAACAAACAAACAAGGTGGCCACTCCTGCTCAATATAGTTGCTGCTGAGCAGTCTAGGCCTAGTGTGTTTATGAGATAAGCAGTAATGAAGAATCAAAAGACCACAGAACTTTGAAATCTTTAAGTGTAAGGTTTTAAGTTCTACATCATATTGAGCGTACAAGAGTAAATAAGCGAAGATAAACCAGGAACGACCAGGAAATTATTATGCGTCAACCTACCTAGTCATCATTTGTTCCTGAAGTGCTTCTATTTTCTTCTCCATTTTAGCATTTCTCCAATCTATTAAGAATATTTTGGGGGTGGGTGGGTTAATATTTTCCCCCTTAATTATTCATTTACATAGAAGACTCATAGTTAAAAGGAGAGACTTGAGAAACAGCAGTAACAAAGTATAAGCGTCTTACTCTCAGGGTTGTGGGTTTGAGTCCCGTGTCAAACAAAAAATTCCTACATTGGGGGACTAGATGATGCTCATGGTTTGTTCCAACTCTACAGTTCTATGATTCCAAGTGAAAACATGTCAGGTCAGTGGGGTGGGAATAGGGCTGTTTGCGGTGGCTTAACTGTTAAGCTAACATCAATGTGCACGTAATATGCGGTCTTCAACTGATGGGACTATCTTGACAGTAAAGGGTGGGGTATAGCTTCATTAAATCAATAAAACATCCAGCCCAGTGGTGGATTTGTGCCTGATCAGAAACTGACGGGTCGAGGGAAGCAGGGAGAGATAAAATTCTCATCACTTTGCAGAATGAGCTCACTATGTGGCATCATAGACTCTTAGAGGTGGAAGCGCACCCAGGAATGCAGGAATCTCAATGAAAGCATCCATGATTACCTGTTTTCAAACGGTGAAAAAAGGATCCCCTCAGGAGATCTGTGTGAGTCTCTGATAGTCTTTTGGAATCCTCAAATCTGGTGGTTTCATTAGCAAAAGCTATACAGTTGTACCTTGGAAGTTGAACGGAATCCATTCCAGAAGTCCATTTGACTTCCAAAACATTTGGAAACCAAAACTCCTGCAGCTCCTGCAGCCAACCGGAAGCCCCGTTGGACGTTCAGCTTCCAAAAAAAGTTTGAAAACCAGAACACTCATTTCTGGGTTTCGGTCGTTCAGGAGCCAAAACGTACAAGTACCAAGGTGTTCAACAACCAAGGCAGGCTATGTGAGATGGCTTTTTGGAGGCTGCAATTTTACATATACTCTTAACTGGAAATATGTCCTGTAGAATCCGCTGGAACCTATTTGTGTTCTGAGTTAAACAGGTGCAGAATTGAGCTGCCAAGCAGCACGTCACTGGGGAATACTAATGAGACAATAATTAGCATTTATAGTGGGGGTGGAGGCTGAGAGAGAAAACAGATTGGTCTAAGGCTACCTAGCGAGTCAGAAGAGCCAAAGCTCAATGGAGCGCGTTAAATGCAGAAGGTCCTGGGTTCAATTTCTGCTCTCTCCAGGGAGGGTTGGCGGGAAACCCTCAAGAGAAGTTCCCAGTAGACCATACTATGCTAGATGGACCCATTGACTTGGTACAAGGCAGCTTTCTGTGAACATCGAGGGGCATACCTTGTCCTGGAGTGTATAGGACTTGGGGAGGAATGTGCTTCTGAGCATATACAGAGGGGATTCCTCAGTTCAGACTCGGTCAGGGAGGCAAACCTGTGACTTTCCAAATGTTAAATTACAACTCCCACCGGCCCCAGATGGCTAATGGTCGCAGATTAAGGGAGCTGGAATCCAATGTAAGAACATAAAATGAACCGGCTGGATCAGGCCAATGGCCCAGCCAGTCCAGTATCCTGTTCTCACAGTGGCTGACTAGAGGAAAGGAAACCTGGAAGCAGGATGATGAGAAGGGAACAGCACTCTGACGCAACAAAACTGCTAGCACATTTGCAAAGCTAAGCAGGGTCCTATATGGTTTCCAACTGGATGGGAGACTGTGCGTTGAGATCCCTGCATTTCACGTGGTTTGACTAGATGACATTTGGGTATACTTCCAACTCTCCAACTCTGATTCTATGATTCCCAGCAACTGATACTAGCATTATGTGGAGTGCCACAGATTGACCCTCCCTGCTCTCAACGGTCTGCCATGGAAAATGTGGGAAAGGGTGGAATGGTTCCTCTGAGCATATGCAGAGGGGCCTTTTCCCCCAAACTCTCTCCATACTACATCCTGGAGCAAGTGGGAAAGGAAGAGATAAAAAAACAGCCTCTGAGCATGCACAGAACAGCTTTGTCCATCCTCTCTCAGCATGCCACCAAGGTGCACATGTGGGAATGTGAGGCAGAGGGGAAGTGCCTCTGAGCATACCTAGAGGGGCTTTTCTTGCAGGATCTCACTACTCTGCCCAAAGAATGTGGGAAAGGAAGGGCGCCTCTGAGCATATGCAGAAAGGCTTTCTCCAGCCTCTGCTGGTACTCCGCCTTGGGGAAGGAGAAGCAGAGAAAATGCCTCTGAGCATGCACAGAACAGATTTCTCCAGGCTCTCTCAGCACTCTGCCCTGGAGCTGTGTGGGAAAGGGAGGAAGGAAGGGTGCCTCTGAACATACACAGAGGGCTCTCTTCAGGCACACTCAGCCTTTACCGCTACGGTTATGAGCATAAGCAGAGAGGCTTCCTCCAGACAGTCAATAGCTCTGGAGCACGCAGAAACCGGGCAGTAGAAAGAGGACCTCTGAGCATGCACAGAGAGCCTTTCTCCAGAGGAAGACTCCATGCCTGCCCGCAGCCTAAATGCAGAGCTATCAGAAACCGAGCATGAGTGGGGGCCCGCTTACCTTGCCCCTTCCCCCGCTGCTGCTGTTGCTGGGAGCCGCGGCTGCCCTCGCTCTGGCGGGGAAGGAGCCCGTCCGCCCCGCCGCCCTCCTGCCCTCCCGCCGCGGCTGCCGCCTCGCGCAGGCCCCGCCCCCTCCGCCCGGGCGGCAGTTGCGGGGAGGGCCCGGCGGGCTTCTCCCGTTGCCGGGGCAACGGGGCGGCCTAGGGAAGAGGCTCCGCGGGCGGAGGGAGGGAGCAGGCCTGGGGAATCCCCCGGAGGAGGGGCGGGGCCAGAGCGGAGGGGGCGGGGCCAGAATCAGAGGAAGGGGCGCCCTTCTCCCGTTTGCCTGTGTGCCAAATATGCACTGCAACAAAACAGGCTTTGGTAGCTCTCTCACTGCGGATAGTGACAGCAGTCACGAAATTCAAAGAGGCCTGCTTCTTGGGAGAAAAGCAATGACAAACCTAGACAGCCTCTTAAAAAGCAGAGACATCACCTTGCCAACAAAGGTCCGTACAGTGGTACCTCGGGTTAAATACACTTCAGGTTACAGACTCCACTAACCCAGAAATAGTACCTTCAGGATGAGAACATAAATTATCCTCTGGCGGTGCAGCAGCAGCGGGAGGCCCCATTAGCTAAAGTGGTGCTTCAGGTTAAGAACAGTTTCAGGTTAAGAATGGACCTCCGGAACGAATTAAGTTCTTAACCCGAGGTACCACTGTATAGTTAAAGCTATGGTTTTCCCAGTAGTGATGTATGGAAGTGAGAGCTGGACCATAAAGAAGGCTGATCTCCAAAGAATTGATGCTTTTGAATTATGGTGCTGGAGGAGACTCTTGAGAGTCCCATGGACTGCAAGAAGATCAAACCTCTCCATTCTGAAGGAAATCAGCCCCGAGTGCTCACTGGAAGGACAGATCCTGAAGCTGAGGCTCCACTACTTTGGCCACCTCATGAGAAGAGAAGACTCCCTGGAAAAGACCCTGATGTTGGGAAAGATGGAGGGCACAAGGAGAAGGGGACGACAGAGGACGAGATGGTTGGACAGTGTTCTCAAAGCGCCCAGCATGAGTTTGACCAAACTGCAGGAGGCAGTGGAAGACAGGAGTGCCTGGTGTGCTCTGGTCCATGGGGTCACGAAGAGTCGGACACAACTAAACGACTAAACAACAACAACAAAAAGCTCTCGCTCTCTCTAAGCAACCTCCTTCCTTCCTTTTTATCTGCTCAGCTATCTGTGTTTTAGATTTTAAAAAGCAAGTTCCCGTTTGCGAAGGAGTTAAGCGTTTTCCTACTTGGTTTTCTGCATGTGCTCAGTCGGTGGAGACTGAATCCCAGGGTAGTACGTTCGAGCCCCACGTTGGGCAAAAGGGTTCCTGTGTTGCTTGGGGTTAGGCTGGATGACCCCTGGGGTCCCTTCCAACTCTACCATACTCTCCAACATTTATCTGATGAAAATAGGGATGTCCCATTCCCCAATTTTACTATTTATATCCCACACATCTTATTGGGTTGCCCCCAACCACTGTGGGTAGCTTCCAACATAGGGTTGCCATATTTCAAAAAGTAATATTCCTGACACCCACAAAGTTGTAGAGTTTTTTTTGGAGAAACCGAACCCAAAAAATAGTGCTTTTAAGCTTTTTCCGCTGCTTTTTCCATCAAGTTACCATCCACCCATCCATTCTTGACAAATGGCAAGCCTATATGAAGATATAATAAAACATTAAACATTTTTTTAAAACTTCCCTTTACATGATTGCCTTCAGACAGCTCTGAGGTTGGATAACTCCCTACCCTCCCAACATTTCTCCAGTAAAAATGGGGACAATCCAGGGATCAAATCAGAAACTGGGTGGCTTCTCTAAATCAGGGACCTCCCTGGAAAATATGGACAATTCGTGGGTCTGCTGTACAATTCTATGATTCACATCCCCTACAGGACCAGTATAATTTCTTCTTTTTATTCACTCAAGGTTATAACAACAACAAAATATAAAAACAGAATTGCATATCCTCCAGTTGCTCCCCATTTATTTGTTCTTTCATTAAGTTTCTATACAGTGGTACCTCAGGTTACATACGCTTCAGGTTACAGACTCCGCTAACCCAGAAATATTACCTCGGGTTAAGAACTTTGCTTCAGGATGAGAACAGAAATCGTGCTCCGGCGGCACGGCGGCAGCAGGAGGCCCCATTAGCTAAAGTGGTGCTTCAGGTTAAGAAGAGTTTCAGGTTAAGAACGGACCTCTGGAATGAATTAAGTACTTAACCTGAGGTACCACTGTACTGTACTCCATCCAAGGATCACAGGGAAACTTACAATATAAAAACACATAGCATAGTAACAAATGAAAACAATAACACTCCCCCCACAGTATCCTTACATCAGTAGCCAATCAATCGTACCTAATGGGCTATGCCAATTAGTTGTCCTTGCTCTTTATTCTATTCTATTGCATTTATATCTTGCCTTTCCTCCAAGGAAGCGCAATGTGGGTCTTCTCTGCCCGGCCATCTTTTCTCTTCACAACAGCCTTGTGAGGCAGCATAGGCTGAGAGCAACTGGCTCTTATTCAGTCTGACCCAAGGTGAAGCAAAGTTTCAAAAGGCGGGGGCAGCACTGATTCTGTACACACTTGACCTGTCTATGCAGGAGAAGGACTGCTATTCTATGCATGCTTACTTGGGAGTATTGCCCTTTTAACTCAGCTGGACATTCATAGGCTGGTGTTGCTCGTAGATTTATGGAGTTGGAATGGACCCAAGGGTCATCTAGTCCAACCCACTGCAATGCAGGAATCTCAGCACAAGCATCCACGGCAGATGGCCACCCAAACTTTGCTTAAAACACTCCAAAGAAGGAGAGTCCACCACTTCTCCTGGGAGTCCACAGTCGAACAGCTCTTACAGTCAGAAAGTTCTTCCTGATGTTGAGTCAGAATCTCCTTTCTTCCAATAAAGTTCTTCCTGATGTTGAGTCAGAATCTCCTTTCTTCCAATAAAGTTCTTCCTGATGTTGAGTCAGAATCTCCTTTCTTCCGAGTTCCTTGCTAGCAAAATAAAGCGATCTTTATCTCAAGCATTCCAGACTGCCAGAACCCTAGGGTACCCTAATTATTTAGCAACTGACAAAGATTAGTTTTATCTCATTGCACCGAGGTCTTTAAAGGGAAGCAGGGCTGATAGCAGCAAAGGGAGATGAGCTCAAGACTGGGGACTCGCTTTCTCTTTGTTTTGTTTCCAGAGTGACATCATGCTGCTTTCTTGTCTGTTGCTATTTCGGTGAAAACTGCAAATCTCTGATAAAAGATCCCATCTGTTCCAGGTCTATGAAGGAGAGCGAGGGGAATCTTGGACAGCTTTTAAAGTGATCTTATTCCCCTCCAACAAACTTCAGGGTTCCCCCTAAGTTTGCCACCCGCTTTCCCCCCTGTAGCCACCACATTCCTCCAGCTCAGGACGGGGCAACAGAAGAGGGAGGTGAGCATATAGAGAAATAAGGGGACAGGAGAAGGATTAAGCATCCCTCCAGCAGTAGCAGCACCCCTACCACCCAGGGCCACTTTTTAAAGGTAAAGGTAAAGGTACCCCTGCCCGTACAGGCCAGTCTTGACAGACTCTGGGGTTGTGCGCCCATCTCACTCAAGAGGCCGGGGGCCAGCGCTGTCCGGAGACACTTCCGGGTCACGTGGCCAGTGTGACAAAGCTGCATCTGGCGAGCCAGCGCAGCACACGGAACGCCGTTTACCTTCCCGCTGGTAAGCGGTCCCTATTTATCTACTTGCACCCGGGGGTGCTTTCGAACTGCTAGGTTGGCAGGCGCTGGGACCGAGCAGCGGGAGCGCACCCCGCCGCGGGGATTCGAACCACCAACTTTCGATCGGCAAGCCCTAGGCGCTGAGGCTTTTACCCACAGCGCCACCCGCGTCCCCTGGGCCACTTTTTAGACTGTGTCAAATTCAGGTCTTTGTCAAATATCATGGCCCCATCTGCACTGTAGATTTAAAGCAGTATCACACCACTTTAAAAAGCCCCCCAAGAATCTTGGGAACTGTAGCTTGCTATTTGCTTATTTGCTCTCAGCAAGCTATGTAAGGACATAAGAAGACCTCTCGCGCTATTGCCTCTGATTGTGGAGGCAGAGCATAGCCACTGATAGTAGCCATGGATAGAGTTATCCCCAATGGATTTTTCCAGTCATCTTTTAAAGCCATCCAAGCATTGCAGGGGGCTAAACTAGATGACTCTTAGGGTCCCTTCAAATCCCCCCGGTTTACTATCCCTAGTACTTCAAGACTCCCATAAAAGTGCCTGGCTTAAAATCGTCTATCAAAAACTTCACTCTTGTGGCCTATCCCCACAACGCCTACTCACTATGGGCCTCACTAAAGCAAACAGTCTAATTGGTCAACGTCTAAAAGATATCAAGCATCAGAACAACCTGGCCACTATAAGGAAATTCTGCCCTTGGTATGTCCAGTTTCCACCTCTCCATTTTGATTCTCTGGCTCCATATCTGCACAAGCTTATTATCCCAAAATACAGACGTGTTTTTACACTTGCAAGACTGGATGCTTTGCCATCTGCGGTACTTGAGGGTCGATTCCAAAAGATCCCGCCTGAGAAACGTCTTTGCCCCTGTGGAGACGGTAGCACCAAAACAGCGGCACACGTCCTCCTGTCCTGTAGTCTCTACAAAGACCTGGGGAATGAGATCATCACCCCACTCATACTAACCATCCCAGGGCGCTCAACCACTGCCACAATGTCCTTTCTTCTATCAGATCAAAATGAGCAGATAACAGCAAAGATTGCTAGGTTCATAGCAGGGGCAATCAGAATAAGGGCCACTAACTGACTGCTGATTCAGGACTTTAAATTGTGCTTTTATATCAAATTTCCTTTTCTGCGTATACTGTAGCTTTATCTCTTTCTCACTTGGGATCCCTTACAACTCTACAATTCGATGATTCTAAGTTGGCTGGCCATCACTGGCTCCAGTGGGAGGGAGTTCCATAGTTTAACTAGGCCCTGTCCTGAATCTTCCAACATTCAGCTTCACTGGATGGGTTCTAGAGCTATGAGAGAGGGAGAGAAACAATTTTTTTCTGTCCACTTTTTTCCATATGATGATAATTTTATAAACTTATTTTATGTTACCTTTTCTCCAAACTAAAAGATCTCAAATGCTCCTAGAAGTGCAGTAGTACCTCAGGTTAAGAACTTAATTCGTCCTGGAGGTCCGTTCTTAACCTGAAACTGTTCTTAACCTGAAGCACCACTTTAGATAATGGGGCCTCCTGCTGCTGCCACACCGCCGGATTACAATTTCTGTTCTCATCCTGAAGCAAAGTTCTTAACCCGAGGTACTATTTCTGGGTTAGCACAGTCTGTAACCTGAAGCGTATGTAACCTGAAGCGTATGTAACCTGAGGTACGACTGTATAGTGTCCAGATCAAAGGAAGTAATTGTTGTTGTTGTTGTTTAGTTGTGTCCGACTCTTCATGACCCCATGGACCAGAGCATGCCAGGCACTCCTGTCTTCCACTGCCTCCCGCAGTTTGGTCAAACTCATGCTGGTAGCTTCGAGAATACTGTCCAACCATCTCGTCCTCTGTCGTCCCCTTCTCCTTGTGCCCTCCATCTTTCCCAACATCAGGGTCTTTTCCAGGGAGTCTTCTCTTCTCATGAGGTGGCCAAAGTACTGGAGCCTCAGCTTCACGATCTGTCCTTCCAGTGAGCACTCAGGGCTGATTTCCTTAAGAATGGATAGGTTTGATCTTCTTGCAGTCCATGGGACTCTCAAGAGTCTCCTCCAGTACCAGAATTCAAAAGCATCAATTCTTTGGAAGTAATAGTAATGCTCTATTCAGTCAGATCCCACCTGGAGTCCTGTGTCCAGTTCTGGGCGCCACAATTTAAGAAGGATGTTGACAAGCTGGAAGGTGTGCTGAGGAGAGCAACCAAGGTGATCAAGGGTCTGGAAAGCAAGCCTGATGAGGAACGCTCGAAGGAGCTGGGTATGTTTAGCCTGGAAAAGAGGAGACTGATAGTTACCTTCAAATATCTAAAGGGCTTCCACATGGAAGATGGAACAAGCTTGTTTTCTCCTGCTCTGGAGGGTAGGACTCAAGCCAATGGCTTCAAGTTACAAGAAAGGTGTTCGGCAGTGAAATGGACACTCTTGGGAAGTTGTGGTGGACTCTCCTTCCTTGGAGGTTTTTAAGCTGAGGTTGGAAGGCCATCTGTCATGGATGCTTTAGCTGAGACTCCTGCATTGCAGGGGGTTGGACTAGATGACCCTCAGGGTCCCCTTTCAACACTATAATCCTATGAATGTTCTCCAATAGTTCAAGAGCAGCCCCAGAAAAGATGTGGGTGGGGGATTAAAAAAACATATCACCAGAAAATTATTTTTGACTCAGTTTGTCAGGGAACAGCTGCTCACTGCCCCCATGTGGCAAACTCTACAATTCTATTATTATTGTCCCACTGCTATTTTTGTAAAACAACAACAACAACAACAACAACAACAACAACAACAACAACAACAATTTATTTGTACCCCGCCCCTCTGGCTGGGTTTCCCCAGCTACTCTGGGTGGCTTCCAACAAAGATTAAAAATACATTAAAATGTCACACATTAAAAACTTCCCTGAACAGGGCTGCCTTCAGATGTCTTCTAAATGTCAGGTAGTTGTTTATCTCCTTGACATCTGAAGAAAAGATGGGTCCAAGCTGCTTGGTTTTGTATGTGTTCATCTCTTTTTCTCATTATGTCACATATACATACCATCTCTCCCCCCTGCCCCCCCCCCCGTGATATGGAAACATAAATTTTATGGGCTGCGTGTGTTTAAACCCTGTATTATTATTCCCATTCTGCTCTCTCCATTTTCGAACGGCAATTGAAATTGCCACCTAAATATGTTCTTAAGATGCTCAGAGGGCTTTGAAAATAGTGACCCAGAGGTTGAATACCATCAGCAACCAGGAATACATTGCCTTTTCATTACAAGAAGCATTTATGAAAGCAGACGAGGGAAGCAGAACCGGAGATCAGCAAGGAGGCTCTGTGATCTGCGAATAATAACACTCTTTTGTCCACCAGAGTTTGAAAACTCTGCAGCGGTGCTCCAGATCTCATGCTCTGGGTACAGAGTTAAAAATAAAACCGCTTCTGGGTGAGTCGAATAGCCATGCCTTGTTCACACACATTTTATGAGGGATCCAAATGACCTCTCTATCCTTGAGTAATATTTTAATATTTAAAATATTTAAAATATTTTAATGTTTTAATGTTTCAATATTTTAATATTGTATTTTAATTTTGTTTTTAAGTTGTATTCATTCAGTATGTTTTTATTATTGCTTGTTAGCTGCCCTGAGCCCGGTCTTGGCTGGGGAGGGTGGGGTATGAATAATTATTATTATTATTATTATTATTATTATTATTATTATTATTTATTAATCAGCCTCTAACAATCACCCCGTTTTCACCCACCACAGAAAAATCCAACATTTTAAAGAAAGGAGCAGATCTATAGGAGAAACTCCACAGGTGTGGATGCTTCCGATAACTGTTTTTCATTTTTTATTTATTTATTTAAAAAAAGGCTCCTCCTGCTGGTTTCAATCCAATTAATTGCTTCCTCTTTCCACAACTGCTCCACTTCCCCCCCTTCTAATTTGCTGTTTCCTGATGAGTGTGTTTTTAATTATTCTGGCTGAAAAGAGGGAAGGGCAGATTTTGAACCTTTTTTAAAGTACAGAAAACCAGGGCTGGCCCATATAATCATAGAATTGTAGAGTTGGAAGGGACCTCCAAGGGCACAGCTGTCAACGTTTCCCTTTTTTTAAGGGAAATTCCCTTATTCTGAATAGGATTCCTCGCAAGAAAAGGGAAAAGTTGACAGCTATGTCCAAGGGTCATCTGCTCCAACCCCCTGCATTGCAGAAATCTCAGCTAAAGCATCCATGACAGAGGGCCAGCCAACTTCTGCTTAGAAACCTCCAAGGAAGGAGAGTCCACCATATTTCGAGGGAGTCTGTCAAATAAAAAGTTACACAGAATATGGAACAATCCACTGTTCAACCAACTGGTAAGATCAAAATGTTAGTATAAAAACCAGGCACTCAGCTACATTAGTAAAAAAACACACCAGCATTTTGAATGCTTTATATACATGCAACACCAGATGGCGTTTGCGATTTTCCATAGTGTCTTTTTCTTTTGTTATAAAGATTTAATTTCTGACTTTTTTATAGTGGGTTTCCCCCCTGTGTGTAGATCCATCCCAGGACAGTTACAAAACTAATTTTATAGCTGCTTCCCGAACCTGGCTGGATATGACTCTTCTTAAACACTAACTGCCTAACTGTCCTGAACCCCTGTCATACCTGGTGGCAAGTCAGTATGTCAAGTCCAAAGTTCAAAGGCCGGGGGTCAATCCACGCCAGCAAAGTCCAGAGGTCAGCTCTAAGACCCATGCCGAAAGCCAACAGCCCTCCACGAGACATCCTTGTGTGCTTCTCCCGCTACAAAAAGAAAGAAAAAATATGGAACAACCTCAGAAACTCAACCAACCTCTGATATGGGGGGGGGAAACCCCAATTCTGGCCTTTCAGGATTTATCGTGAGACCCTAAGCCACTCTAAGCCATGTATCCAATGTCTTCAACAAGCAGGAATCAAGTACAGTGGTACCTTGGGTTAAGAACTTAATTTGTTCTGGAGGTCCATTCTTAACCTGAAACTGTTCTTAACCTGAGGTACCACTTTAGCTAATGGGGCCTCCCGCTCTTGCCGTGCCGCCGCCTCGCGATTTCTGTTCTCATCCTGAAGCAAAGTTCTTAACCCGAGGTACTATTTCTGGGTTAGCGGAGTCTGTAACCTGAAGCATCTGTAACCCGAGGTACCACTGTACTGATGGGGCTTCCCCCTTCACCTCTTTGTAACAACTGACACAGCACAACACATGGCCATTGACATGCCTGAAACCCTGCAATGACTGGAGAACCTCAAACCGCCACATGTGGTGGGATTGCCCTAAAATCCAACCCTTCTGGACAGCAGTCCTACAAGAGATATGCAAAATAACTAAAAAGCTATTAGAACTCACCCCAGAACTGGCCCTAATGAACATCTTCCAAGATCCTAATGACCACTCACGTTATACAGAGCTTATAACCCACCTACTCTCAGCAGCCAGAAACCTCATAGCCCTGTTAGGATTTTTATCTATCCAAGCCGCTCCAGCAGTGGTACTATGTTTTGCATATATCATGTGAGTGTCTGAGAGAGCGTGAAGCAGGAAGTCTGAGTACTATTGGAATTTAGTTTCACTTCTGTATGCGTCACAATTTGTGTACAGTGGTACCTCAGGTTACATACGCTTCAGGTTACAGACTCCGCTAACCCAGAAATAGTGCTTCAGGTTAAGAACTTTGCTTCAAGATGAAAACAGAACTTGTGCTCCGGCAGCGCGGCGGCAGCGGGAGGCCCCATTAGCTAAAGTGGTGCTTCAGGTTAAGAACAGTTTCAGGTTAAGTAAGGACCTCCGGAATGAATTAAGTACTTAAACTGAGGTACCACTGTACTGGTGTTCAGAGGGCACAGATGTACTGATGGAGTCTCTGTATTATAAGACTGTAAATAAAGTAGTTTAGAATTATGATTGAGTCTTTCTTCTGCTGTGATATACCAGAAGACTAGCCTGCTCTTCTCAGGAGAGAAGGGTCGCTTAGTCTCTCTGGACTGAGGGAGATTTACAGCCAGAGAGGACCACCGTGAGAGATGCTTCGAAGACGTGGGAGGTTGGCAGGCTTCCCAGGGCGTGTTTCTAACAAGCCCGACACTGGAGACACCTGTCAGGAGTAAACATGGACTGATGGTATCAAATTGTATGGGAAACGGCCTTACTAGAAAAGCTAACCAATAAACTGAAACTGACATGGGAACAAATAGAAGAGGACGCCAGTATGGCTCCCGTTTATCACATACTCAGCCCAACAAGAAGAATCCACTGATAGCATACGAATCATTCTGGCTTTCCTGATCCAATAAGCCCTCACCCCTTCCCAAATGCAAACAAACCCCACTGCAGCCAACCACAGCCAACCAACAATACCCTGCCCCACAACACCCCTCGCTATCAAGGAAATGTAATAAACTAATAGAAAGAGAACCGACCCCAAAAGCTGACCCCAAACCCCACATGTACACTGTATAAACACCCCACCTCTCCTTTCCCCCAACCTTATACTGTACTCAACACTAATGCCTCACAACAAATGTAACTGATTTGTAAGAGACTGTACAACCCGAAAAAAAGAGACAAGGTTTGGTTTACTTTCATAAACCAAGAAAATCTCTAAATAAAACAAAGAAAGAAAGAAATAGAATAACTGGTTGTGTAGTTCTTCATGTCCCAGACTACAGCTGCAAAGTCAGTAGAGCCTGAGACACAGGTTTGTGGGTTTGAGCCCCACATCAGGGGCATTACAGGGGATTAGACTAGCTAACCCTGGTGGCCCTTCCTAGCCCTACAATTCTATGATTCTAATACGTCAGCCTGTGACAAATACGGTTCTATCAAATGTGAGAATTTTTTTGGCGTTCCACGTGGTGGCAGCAAAGCCCATAGTAATGGGACTGCAGCAACTGCAAACAGAAAGGAGAGAGAGAAAGAAAGAGAGAGAGAGAGAGAGAGAGAGACAGGGAGAATAAAAAAAATGGAAAACTAGAAAATGTTTGTGCAATCATGACATTCCAACCCAACCAACAGCATGATGTCTGACCTAAAGGTCCCAGGTTATTGCTGATTTTTTTTAAAAAAATTGTAAACCGCCTGGAACAGATAAATGAAGGATGATATAAAATGCCTTAAAAAAGAAGTTCAAATAGATTTTGATCTAAGTAATGGGCTTTTAAAAGAGACCATGGGAGTGCCAACATATGGAAATGGTATATGGGCACTGGTGATTTCATTTTGAGGAAGGCTTTTGAGCTAAGTGAGGTTTTCCAGTTCTTATTGAATTGTTTCAATTGCTGGAAGGAAGCTGTGTGGCTTTTAATGGCCTCTTCTGTTATTTTCCCTTTTTATCTGCTGTTTGGCATGGTTTGCTATTGTAATATTGTTGTTTAGTCATTTAGTTGTGTCCGACTCTTCATGACCCCATGGACCAGAGCACGCCAGGCACTCCTGTCTTCCACTGCCTCCCGCAGTTTCGGCAGGCTCATGTTTGTAGCTTCGAGAACGCTGTCCAACCATCTCGTCCTCTGTCGTCCCCTTCTCCTTGTGCCCTCCATCTTTCCCAACATCAGGGTCTTTTCCAGGGAATTGTAATATTACAACTGTATTAATTGTATTGCTGTCTTGTCGTTTGTGCCCACTCATCTCCCCTTTAAAGATGGGGAATGAAGATCAGGGCCTCAGTTGTTGGTTGCAGGACAGTCATAGGTATATATAATTATTGTGCCTTATTTGTCTAACGATACAAAAGCCCAGCAAACAACACTTAAGATGGGTAGATTGAACTAAATGATATACCCTGAATCAATATAAGGCGATCTCCACAATCATCAATGGCATGCTGACGCAGTGTGATTGGACAGTGACATTTCACGATGTGCAGGGAAATGGGGAACAAAATGGGGCTTGCAACACAATGTTGCAGTGTGGAGCGATTAAGTTCAGGGCTCTAGCAAGGCAGCCATTCCCTCTTTCCCTCTGTTTTCCCTCAGCAGTTATGGCCACTGATCATGCTGCTCAGTCCTCATTCCATTGTGGTATTTATTTATTTTTGGCTGGGGGTGTGGCCCCCTTAGGTCTCTCTCAATTTTTTTTTTGTATTTCTTCAAACTTTGGGGTTCTCTGCTTTCTAAGTAAACAGGTGAAATAAAAGATTTAAGGTCATATCTATCTATCTCTATCTATCTATCATCTATCTATCATCTATCTATCTATCTATCTATCTATCTATCTATCTATCTATCTATCATCTATCTATCTATCTATATCATCATCTATCTATCTAATCTATCATCTATCTATCTATCTATATCTGTCTGTCTAAATGTTCATAAATGTACCAACGAAGCGCATACACAGATGTGTGGACCACATGTCTGGAGCAGCACAGGAGGACCGCCCTGAAACCATTTTCACTCCCAAACTGACCAAATGTTTTCTCTACAAGGAGGGAGGAGGTGGGGGAGCCTTCCCATTGTCTTTTTGTTCACAAATCCTGTCTTAAGGGTATGTCTGTGTATGAATAGGGTGAGCCTGTGACCTGGCTCAGGAACTAAGTAGTTATCATTACAGAAGACTGGCCAGGCTCCCTAGGGTATCCAACCAAGTAAACATTAACAGGTAGCCTGCCAGGCAGGAGGTAAACAACGCACTCAGATTTCTGTTGTAGACCGCCCTTTCTGTGATGTAGGTATGATGTGTCTGGGGGGTGGTCTTGGGCTCCAGGACTGGCAATTTTAAATGTCTATATAAGGGTGGGCACACCTTTGTTCTGGGTCCTCCTCCTTTCCTGCATGCGAGGGGAGCACCCTGTTGCAACAGTTCAATAAAGATCAGGCTTACTAGCTGCTTTGCTTCTCAATAATTCTCTGGTTAGCCTCTGTCATTTTCTCCAACCAATGGAGAACCTAACTTCAAGGAAAGCTCCACTGAATGTATAGAGGCCTACTTCTGAGTAAAGATCTGCAGGATCGGGCTGTAAGTTCAAAAGCGTGACAGCAGAACTGGCTTAAAAGTATGGAAAAAAGGATGCATCCAAAGTCGAGGTATCATTCCCGCCCCCTTGGAACAACTCAAAAAGTCCTTCACACTGGAAGAGAGCAATTTCAGATCAAGATAATTGCAGGTTAAATGCAAGATATTTACCAGCTGGAGTTTGGCATCTGCCAGGTTTATAAAAATGACATGCACATCTTGTTAATTATGTGCAACTAAGAGAGCAAATTAGTGGAGGCCCTGGGGCTTGCAGTGTCTTCCCAGCGTAGCGCTCTTGATGTTGAATGAGGCTGCCCACACTGTGATTTAGATCTGGATTCACATTTAGTCACGCAGGATCTGCCTGGCTTGTCATCTGTGCCATATTGCTGGCTTCTTTGCACCGTAGAAGCAGCCAACTCCAAAGAACAGTCGCTGATGCCCTCCCTCCAACAACTCAGGCTTCCTGAGGGAGAGGGAGAAGAGAAGGAGATGTAAAATGACAGTAGAGAGCAAAAAATCACACCATTCAAGTGGGAGTTGTTCTTTATCAGAAAGAACATGATCTGTACCGACTTGCCAGAGTATTAGACTGCTAGGTCTTGCCCTGTGGATCAGTTGCCAAGACTGAAAGTCCCTGCCTCCCCAGGGTTTCCCCCAAGCAATTGGAGACTATGCCTACATGAAGCCAATCTCTACTCTGCCCTGTTCATGCCTCTTTTGGTTCTGGGAGACCAGAGGGAAGGGGAGCTTGTGGCGGCAAGAGGGAGAGACACTCATGAATTTTTAAAAAGAATCTTTAAGAACCTTTAAAAAACAAACAAACCTAGACTTGGAGGAAAACTGGGGAGAGAGAAATCCTGAAGAAATACTTCTAGGATCGGAAAAATCTGTCAGATTTGGTTTCTCCCCGTTTCTCCTGTTCCCAGTCTTAAATTTAGCTCTCCACATTTCCACAGCAATTTGCCGTTTCTTAAAAAAAATTCCTCTGGAAGATTCCTCCCAGCAGATGTCAAGGCAATAAACAACTATTTTACTTTTAAAAGACAATTAAAGGTTTAGGGAAGTTTTTAATGTCTGATGCTGTATTGTTTTTAATATTCAGTTGGAAGCTGCCCAGAGTGGCTGGGGAAACCCAGCCAGATGGGCGGGGTATAAATAATAAATTATTATTATTATGTCTCATTTCATGTGTTTCTCCTAATCTACCCATTTTCCCTAATATACGTATTCTGAAAGCAATTCCCCCCTGATAACAATGCATTTTTGGACGTTATTTTCACCAATGTATGCAGCTCCATGCACGATTTTGCCTGGTGTATGCATTTTTGCACACATTGCTTGGGGAAGTGCATTTCAAAATTCAGGGATGTGTGAATGTTGAAAGATTTCGGTATTCTTGTGTTGATTTGAGAAGTGTGAATTAGGTAGTTTTTCATTATAATGCAAAGAAAAATCAAAATTCTTCTCCATCCCTTTAAGAGGAAACAACCCCACTCATCTCATTATAGAGGTCTGCCTCTGAACACCAAAATCGGCGGGGGGGGGGGGCAAAAACCCCACCAGAGACTTGTTGCCTTCATGTGCTGCTTGTGAGCACCCCAAAAGCAGCTCCTAATCCCAACCCCATTCATCACCTGCCTTTTCGTGGGATTGTTTTTCCCTGAAGAAAATGGGGGAATATCGATGTACTGTAATAAAGAAATTAAAAGGCTTAAGAACTGAAACCTGCCGTCCTTGTTTGTTTCAAATCGCCTCATCTCTGCTTCCCCCTCTTTAACCGTTAATTGTTTGTACCAGGAACTCAGTTCCAGTTTCCTGAAAAATCAGAGATTTTTTGTAGTTTTAACATCTGACAAATGTTTAAAAACAGTGCAGGCCCACAGACCCAATAAAAACCCTGCCCAGTGTATAATTTTCTTGCCAAACCAGAAAATCACATCTCAGCTCCCTGCCTCCCAAAGTCCTTGGAGCTAAATTGTCCACCCAAACGAATAATTACCATGACAGAAATAGGATTTTTTTTTTTGGAGGGGGGGGGATGCTTTAAATATGTTGCAGTGACACATTGGATCATGCCGCTGCCACCCCCGCCAAGAGTAGGTGGCCTTATCCCTGTCCTCAATATCGTTGCTGGGAGGGGGGAGCTGTCAAGAGTCTCTGACCAAATTTCTTATGGAGGAAAAGCAGCGCCTTAGCATTCGGATTGATGCTTTTGAATTATGGTGCTGGAGGAGACTCTTGAGAGTCCCATGGACTGCAAGAAGATCAAACCTCTCCATTCTGAAGGAAATCAGCCCTGAGTGCTCACTGGAAGGACAGATCCTGAAGCTGAGGCTCCAATACTTTGGCCACCTCATGAGAAGAGAAGACTCCCTGGAAAAGACCCTGATGTAGGGAAAGATGGAGGGCACAAGGAGAAGGGGATGGCAGAGGACGAGATGGTTGGACAGTGTTCTCAAAGCGACCAACATGAGTCTGACCAAACTGCGGGAGGCAGTGGAAGACAGGAGTGCCTGGCGTGCTCTGGTCCATGGGGTCACAAAGAGTCAGACACAACTAGACAACAACAAGCATTCAGATTGCTTTGCGCTCTTGACTTGAACAGGAGCATTTATTAGAGGGTGTCTTTTACCAGACTGTTCCCCTCCACTGCTCGTGTAAGGAGAGGGAACTACAAACTTTTTTTCATCTTTGCAGCTTGTTTAAAAATCCGTAAGGGGGGGAGGACACAAATGTCCACCCAAACAGAGTTAGTCTCTCGGTGTCGCCACTTGGCATGGTGGGGTGAACAGCCAGAGGAGCCGACAGCAGTGTGGCCTAGTGGTTAGAGCACTGGACTAGGGAGACGAGGGTTCAAATTCCCCACTGAGTCTCTCTGTTTCTCTCTCTCCACCGAACCTACCTCACAGGATTGTTGTGAGGATAAAATGCTGGGCGGGCGGGGGGGGGGAGAACATAAATAAATACTGATTGGTTAAAAGAACAAGAATCATGTTTTAAAGGCCTGTCTAAACCATGTCTTTTCAAAGGATGTCTAATGGAAACAAGGGATGGCCTTCGAGCCATCACTGTGCATCCAAGAAGCATAATTAGCTAATGCTGGTAATGTTTTGAGGGGCAGAAAGGATCCAGCATGGATCCAGCTTTACCAAAAGTCCTGAGGTAAAGATAAAGAACCTAAAGAACAGGGGTCTTTAAAGTTTACATCTCTATGTAAATTATATGTATGTTTACATGTTTGTAAACCATATGTAAAATCATAATTTTACAACCCCTCCACTTTGGAACTGCCTGCCTATTGAAATCAAGCAGGCACCTTCACTGTACACTTTTTGGGGCCTGCTAAAAATATTCTTGTTTAGACAAGCCTTACCCAGATGCTTAGAAAGTTGAGGTAATTTTAATTTTAGTATTTTAATATGTTTTAAAGCCAGGGTAGTAAGAGCACTCTTGATTTTCTTGCCTTATCTTTCTGTAAACTGCTTTGAGGGTGTGTGGGTGTGTGTTTGACAATCAAGAAGTGTATAAATGTTATGGAATAAATATACAATTATAAATATGTACACACTGATGTAGCACCCTGCTTGTGGTTAACGCTTAGCTGGAATGAAATATTCAACGCAGCAATAGAGAAATTAAAATAATAATTTATTTGTCAGACAAATAAATGAGAGACACATTGGTATATGGTTACCAAAGCTCTGCCCCTCCAGCCCTGATGGCCAGCACTTATATTCCCTCAGCCCAGCCCCCTTGCTCCTCCTTTGGCTGCCTCTGTCCAGTCAGCCTGGTTGAAATTCCTATTGGCTGTTTGCTAGAACCAATCATAAAAGATACACCCATTTCCTATTACCTTTTATGGGAGACAAAGAGCTATATTTCCTTCTATCCATAAATGGCAGACAAGTAGCCATATATCTTACATTTGCCTGACAAGGCACCTTAATTACCAGATCATCTTTGCCCTATTGCCCTATTGCCCTATTGCCCTATACACTCCAAAACAGATGGCTAAAACAGATGGCTCATGGTTTTAAATTTTTATCTTAAACAGAGATCTTGGGTTCACCTTCTCACACACCATCAATGAAATAAGAATCTAACATAAGAATCTAACATTTCTTACTTTCTAAATCCTTTGCATAATTACATTTAAGCCAATATATTTCATACATAACATATATAGATTTTTAGAAGAAAAGGCCTTTTCAAAGTAAAAAGGAACTTAGTAAAAATAGCTTCAAAACAGCTTCAGAGAGAAGCCTCTTCGGTTTACAACCCCCTTTCCCCAGCCAGCTGCTGTTTCCATTAGCTCTTGCCCTTTAACCTTAGGAAGATGTGACTCGAGTCTGATGGGAGGCACAATAATTCTTACTATTTGTTGTTGTTGTTGTTTAGTCGTTTAGTCGTGTCCGACTCTTCGTGACCCCATGGACCAGAGCACGCCAGGCACCCCTGTCCTCCACCGCCTCCCGCAGCTTGGTCAGGCTCATGTTTGTAGCCTCGAGAACACTATCCAACCATCTCATCCTCTGTCATCCCCTTCTCCTTGTGCCCTCCATCTTTCCCAACATCAGGGTCTTTTCCAGGGAGTCTTCTCTTCTCATGAGGTGGCCAAAGTATTGGAGCCTCAACTTCACGATCTGTCCTTCCAGTGAGCACTCAGGTCTGATTTCCTTAAGAATGGATGTGTTTGATCTTCTTGCAGTCCATGGGACTCTCAAGAGTCTCCTCCAGCACCATAATTCGAAAGCATCAATTCTTCGGCGATCAGCCTTCTTTATGGTCCAGCTCTCACTTCCATACATCACTACTGGGAAAACCATGGCTTTAACTATACGGACCTTTGTTGGTAAAGTGATGTCTCTACTTTTTAAGATGTTGTCTAGATTTGCCATCGCCTTTCTCCCAAGGAACAAGCGTCTTTTAATTTCATGGCTGCTGTCACCATCTGCAGTGATCACGGAGCCCAAGAAAATAAAATCTCTCACTGCCTCCATTTCTTCCCCTTCTATTTGCCAGGAGGTGATGGGACCAGTGGCCATGATCTTCGTTTTTTTGATGTTGAGCTTCAGACCATATTTTGCACTCTCCTCTTTCACCCTCATTAAAAGGTTCTTTAATTCCTCCTCACTTTCTGCCATCAAGGTTGTGTCATCTGCATATCTGAGGTTGTTGATATTTCTTCCGGCGATCTTAATTCCGGCTTGGGATTCATCCAGCCCAGCCTTTCGCATGATGAATTCTGCATATAAGTTAATTAGTGTTTTTGCAGCTTGATTGTATTCTGTAATATGTATGGTCAGTATGACCTTTTGCTCCTAGCCTGTAATTTCCTTTTACAACTTTGAGAAACGTGTCTCCTGCAATAAATCAGGGGGGCCCTTGATCAAGAAGATAAACAACTGCCAGAGTACTCAGCCAGTTGCTTAATGTCTGGCATGAAACATACAAACATTTGCAAATATTTTTTTTAAGCTCATTTTAAAATGCAGGTCTTGATCAGATGCCTCATTGACACCTGCAAATCATATGCAAACCTGTGCCCTGTGTGCGTGATGCATTTCCTTGTCTTTGGCCATGTATAAGCTTGCACAATATTGTGACATTTTGCTTGGCCTAATGTAAAGATATTGCCGTAAAATGGAGCTGTTTATATTGACGAAGTAGAGCCCCACTCCCGAGTTCCTAGGTGGCTTCTCAAACTCTTCATGGCACAACTTGTGGGCCTCTCAATACGGAATAAGCAAAAGCTTCGGAAACTTCCTTTGCCCTGGTATTAAGATATCAAAGAGCGGAACAGTGCATCCATGTCAGTTTGATCCCTCCAAAGATGATGTTCCTGTGGTGAGACACCTTTTATCTTGCTCACCAAATTACATAATGGTCAAATTATCCAGATATTCCCCATTCACTGTGTTTCTAAGGGCTGCTGGTTAAAAGCAAGGCATACAAATTTTACCTGCTCTCTGACGTAGGTCCATGATATTCTGCTGCTATTCAGATAATGGGACTTTAAGATTTAGATAGAAAAGGGAGACTGGAATGCATATCTGCAGTGTAAGCCTATATGGGTCTACTCAGAAAAAAGTCCCATTGAGGTCAACAGTGCTTATTCTCAGATATTTGTGAGCACCAGGAGTGGGAACCTCTGGCCTGAAGGCTTGATATGCCCCCCCCCCTCAGGCTTTCTTATATGGCCCCCAGTACCGTCAACAGGCCGTGCCTCATTCCTGAGCCACAATCTACACCGACTCTGTTCTGAGATGCTTTCCCCCCTGACTGGAACTGTGACAATGCCCCTTGCTTGACCGGGTTTAGGATAGAGATGGATGTGTGTGTTTGTGTATAGAAACTAGCCTGCTGTACAAAGGTAACATTCACAATCAGTGTTCCTCCCATTTCTGCCTCTGGCCCCACCCATGCCTGGTCTGCTCTCAGCAGCGAGCCAGCAATAAATCACACTGAGTAAGTGAAGTTAACTCTTTAGTAGAAGAAGCAGGATCTGCCTGGGAGTGGCAGGCCTAATGAGCACAGCAACTCTGCTCAGTAGGTCTTGCCCCTATGAGGCATTTGGGGAGACTGGCGCAACCTGCCTTCCCACAGCTGCCTAAGCCTCCTCCTCTCCTGCGTCTTTCCCAAGCAATCTGAGACTGTGTTGACGTACCTGTCTCTGCATCTCCCTATTCATACCTCTTCTGGTGCTGGAAGACCAGGGAGGAGGGGAATTTGTCACCAGCCTGGCTCATCTCTGCCTCTTAGCCTCCATTCTCTCCACAGCCTCCACTGTGAAATGCAGAATTTCTCCCCTCCCTATTCTGAAGGCTGCACTCCACCTTGGGGACCTTCCAGAGGCCACACGCCAGGGGCGGGCAGGGTCAGAGGCAAATGTCAGAGGTTTCTACACCCATTCACCCATCTTTCCATCTTTCATTCAGGGATCTCAACTAAAGCATCCATGATAGATGGCCACCCAACCTCTGCTTAGAAACCTCCAAGGAGGTTGGGCTCCCTTCTCTTGGATCTCACCCAGTAGTTCCCTATGCTTTTTGAAATCGGCCTGATTTCATGCAGTCCAGAGTGCATGCCTTGCTCTGTGCTAGATCTAATGCTAGAGCTGTGACTAATGGAGGAGCTGTTAGCAATTTCATTCTCTCATTGCTGGATCATGTGATCCTTATTTACATTCCTCACTTCTGGAAGTGTGAGAATGGAAACTGAGACACAAAACTTTTTTTGTGCTTTTGTTTTTCGCCTTTTTGTTCTGTCTCCCGGACAGGCAAGATGTCTGTGTAAGCTGCTCCTCACACTGTTGTTATATTCTTGATTATGATTTTTGTTTTGTTTTGTTTTGTTTTGATGTACAGTCATACCTCCGGTTACAGATGCTTCAGGTTGCGTTTTTTCGGGTTGTGGACCCGCTGAAACCTGGAAGTACTGGAACAGGTTACTTACAGGTCTCGGGGGTCACGCATGCGCAGAATTGCTAAATTGCGCTTTGCGCATAAGACCAAATCGCAACCCATGCGTGCGCAGATGCGCCGCTGCGGGTTGCGAACGTGCCTCCCGCACGGATCACGTCCGCAACCCGAGCATCCACTGTACAGCAATAAATAGCGATGCTACATACTTCCAACAGCTCAGCTTTCGTTTTCTCTGCTGTTTGCATGCTCATCTGAGCAGATATGAATTGCTGAGATACAGGACTGCTGCCGAATGCTTCAGGAGTGTCCTGTTACCGGAGGGGGAGGCCTCCATAGGAGCAACATCTCCTGGGAGTGTTAATGGTGCGAGCCCCTCCAACCTGTTGTACATATGTGTAAATAAAACCATGAATCCTAGAGACAACACAATCCCTGCTGACCTTCATTCCAAGGAAAGCAAACTCTGGGTAAAGCACTTGAAGCCCATGGAGTCTTCCACTGCTTGGAAATGGGATGGTGTGTTACAATACAAACCAGCCTCCTATCAAAAGGATAATAAAACAAACCTAAGCTGCACTGGCCATCAAACCCAATAAAAATTATATAGGACTGTATTTAACTGTACTGGTCACAGTCTGACATCTGGTAGCATTTTTATATGTGGCAGACACTGGGTTTAACTGTCTTACCAAGTTTACTAACATCATGTTTATTATTTATTGCTATCTAAAGGCAAAGGTAAAGGACCCCTGACAGTTAAGTCCAGTCGCAGACGACTCTGGGGTTGCGGAGCTTATCTTGCTTTAAAGGCCGAAGGAGCGAGCGTTTGCCCGCAGACAGTTTTTCTGGGTCATGTGGCCAGCATGACTAAGCTGCTTCTGGCGCAACAGAACACCGAAACCAGAGCAGCGCACGGAAACGTTGTTTACCTTCCTGCCGGAGCAGTACCTATTTATCTACTTGCACTTTGACATGCTTTCGAACTGCTAGGTTGGCAGGAGCAGGGACAGAGCAACAGGAGCTCACCCCGTCACGGGGATTCGAACCGCCGACTTTCTGATTGGCAAGCCCAAGAGGCTCAGTGGTTTAGACCACAGCACCACCCGCGTCCTTATTGCTATGTAATTTGCAGCATTAAATTGCTCTTCGCAGGTATTTGGTAACGTGCTTGTGATTTTAGGTTTGACCCCAGCCTGTTGTTTCAGAATTGTCTTGTCTGTTGCGGTATAATTCCTTTTTGGCCAAAATCATACAATAATAGAGTTGGAAGGGAATCCAAGGTTCATCTAGTCCAACCCCCATGCAATGCAGGAAACTCAGCTAAAGCACCAGGTTCTGGGTATGCTCAGTGCCCCCTAGAATCTCTCACACAGCTTGGAAAAAAGGGGCATGTGCAACAGTGGGAAATAAAATGGGGGCTGGATCCAGCAGCCTCGACTGCTGGGTCAGATAAAAATTAAGATGGCTGTGGATGGCAGAGGTGGGGCGAGGTGTGTGTGTGTGGACCTCAGGGCAGGCACCAAACAGTTGGCTCTGCCAAGCATTGAGAGCCAGTGTGGTGTGGTGGTTAAGAGCGGTGGACTCGTAATCTGGTGAACCGGGTTCGCTTCCCCGCTCCTCCACCTGCAGCTGCTGGGTGACCTTGGGCCAGTCACACTTCTTTGAAGTCTCTCAGCCTCACTCACCTCATAGAGTGTTTGTTGTGGGGGAGGAAGGGAAAGGAGAATGTTAGCCGCTTTGAGACTCCTTAGGGTAGTGATAAAGCGGGATATCAAATCCAAATCCATTGGGGTCTTATCTCCCCAAGCAATGCCAGATTCTGATGCCAATTTCTGATGCTTTTTCATCCATCCTGGGTTGAATTTCAATTTAGCAGATGTTCCAGTTTCCCAGAAGATGGAAATACCACTTGTGAAACAGGCTTTTGAAAATATAAGTGAATCCCAGGTATGCATATGAATAAACATTTATGAGATGTGGTGTGATTTTTTTTTTTAATGTTGCACCCCCCCAAAGCCATTTGCATTTTCTTTGTCTGAAGGAAAACAGCTTCTGTTATCGCTTTACATTGAACTGTGATGTCAAGTAGAAATAAAAACAATAACAGCACCTTTCCCCGCAGCATTAAATTGTTAACTTCACAGCGCAGCTTCTTTCAAAGTGGCTGCCGTCATGCTCTTAAGTGCTGTGTGTTACGCTGCAGAGCGTTTTTCTCCGTTCAAAAGCGGCTGTGGGATGTAAAAACAGCTGTGGAAGGAGGCGGGGGGGGGGGTAAAATAGTCTCCTTCTCTGCTCCTACCCACCACCACCCCAAAATGAAAGCTTATATAACTGACATTTAACAACTCTACGTAAGCAAGCAAACCTGATTGCTGACATTCAGGTATTAGTGTAGGAGGATAGAAAGCTCAAAGAGGACTGCAAAGTTCAAAAAAATGCAAAGCCCAAACTTCTTGATGCTGTTGAGAATAGGTGCATTTCTCCTTATTGCAATTCGACAGTAGGAAGAGAAACCCTTCATCTCCCTTCACCTTTCAATTCTGACTTTAACTAAGGATAAACTGCTTTCCAAGTTGTAAGGTAAAGGTAAAGGGACCCCTGACCATTAGGTCCAGTCATGGCCGACTCTGGGGTTGTGGCGCTCATCTCGCTTTATTGGCAGAGGGAGCCGGTATACAGCTTCCAGGTCATGTGGCCAGCAGGACTAAGCCGCTTCTGGTGAATCAGAGCAGCGCACGGAAACGCCGTTTACCTTCCCGCCGGAGCGGTACCTATTTATCTACAGTGGTACCTCAGGTTACATACGCTTCAGGTTACAGACTCCGCTAACCCAGAAATAGTGCTTCAGGTTAAGAACTTTGCTTCAGGATGAGAACAGAAATTGGGCTCCGGCGACGCGGCAGCAGCAGGAGGCCCCATTAGCTAAAGTGGTGCTTCAGGTTAAGAGCAGTTTCAGGTTAAGAATGGACCTCCGGAACGAATTAAGTACTTAACCTGAGGTACCACTGTACTTGCACTTTGACGTGCTCTCGAACTGCTAGGTGGGCAGGAGCTGGGACTGAGCAAGTTGTAGGGACCGCCTACAGTCCACAAGCTTCATTCACAGGGTCCGTGGCATGTCCGTATTCTGTATTCATATCGATTTTTAATGGCATTTTCATCACTTCCTTCCTTTATTAATTTTTTTACACTCTATTTTATTGTGTTGCAGTTTGCACTCCATTACGTTCAAACTGCCATGTAATAAAATATAATAGAAGACAGGGACGAAGCAATAAAAATGCAATTAAAAATTATATAGCATCTAGCACAGCGTGTTCCCATTGGTACAAGCAGAAAAATCATTAAGGGGTCCATCGGTAATTTTCAAGAGGCCCATTGGTGGGGAAAGGTTGGGGACTGCAGCTTTGATTTTGTTATGTACTGAAGTTCTCACCCTGGGCCAGCAGGGGGATACTCTTGATAGTTCAGGTCCACATATGCAAATAAGGGATTGAAATTGACGTTCATTGATTGGATAGTTACAGAAAATAGTTACTGTTGCATTGTAGTGGAGCTCTATATAAGCAGGCTGGCTGAACCCTTCAGTTCAGTTCTGTTCTGGCCTGTGAATAAACAAGAGCTGTTTGAAGAATCACGGTGTCGTCTGATATGTTCACCCACAACTTAACAGATTTACACCTTCATCTTAGAGGTTACCTGCAGCCACTAATTATCCTGAGAACCTCTTGAGGATTTGCTAAGAAATAGTTACAGGTAACCCCCTCCCCCTTTACACGCTTTCAAACACTCCATTCCACTGCTCCTACCCTACCACTGTTCTGTCCTTTGAAGGACGTTTCAGGGACGTCTTTATGACATCTCCGGGTCACTTCTGGGTTCGGCGTAATGCACGTCTACACGGTTGCACACATATTGAATGTGTGTCAATGGTGGGGCTGTACAAGCATTGCCAGAAAAGAAAGCATTGAGGAAGTCATAACACATGGAAACACATGGAAAAGCGAGTAGCAGAAAATGACAATTGATCTACCCCAAACACAAAAAATCAAATTGTCTGCAACCCTGCGTGGAGCAGTTTGGAGCCCGATTTCCCCAAACTTACTGGATTATTTGCATACAGTCGTACATTGGAAGTCAAACGGAATCCATTCTGGAAGTCTGTTTGACTTCCAAAACGTTCAAAAACCAAACTGTGGCCAATCAGAAGCCATGGAAGCCCCCTCGGATGTTCGGATTCGAAAAGAACATTTGCAAACCGGAACAATAACTTCCAGGTTTGTGGCGTTTGGGAGCCAAAACATCCGAGTTCCAGGGCATTCGGGATTCAAGGTATGACTGTATTTGGTAAACCTGAATTAAAAAAGGGAAGTGTACAGACGCGTGTTGTTTGAGGGTAACTGTTATGTACTGAGCTGAATCCTAGAACAATAGGATCCAGAATGCAGCAGTCGGATTGGTCTGCAGGAGCCACCCAATCCAGCTCCAGGTGGAAGTGAATCAGCGACCTGATTGGCCTGCAATCAGGCTCCTGGATGAAGTGAATTAGCAACCTGATTGGCCTCCAGGAGCAGCCAATTAGGCTTCTGGAGGAGGTGAATCCGCAACCTTATTGGCCTACAGGAGCAGCCCGGAATTAGCCAATCACACGGGGCCTATTGTGTAAATAATGTATATATAGCTAGACGTTTTGGGGAAAGTTTCATTCATTGCTACTATGAGCTGAATAAAGAGCATGAAATTCACTCTCGACTCCAAGTATATTTCAGTAACACTTAGGGACGCGGGTGGCGCTGTGGGTAAAACCTCAGTGCCTAGGACTTGCTGATCGTAAGGTCGGCGGTTCGAATCCCCACGGCTGGGTGAGCTCCCACAGTTTGGTCCCAGCTCCTGCCCACCTAGCAGTTCGAAAGCACCCCTAAGTGCAAGTAGATAAATAGCGGGAAGGTAAATGGCGTTTCCGTGTGCGGCACTGGTGCTGGCTCACCAGTGCAGCTTCGTCCCGCTGGCCACGTGACCCGGAAGTGTCTTCGGACGGCGCCGGCTCCCGGCCTCTTGAGCGAGATGAGCGCACAACCCTAGAGTCTGGCAAGACTGGCCCGTACGGGCAGGGGTACCTTTACCTTACATGGACCATGCAAATAAGTGCATTTTTTGGGGGGGGGGGACTCAAGGGTATGCAGTACCAGCACCCCCAATGTTACAAATGTGGCACTTACTGTAACAACTTCATGGTGAGTACTGGCACATTTTTTCCTTAAAAAAAGCACTGATACAAATTAAACAGGAAGACAAACAGCAGCAAACACAAACTACACTCTGGTGTGGACAAGCCCACAGAGACTGATCAGGATGAAGAAGCTGACCCATGTATGGTTTAGGGTTTGGGAGAGGAAGTAATCATGGTGGGGTCAGCCAAGATGTTGGATGCTGAGCTAGTGAACAGGAAAAAACACACACTATTTGCCCAAGTTCCAGCCATAAGCAACAAAAACAACCCTTGCGCTCATCCCGAATATAGTGCCACTGTATTCTGCTCTGGTCAGACCTCACCTGGAGTACTGTGTCCAGTTCTGGGCACCACAGTTCGAGAAGGACACTGACAAACTGGAACGTGTCCAGAGGAGGGCAACCAAAATGGTCAAAGGCCTGGAAACGATGCCTTATGAGGAACGGCTAAGGGAGCTGGGCATGTTTAGCTTGGAGAAGAGGAGGTTAAGGGGTGATTTGATAGCCATGTTCAAATATATAAAAGGATGTCATATAGAGGAGGGAGAAAGGTTGTTTTCTGCTGCTCCAGAGAAGCGGACACGGAGCAATGGATCCAAACTACAAGAAAGAAGATTCCACCTAAACATTAGGAAGAACTTCCTGACAGTAAGAGCTGTTCGACAGTGGAATTTGCTGCCAAGGAGTGTGGTGGAGTCTCCTTCTTTGGAGGTCTTTAAGCAGAGGCTTGACAACCATATGTCAGGAGTGCTCTGATGGTGTTTCCTGCTTGGCAGGGGGTTGGACTCGATGGCCCTTGTGGTCTATTCCAACTCTATGATTCTATGATTCTATGATTCTATCCCCAGTGCTAGGACCCAGTTGGTTGCACAAACATTTTCTATTCATATTTCCAGTTACATTGAGTAGCCTGGAATGACTCAGAATGCCAATAAGCTGTACATTTGCATGAATAATCCCTAATAACTTTTGAGTCATGCACAAAACTGAATGTTAAATACAGGTTCCAAGGGCTGGTACGGAGCGCAAGTGAATTGACCATGCTGAAAAGGAACACCGCCCCTAGGACTTCACATCCTCCCCACTTGACACTTCTAACACAATTACTCCAAAATTGTTTGTGCCTAACTTGTAATTGGGAGAAAATTGGAATTGATTATTTATCCACCTTGAATTACAGCTGCTTTGAGAAGAAAATGGCTGGTCCACTTCTGAGTCACCGTTTTTCACCTTGAAGGTTGGCGTTAGGATGCAAGCAGCACAGCTGAATGTTTTTTCCAAGAGAGCTTTTGTAGAAAGGTCCACCCAAAGTAGCTGTGCTTTTCAGAACAGGGTGATGGGAAACAGAATCATAGAACTGTAGAACTGGAAGGGGCTACAAGAGTCATCTAATCCAACCGTCTGCAATACGAGAATCTTTCACCCAACGCAGGGCTCAAACCTACGATCCTGGGGTTAAGAGTCTCATGCTCTCAGGGGTCAGCAAACTTTTTCAGCAGGGGGCCGGTCCACTGTCCCTCAGATCTTGATGGGGGCCGGACTATATTTTGGAAGTGAAAAAATATAAACGAATTCCTATGCCCCACAAATAACCCAGAGACGCATTTTAAATAAAAGGACACATTCTATTCATGCAAAAACATGCAGAATCCCGGACTATCCGTGGGCTGGATTTCTTTCTTTATTTACATTTTTTAAAAAAAAGGATTCATCTTTTATTATTTTATAGACATAATATACATTCTTTACAACAAACAACTCCAAAACAGACAACTCCAAAATAAAACCATATGTAACAAAGCCGTAAGTCTCATGTTTTCATTTACACTGATCTCCTCTCCGATACCTTTACTTGATATTTCTTGCTGCTTTCTGATTTCCTTATAGAATCTTTATGAAAATTTAAATCTCTTAAATCCTATACCAATCCTTAACAGTTTCAATTAATCCCTTCACCTCCCTCCCCAACAGCTCAGTACTTCCCTCCACCTGTGTACAGGCCGGATTTAGAAGGCGATTGGGCCGGATCTGGCCCCCGGGCCTTAGTTTGCCTACCCATGCTCTACCTACTGAGTAAGTTCAGGTTTTTGGTGCGGGAATCATTGTGCTCCCCCATCATGGTAACCCTTTCAAACTTCTAAATATCATGTCCAGTTTTTCCTGTGCTGTAGGAACTGCTCTCTCTCTCCTTTCCTTCATCCTGCAACATCTACAGAGAGCCAGCAGGTGTAGTGGTTAAGAGCGGTCGTCTCGTAATCTGGGGAACCGGGTTTGCGTCTCCGCTCCTCCACATGCAGCTGCTGGGTGACCTTGGGCTAGTCACACTTCTCTGAAGTCTCTCAGCCCCACTCACCTCACAGAGTGTTTGTTGTGGGGGAGAAAGGGAAAGGAGAATGTTAGCCGCTTTGAGACTCCTTCGGGTAGTGATAAAGCAGGATATCAAATCCAAACTCCTCCTCCTCCTCCTCCTCCTCCTCCTCCTCCTCCTCCTCCTCTTCTTCTTCTTCTTCTTCTTCTTCTTCTTCTTCTACATGCACAGGAGGTGGGGAAGTTAATTTCAAGCAGTCCTGTCAAGTAAGGTAGAACACTGCTGCTGCAATTCTCTCCCAGCTGCAGAGGTGAGAGATTGTACTGTTGAGAGCAGAAGAAACGCTAGGTCAGATGGGTGCACCTACTGCCACCAGATGTCACAGATGGGCTGGATGCAGTTGGGGAACCTGCAGAGGAAGAAAGCTCAGAGCCGAGGGATTGGTGGTGGGACAATGATGTGTGGTCAGAAGGAGAAGAGGGAGACGACAGGGAGGAGGAGGTATCAGAAGCTGAAGAGGCAACAGGGTTTAGTGAGCAGGAAGAGGCTGGAGCAGAGAGCAGTCCAGATTCAGAGGATGGAGAGGAGGGGGTCAGTGGTGGACGAACATTTTGGGGGCCCTGAAGCTTGAACTCTGCAACCAAAAATGAGGTTGGAGTAACTACTCTTATCTTCTTCAATGGGGTTGTTCCATGACAGATCACCACATTTTTAAAAAAACAATTAACTACCACACCTCAGATTTTGCTTGAAATTCCTTTACAACATTTGTGCTATTGACTCTTGCTGCGTTGGTTTTTTTAACAAGTGGTTGAAACTTTTTGGATAGAAGATTTTAAAAAAATGTTTCAGACTCATTTTAGAACATTAACCTCTGCCGAATCTAGTTCTGTTTTTGTTATGTACTGAAGTTCTCACCCTGGGCCAGCAGGGGGATACTGAGTTATCACTCAGGTCCGCATATGCAAATAAGGAATTGAAAGTGACGTTCAGTGATTGGATAGTTACAGAAAGTTGTTACTGTTGCGTTGTAGTGGAGCTCTATATAAGCAGGCTGGCTGAACCCTTCAGTTCAGTTCTGTTCTGTGAATAAACAAGAGCTGTTTGAAGAATCGCTGTGTCGTCTGATATGTTCACCCACAACTTAACAGTTTTTATACGGCCAGTTTATCTCTTTGGGATGACTCTGTTTTTAACTGCTGCAAAGAGTTCCAACTGCATTGGAAGGCTGGGGTGTAAGTTTTCTGAGCAAACAAAAATGGATCCTTGTTACAGGAAGCCAAATATTTCTAAGAATCCTTAAAATGGCGGAGGAGTGCAGTGAAGAAATCATTGGGCAGTTGCTGAAGAATGCCATGTGCCTTATTTGGAACACCTAGATGGTTTGCAGGCAGTCAAAGTGAGCTCAAATTAAACCAGCGAGAGAGTTCAATATTGGTCCTGGCTGCTACTACACCAGGTGCCGGCTGAAAAGTATCTCAAAATGCTGTCGGCAACAACAGCAGATTGGCAACCGTGAAGGGAACTAGATGGGGGACTCATCGGTCTTGCTTCATTAAATAGATAAATAATGGTTGATTGTTTTTATTTGGTGCATATGCCGGCTTGCATTAATTGCTTGGACAACATGGCTAAACTGTTGTGATGTCTGTTCCGGTGGGAGCTCATTAGTGATGGGTTAGTCGCTCAATGACTGCCTTCGGATATTTTGTTTAGAAACTTTTGATTTTTAAAAAAGAACGCTTTCCCAAAGAATTGCTGCTTAAATTTCTGTCTTATCATGCAGAAAGCACAAGGGGGGAGGGGCGGGAGAGAGATAGTGCAGCCTTTTTTTTGTGAATGAAAGATGATTTTTTGTGAATGAGGTCTGCAAATGGAAAATGATCACTTTTCTCTTTGTGTCCCCGCTATGCAGCTAAAGGCAGCTAAAGATCTTTTATCCCAGGTTTTCCTTGACCCATAAGATTGTACCCTGTTATTACTTAATTGGTATCGGTTCACATCACACTGTTTTACTGGGTTTTCTTCTTTTCTTCTTTTAAAAAAGTCAAATAAAGCCTAATCTACCAAAAAAATAAAATAAAAAAACTTAAATCTTGAATCCTGTTTCACACATTGACCACCAGATGCTTGCTACACATGATGCGGCTGTACCGTACTTTTCTGTCTATAAGACGGCCCATATATAAATTCTAGCACCTATAAATCTGTAACAATACGTCAGGGGTAGGCAACCTAAGGCCCATGGGCCACAAGCGGCCCACAGGGGTCGTTTAACTGGCCCATGAGCCTCCCCAAAACCGAGCCGCCTGCTCGGCGAGTCCCTGCCCGCTGCGCTAAACTCGTGTAGCGTGGTAGGGGGACTTGCTTCCATGGCGCTGAAAATCGCGTCTACGCAGACACAGATGCTGGAAATTGCATCTGTGCAGACGCCAACGCCGGAAATCACGGGCACACATGCTCAATCCCGCCCACAGAGGGATCTCCGCTGGAGTGAACTGGCCCAGGCGAGGTAAACCTTGCCGACCCCTGCAACATAGCTGTCAACTTACAGATTTGAAAATAAGGGACCAGCAGCCTCAAAAATAAGGGATCAGCAGCCAAAATAAGGGATTTTGCTATTGTGAAGAGTTACATACATTGGTAGGATTGACAGATGCTGTCAATCCGGCATGAAGCGGTTGTGGCGCCGCGGCTGCATCCGCTGAAGCACCGCCCTTCTGCGTCCCTTCCCATCCCCTCCTCTTCCTCCTCCCTCAGGCCGCCTCCTCAGCTGCCACCACCGCTGCTGCCTCTGGGCTTGCGGGCGGCGTGGGCGAGAGTCTCTTTCCCTCCTCCCCTCTCTTGGGCGGGGAAAGGTCGATGGAACTCCTCGCGCCAGGACGACGGCACCAGTGCCTCGCGGCGGAGGACCCGGAGCCGCTGCTTCCCTCCTGAGTCGGGTGAGCATGAAACCCGGGAAATTTAAGGGACATCATCAATAAGGGACAGCAGCGGGACACGGCGCTAGGATAAGGGACTTTCCCGCCAAATAAGGGACGGTTGACAGCTATGCCCTGCAATGCGTCTATTGAAAGCACCCGGGTATGTGACCTGGATTTAGTTGAACCAGATCAAAACTCTATACACGTTCCTTTTAGGGAAGATGGAAGGGAATAAGAACACAGTGATCTCTTAAGCAGGTCAGGCTAAGGAAGACAATGGACTCCGGCTGTGCCAAGAGATTTCCGCATCCTGGTTGAGTGGCAAACAATTTGGATCAGCGGGAGACAAATTACTTTAACAGTCTTGACTCTTGGGGGAGTGCCATATTTGCAAAGATCAAACAGTGCTCCATGCAAACTTGTGGACTAGAGTCAATGGACCTGCAGTTGTGCAGATCCTTTTTGTAGACATGTGAGAGGATGGCGAAGGGAAGAAGAGACAAAGCCAGACAGAAAAAATGGGAATGAGTCACATCAAATAATATTGAGGTCTGTTCCCAGAGTTCCTTGAGAAGAGGGGCTGGCAATTACACCACTGTGAGAACTGCAGTTCTCCAAGGGAAATAGGGCATAATAATAATAATAATAATAATAATAATAATAATAATAATAATAATTGCAATTTATATACTGCCCTTTATCAGAAGATTCCAGGGCGGTGTGCAACATTAAGAGCACATTACAGACCATCAATGATAAAAACATAATAAAAAACATATTGATGGACAGCCTAATAATAATAATATAGTCATCATAACAGCCCACTCACTCCTACTTTCACAAGCCATAGATTATTTAATAGCCATAGGCTTGGGTACAGAGGAATGTTTTTGACTGGCACCTAAAGGCATGTAAGTGATGACACCAGGCAAACGTTTCTGGGGAGAGCATTCTGCACTCAGGGAGCCACTACCGAAAAGGCCCTCAGTACCCTCAATAAACTACAATTCCCAGGATTCTTTCGAGGAAGCCCTAGCTGTTAAAAGTGGTATGTGATTTGTCTCTTTTATGTATAGAGTTCTACCGAGGCTTGATGACTATTGACGCAAGCATGTTCTGCTTCTATGTAACCGGGATGGTGAAAACCTTCTTCCAGCCTAGGGGCCATGTACCCTTCTGAGTCAACTTCCTAGGGCCACAGACCTGAGGTGGGTGGAGCCAAAGGCAAAAGTGGGAGGAGCAACGGATGGAAGCTTCACCTTTGTTGAAGTAGCTTTCTACTAGCAAGCAAGAGGCACTAAGCACCTATGCCAGCCAGGCAAAGACATTCAAGGAGGGCATGAAGTAGGGCTAGTGAAAAGAAAGAGTTCCCAGATAGGAAGATCCATATTCAGCCCCCGGCCATGAGGGTCCTCATCCCTGCTCTATAATACCAATAATAAAGAAGCGTGATTCATCTTTTCCCACACAGTTCTTTTTAATAGTCCAGAGTTGAGTCTAGTTTTAAGTGTTAGACATGCCCTAATTACTGTTTACGATTCTGCAAAATACAAGGCAAAATTCATGACAATATATGGATTATCCCCATCATTAACGCCAGAGGCTTTTATGAAAATAAGAGAATTCATTGTTGTTGTTTTTCAGAAAGGAGGCGGAAGCAGAAGAGGGGGTTCACTGCATGCATCGGAAGCCAATTAATATTCCACCAGCAAGACAATAGGTGTCAGTGTATCTTTTACTCTGCATATGTGGGTTGCCAACACACCCCTTTATGTAACTGGCATTTGTGAGCAAAGACCACAGACCAGGGAGAATTAAAGCTGTGGGGTGAACGGATTCGTTAGTGTGTCAGGTTTTAATAGCCTTTGCTGCAGCATTCTAATTACAGGGTAATGTTGTTCTTCAGGAATGATGGTGGGTGAAGAAACTCTCGCAAACGGTGACTTTGAATGCAGAGACCGCGAACCCTCTAAAATATCAGAAACTGCTAGAACTGTTCTGAAGATGGGGCATGGAGTCAACAAACCCATTTCACAAAGAGCTGGAGCTCTACAAGGGGGACGGAGGCAACGTCTACAAATAAAATAAAAAAAAGAGGGAGACAACTTATTTATTTCAAGCATTTTGTTTTACTCCACTCTTCAGCTGAAAAGACTCCCCGAGAGGCTTGCTTAAAACCAGACGGTTCCTGCCCACAACCTTACAATAATAAGACATGACGCAAAAGGGGAAATGGATGGAGAGGGAAAGGAAGGGGGGAGAAAATCCAATGTAGGCACCAGTTCTTTCAGGCTTCCCAGGGTTATCTGGTTAGTCACTGTGAGAACAGGAGCAAGTACACTGGGATAGCACAGTTGGTGGAGCATGAGACTCTTAATCTCAGGGTCGTTTGTTTGAGCCTCTTGTTGGGCAAAAGATTCTTGCATTGCAGGGGGGTGGACTAGAAAATGATTCTCGTGGTCTGTTCCAACTCTATGATTCCAAGTCAGGTCTATGTGACTTCCCACTGCTCCATAACAATTCCATTCACCATATAGATGGGTTTATGAAGCATTTCTGTATCCTTCTGCTGTGCTGAAGAAGAATTCCACGAAACAGTGGGTATATCCGGAATCGCTGTTCACTACGTCTGTTTGCGGACCACTTCGGCAGCGTTGGACGTCATAAAACAAAGTTTTACGGCTTGTTTTCACCAGATAAGAATCTGACCCATTGCTTCTTTCAGAGACTTGCATAGCCTACAAAGACTTTCAGAGACCTATAAGACTTATGTTTATTTGGTTCTATGTTTTCAAGAGAATCCACCAAGAGTGCATATTTTGGGACTTTCAGAGATTTAGAAGATTTCTGTTTGTTTGGTTTTGCAGAGAGTTCATATTTCATATATTTCATATTGTTCAATGTTCTGTATAGATTATATAAAGAGTTTATATTGACATCGCATTGTTGTATTTGGTCAGCGTATTGCCTTTGGATATTACTACTATGTGACTTCCCAGCTTCAGTGGACACTGGTCTAAGCCTCTTGTTCTCTTGTACTCACCAGTGATATCACCCTCTTCTGGAAAAATCTCCAGTTAGTTTCTGTGGCAACCAGCCACTACTCTTTGGTCATGCAAAGAGATACTTAACAGACTGGGCTAGAGCCTTCAACTTACCAAAGACACTGATTTGACCACTTTAGTATCCTGCCTTCCTACAGAATTCCATCTTACATATAAAAAACCGCACGCTTGACTAAGACCCCCAAAGATGACATCCAGACTCACCTTCCAACCCTAACAGTATAAATATCCATTTAGAAACAATTACTAGAATTTAATTTTCACAGAAGCCAATTAATTTCACCTCCAAATAAACTCTTCAAGTTAGTTTGCAATCCACCCCACATCACCCATGTCAGTTGCTTCCAATTAATTTGTCACCAAATAATTTCCCACTCAAATCCTGCTCCAAAATCAATTCCCGTTCATTTATTTGTCCCCTTTCAACATTACACCAGTCCACAAATCAAAAAAAGAAAACAAATAGAGTGTAAATTTCCATTTTGATGAGGAAACAGGAGAAAACATGAAAGTTACAGTACAAAAACCTACAAAAGATTAAGCAACAATGAAAAGTATAAAATCAGCAGCAGCAGCAGCAGCAACAGTACATTCATTCCAATGACTTAAAAGATAAAAGACCTGAGGGTCAGTTTGGAAGTGATCATAGGTTATCTTTAGAATGTGGAACAAAGCCAGTTCAAATAGTTTCTACTTTCTTGGCTTGGGAGAAGGGCTGCGAGTCAGCAGCTGAGCATCTGACTGACAGCAGCTCTTTCAGTCATTGTTTCTACACTTGCATCAAGACATACAAATTAGCAGATACATAATTTTTGCATCTGTGCCCTCATTTCTCATCTCTTTTGGTTCTGCATTTCCTTGGGGGGCGGTATTTGTAAGTGGCCATCCTAACCTTAAAGAATGTGGAGACAATGGGATTTCCAAAGTTGCTACCATATGGAACCTGACACCTGGAGAACATAAATGTATTATTCGCGCCCTAAAGGTAAAGGGACCCCTGACCATTAGGTCCAGTCGTGGCCGACTCTGGGGTTGCAGGGCTCATCTCACTTTATTGGCCATGGGAGTCGGCGTACAGCTTCCGGGTCATGTGGCCAGCATGACTAAGCCGCTTCTGGCGAACCAGAGCAGTGCACGGAAACGCTGTTTACCTTCCCGCCGGAGCGGTACGTATTTGCACTTTGACGTGCTTTCGAACTGCTACTATGGCCAAAAGAGTGATACTGACGCACAGGAAAGCTAAGTGTACGGCTACATTTAATCAACCCATTGAAGATAGGATTACACTTGCAATTTATGAACGGATTTCTTATAGACATAGCCTTTGCGTGGACAAGTATAATGACATTTGGAAAGCATTTGTACATAATGTAGTAGGTTAAAAATAAACACGAATCTATTGATTGGGGTAATCTAATTTAATACCTATAAATTAGATAAGTACATCTGGAATTGTAATTGTTAACTTTTAGAAATTTGAACTATAAAATGCTGATGGATTTCATGAGGTTGTTACATATATATATATATATATATATATATATATATATATATATATATGTCATCCTATCCACTTGCCTGATAGTACGTCTTATTGAACTCAATAGCATTTAATATCTGTGTTGACATGTAGAGGTTCACAATCTTAAGGATTTCCTTTTGACTCTCGTTGCACACTCCTTTTGCAATACAAGTACATCAAGACTGGCTTAAATCTTTCAGGGCTACGGAGATTCAATGTGCAGGACTCCGAACACTTGAGATGTACTATAAGAATGTCAAGTATAATGAGTGGCAAAGCTGCATGTGATAACCACCTCTCTGCTTCTGAGCAATTCAGAAAACCTTAAGATGACACAAATTAATGAGGAGCGGGGGGGGGGGGGGGCTTCAGTTCCCTTCTCCATTTCAAGGCAACATATGCTTATTTTCGAAGAGCACCTGTAACTCTTATTATTTTGAAATATTCAAAAGTGATCCACAATGAAGCTGTTATAAGAATTTCAGGTCTCAAATATATAAATTAAATGTTCATAAATGTACAAGGCAAACATGTACATAAATATATAAACCACATGTCTGGAAACAGTACAGGAAGACAGTCCTAAAACAATTTTGACTCTTCCAGTGGCCACAAATACTCCTCTGCAGTTTGGATGGAAATGGGAAAACCCTCCCCAGTGTCTCTGTGCTCACAAATCCTGCCTTAAGGGCACATTTAAGATATGAACGGGGTGAGTCTGTGACCTGGAATTAAGTATATATCATCACAAAAGAATGGCCAGGATGCCCAGGTAATCCAATCACTGACCATTAACAGGTTTCCTGCCAGACAAGATTTCTGCTGTAGACTGCCTCCTGTGATGGATTTCTGCTGTAGACCGCCCCTTCAATGATGTACGTATGATGTATTGTGGGGGTGGTCTTGAGCGACAGGGTGGGCAATTCCAAAAGTCTATATAGGAGCTTGCACACCATTGTTCTGGGTTACTCCTCCCTTCTGCATGTGATGAGTGAGGACCCTGTTGCAACAGTTTAATAAAGATCAGCCTTAGTAGCTGCTTTGCTTCTCAATATTCTTTGGTTGGTCTCTGTTATTTTCTCCTACCGATAGGGAACCCAGTTAAGGACTCTATACGGGCTCTTGGATACCCCATAAGGGAAAAAGGGCAGATTTTGTTTACAACAGAGCTCTTAAAATAAGCTGCTGATACTCCCCAATGAATTATTTCTTAATGCAAAACTTTATTTTAAAAATAACAAAATATGCAAGGCAGACTCAGTTAACATGGGTGTAGCCAGGAGTTTTGGGGGGCAGGCCTTTTGTTGGGGGCGGGAGGGGGGAGAACCTCAGTTTGCTATGTATTTTTATTGATTTGGGGGGCAGCTGCCCCTCCATGCCCCCCGGCTACACCCATGGCTCAGTATACTCCTGTTCCTTTAAGAGTAGCTTATTATACTTGCACCCAAAAATTATTGTGCACAGGACTTGAGCAAAATCCCTTTGGATTCAGCATGGCTTATTTCTGAAGTAATGATTGGGTTGCAAGCTCACAATCTTTAGTACACTTGTTTAGGAAACACACCCACTGAACATCTGTGCAGCACAGTTTGTGCACTGAACTTAATGGGGCTTGTTTGCATGGTTGAATAAGTGCATGGTGCATGTACCCCTCTTTCCCCCCATTTAGGTTTTAAAAAAGCCAGGCTGTTGTACAAATCCTATGCACTTACCTGGGAGTAGGCCTCAGTTAACATGGAGGACTTATTTCCGAATAAGCATATATATCTATAGCTATATCTATATCATCTATATCATCTATCTAAATATGATAAGCACTGAAAATTAACTGGACTTTGGCAATTGCCAAATCATATACAATAGCTAGCATTAAACAATTAAACAACAAACATATACTTCAATAAGCCTAAGCAAACTTAGACAAACACTGTACTAAATATATATAAAATAATCACCAATTCCCCTGCCCCACCCCCCTGGTAAGATACAAGGTTTCAGAAGAGTTTGTTCTAAAATGCATATAGTTTAAAATCTGGATGGACCTTTGCTAGTCCTCTTTAAGACAATGGCTTATTCTCTCATTTCCCTCTTACAAGACATCCTGGCCACCTTCATGTTTCATTACTTGTGGGGTGAGTCTCCTCCCCTGAGAAAGATGTCTACCTGTTTGTGGGGTTGAGATTTCCCATAGTACTTTGAGCTATAAGTAAGGTGAGAGTCTTCATACTCTTTTTAAAAGAGGAGTGAGTGTAAAGTAGCAGCTCTTTTGCAGAGATGCTTTTCCCAGCGCTGATACTTTTCATTTTGTTGTGCTTTCTTCAACTGATATGGCTTCTTCTGCAATTCTCTCTGAAGGTAATCCCGCAAATTAAGTGGGTTATTTATTTAAAACAGTTTTGGGCCTGTTACTGTTGCTAGTATTTTACATTTTGGTTCTTGTGTATTCTCAAACAAGCCCCTGGGCTCATTCACAAATTTAACACTAGTTAAAGGGGTCATTGTTTTGCTTGTTACTATGTCGTGTGTTTGTGTGTGTTTACATTGCAAACTGCCCTGTGATCCTCGGATTAAGGGCGTCATAGAAATTTAATAAATCACTGCTTGTCTTTTTAATTAAAAAAAAAAAATGTTTCAGTTGCCAAGTCGTTCTGGCTGCTTGTGAAATGGGAAAACAAAAAAATTCCTTCCAGTAGCACCTTAAAGACCAACTAAGTTAGTTCTTGGTATGAGCTTTCGTGTGCATGCACACTTCTTCAGATACACTGAAACAGAAGTTGCCAGATCCTTCTATATAGTGAGAAGGTGGGGAGGGGTATTACTCAGAAGGGTGGTGGGAATGGGTGATTGGCAGATAGCTGTGATGAGCCTGTTGACGACTCTTAACGACTGCAGTAGGTCTTACAGGAAAAAGCAAGGGGTGAGAAGGTGAAAAATGGCTTAGTTATGTATAATGAGATAAGAATCCAATGTCTTTGTTCAGGCCAGGTCTCTCCGTGGTTTTAAGTTTGGTAATGAGTTCCAATTCAGCAGCTTCTCTTTCCAGTCTATTTCTGAAATTCCTTTGTAGTAAAACAGCTGCTTTGAGATCTTGTATAGAATGTCCTGGGAGATTGAAGTGTTCTCCTACTGGTTTCTCTGTCTTGTGATTCTTGATGTCAGATTCTTGATGTCTATCTGTAACTGTGAAATGGGCGTTTTATTTTCCTACACACACACACTTACATAATACAAATGTATTTGTGTGTATATATGTATAAAATGTATGTGAGAAACAGACACTAGGGAAGTAGCACATACTATCCCTGAGATTTGGAGTTGCATGTGAGAGACAAGTTACAGATAGGTAGCCGTGTTGGTCTGCCATAGTCAAAACAAAAAAAATTCCTTCCAGTAGCACCTTAAAGACCAACTAAGTTAGTTCTTGGTATGAGCTTTCGTGTGCATGCACACTTCTTCAGAAACAGCTGTCTTGGGCCACAACAGCCAATAAAAAGAAAAGGCCCTTCTAGGATTTGCTTCAAAGAGCCTCGCTGGCTGTGGAATTTTCCTCCCTCCACTACACAGAGAGATGGCCGTCTCTCCTGTGCCCTCTCTAGCCCCCATGCGCCTCTATGGTAAGCCGCTGCCCGCGAGCCCAGCGGGAGGGGGGAACCAGAACCGGCTTTGTTGACGCATGCGCAGCCGCTGCTGCGGCGCTGGGGCTCCACATTGGCGGAAGGAGTCGTGGAGCGAACCATAGAGAGGGCAGAGATGGAGACGGCGGCAAGAGAAGAATTAGGTACGTACCTTTATGTTTGCCGGGTGGCATTGAATGGGTGGTTGGGGGAGTAAGTGATCGTTAAATGGGAGAAGTGTTGAGAGTACGGGGAGTGGGGGGGAGGAGTATTTTTATCTCCCCTTTTTTTGTTTCCCTATCACCCCTCTCCGCCCGTCATGGTTTGCCCCGTTCGCGTTTGCTGTATCCGAGGAGTCGGGAGAGACCATCCTGTTTGGAGGGGTGTGGGGGACGCAGCTTTGAACTGAGCCCCTTCCCCAGCTTAACCTGGGCTGACGCTGCATCTTCGGGAGGGTGAGGGGAGGCCGGTCGGTTGGAGTTAGCAAAATCCGCCTTTGCTTTTAACTCTTGCAGGGGGATTGCAGTGTGTTTAAAAAAAGGGGTGGGGAACCGTATTTTTATTGTATTTATTTCATTTAATAATATTTATTGTGAAAAACAAAACCAAACCCTCAAGGCGGTTTGCAAAACCCTCAAGGGCGGTTTACAAAAGACATAACTGTAAAGGCAGCTTCTTTTAAACGTGCAAAAGGTTGAAATCAGATTAAAGGGACCTCAGCTTTCCAAGCACCTGGGTAGCTTTGCATGAACAAGAATGTTTCTAGCAAGCGCCAAAAAACAGAGCGGTGAAGGTGCCTGTTGGATCTCAATAGGCAGGGAGTTCCGAAGTGCAGGAGCTGCTGCACTAAGTGATTGGATTCCTTCCAGTAACGCCTTAGAGACCAACTAAGTTTGTTATTGGTATGAGCTTTCGTGTGCATGCACACTTCTTTAGATACATAGCCGGTGTGGTGTAGTGGTTAAGAGCGGTAGACTCGTAATCTGGTGAACCGGGTTCGCGTCTCCGCTCCTCCACATGCAGCTGCTGGGTGACCTTGGGCTACTCACACTTCTCTGAAGTCTCTCAGCCCCACTCACCTTACAGAGTGTTTGTTGTGGGGAAGGAAGGGAAAGGAGAATGTTAGCCGCTTTGAGACTCCTTAAAGGTAAAGGGGACCTCTGACCATTAGGTCCAGTTGTGGATGACTCTGGGGTTACGGAGCTCATCTTGCTTTATTGGCCGAGGGAGCCAGCGTACAGCTTCTGGGTCAAGTGGCCAGCATGACTAAGCCGCTTCTGGCGAACCAGAGCAGTGCACGGAAATGCCGTTTACCTTCCCGCTGGAGCAATACCTATTTATCTACTTGCACTTGTGATGTGCTTTCGAACTGCTAGATTGGCAGGAGCAGGGACCGAGCGACGGGAGCTCACCCCATTGCGGGGATTCGAACCGCTGACCTTCTGATCAGCAAGTCCTAGGCTCTGTGGTTTAACCCACAGCACCACCTGCGTCCCTTGAGACTCCTTAGGGTAGTGATAGAGCGGGATATCAAATCTAAACCCCCCCCCCCACTGGAAGGGTTTATTTGTTTTGTTTCGACTACGGCAGACCAACACGGCTACCTACCTGTAAGTGACTGAGTGATTGGAGTTATTGCAAATGCAATAACAGGTGTGATGTGGCACCTGTAGTGGTGCTGGTTCCGCCGATTGAAGCGGTCGAGTAGGCACATGTAGGTTGACAAGGCATCACTCCTGTTGGCAATTGTGCTGCAGCATTCTGCACTAACTGCAGCTTCTGGATCAAGCGCGAGAGAAGCCCCACAAACAGCGCATTGCAGTAATCCTGTCTTGAAGGAACCAACGCATTAAACTAGTTTGTTACTACTGACCCCACTTAAAATGTGTGCAGGTTTCCAAATGGCCCACTCTCCAAGAACTGTGTGGCTGAGTTTTTCATATTTGCGATGAATATTTATTTCTTCCCCTTTGCACAATAAGTGCATGGGGGTGGGGGTGTAAGTGGTCTCTCTGAATTTTAATTTGGGGCATTTGGCAATCCAGCGGGTGGGTGGATTCAGACAAAGTCATACATGAGTGGTGATTTGAACCGGAGAAGCAAGGCCACCTGGAAGGGATGTGCATGTTTTTATTTGGATGTGACGGGTCTGCTTTGCGTGTATACTTCTTTTGCATTGTCAGTGCTTGGACTACATAACCTTTTGAGGGCACTTACAACTCTGATTCCGCATGCCGTAAACTCTCAGAATCACCTTAAATGTGGGGCAAGGAAGGAGACAGTGAGTGCTGATGGATCTTGCCATGTGTGAATGTGTTCATATGAGATGTTGCTGCACCAGCTCTTAACACACACCCTGCCCCTCTTTCACCATCTGAGCAACTTGCCTTAATCAACCCAATTTTCAATGGAATTCCGACTTTCCAATGGGTTAAGGGGTGTGTGTGTGTGTGTGTGTGAACACCATAGAGAGCCAGTGTGGTGTAGTGGTTAAGAGCGGTAGTCTCGTAATCTGGTGAACCGGGTTTGCGTCTCTGCTCCTCCACATGCAGCTGCTGGGTGACCTTGGGCTAGTCACACTTCTCTGAAGTCTCTCAGCCCCACTCACCTCACAGAGTGTTTGTTGTGGGGGGAGGAAGGGAAAGGAGAATGTTAGCCGCTTTGAGACTCCTTAAAGGGAGTGAAAGGCGGGATATCAAATCCAAACTCTTCTTCTTCTAGGACTTCTGCCCTGTGGAGGATACGATGGATGTAATAGCCACAAGGTTTACTTTGGAAATAGTACTGAGATGCAATTAAGACTACTGTATTCCTCCTTGGACCTGATCACTCAGCATTGTGCAAGAGGGAGTTGGGTAATGGAAATCTACCCTTGGCTTTTACTGTGGCTGCAAGGAAGGAAAAAACCATCAAACAAACTGCAGTGAGCCACACAAGCAGCTGAGGCAATAAACTGTTTATTTATTTATTTCATGAAATTTATCCACAGCTTGATTGTAAAACCCCTCAAAGCAGCCCCCCCCCCCAGAAGATAAGCCCAACTGCTCTTGATTTATTAACACGCAAGCTTCTCCTATGCTTGTTTTGCTTGCAAGAAATTCTATGTACCGTATGTTCCAACTGGCTTCCAACTAAGAGAGTGCTGGATCGAATTCAAAATACTTGCACCCTCCTTTTCCACCTTGACACTGTAAGCCTTTTCACAGATCTTAATTAAAAACACAATCTGAGGGAGCAATCCTGTACACAGAAAGGTGGCGTGAAGCAAACTGGCTTAAAATTACATCAGATTCAAACTGGGTTCAGCAGTGGGGCTACTGCTGGCTTAGAGCTAACCTAATCCTGGAGGAGAGAAAATGACCATTTTAAATATGGTATGTTTTATGCCACCCTTTTTGCTGGCTTAACTTGTGTTCACATGACCAAGCTGAACGGGCTAAGCATAACTGGTACATGATCAGTCTTCCAAAAGAACACTTGAGTTACTTACCGTATTTTTCACGCTATAGGACGCACCTTTTCCCCTCCAAAAATTAAAGGGAAATGTGTGTGCGTCCTATAGAGCGAATGCAGGCTGCGCGGCTAAGCCCTTCACCCCGCTGCCCTGCAGAGGCTAGAAAGGCTGTTCCCAATCCAGAACAGCACCTTGTTTTAGAGGGGGAGAACAAGACCCCCCCCCCGTTCTCTCCCTCCTATGGGCCGGTGCGTCCTATAGAGCGAAAAATACGGTAATTCAACAATTGAACATGCTTCTATCCAGGGCTTTCCTCCGCAGCTGGAGCTCATTGGAGCTCAACTCTGGCACCTCTAAGGTGGGCGCCATTGCCTTTCTAAGAGAAAAAGGGAGAAGTTCATGGTGAGTTCCGGCACCTCTTTTTCTAGAAAAATAACACTACTTCTCTCCATTTCTCAAACACTGGTGTGGTTGACTTGTTCATCCAGAAGCTTTATACGAATCTTCCACATTTCTGAAAGGCTTTACATATTTGGCTTAGCCACATGACTGCGTTTAACTACAAGCCTTGTTCCTTGATCTTTCAATATACCATTTAATCTGGTTCTCTGTAGACCTGAGCAACATGGATTGCTGTTATAATCATAGTCCCCATCCCAATTCATGTATGATGAATTGCTCTTTCAGACAAAGCATTTATCCATCTTCTGACTAGCCAAGATACCAGGGTGGATAAAAATCAATGATTAAAAAAAATTGGATTTTTAAAAATTTAAATCGGATTTTTAAAATAAAATGCTTTTGGAGGGAAAAATCTTTCCAAAGATAGTTTTCTATTTAAGCTACATTATAGTCCAAAGGCTATTCATCAGGAAATAAGGATTTGTTTTAAGTTTTTAATGTGTGCTAAAACTCAGTCTAAGTTGTTTTGTTTTTTTAAATCATTTAACCACATCAGTTAACAAACATGGATACGTATGCTATAATGTTATTGTTTTACTTAAATAAATTGTTTAAATTGTTAAGGAAATGGTTATTTTTCTCCTTCCAATAAAGTACAGCAGAAAAGTTGTCCAAACATAAACAATAATTTCATAATTACCTGTCTATTAGAAACAAATTTCTAATAGTATAACCAAATCAGTAATTTTTGATATAACTGTAAAAACTACTCTGAAAATTTATCGTTCCAAAAATGAAACCTTCATCTGGATGTAGATATTAAGATTATACCAGCAAGAATGAGTCTTTCTGTAAAAAAATGATTTAAATCAAGTCTTACTGACTAGTGATTTAAATGGATGATTTAAATCAAATTCACCCTGCAAGATACTGCAATGTGCATGTGATTACAAAATCGAGAGACAAATACTTCATTGTGTATCGCTGAGATAGCAAAGGATGCCTGCCTTGTCATTCAGTGGGTTGGGTTTAGGCCATAAAAAGTGCATTCTGTTACACTAACATGTGGGTCTTTCTTTAATACAGACCGTACAGAGCTAGTACATTAATATTAATAATCTTTTCAGGGACTGCTTATTTTATTACTGGTATACTTGGCATGGTATCTAGTCTTACCTGTTTATAGAACACTGGCTGAAGAGTTAGCATGAAGTTTTGATTTGGTTGCCTACACCCATCTGTAAGTATGGGAAGAGACTGTGCTTGCTTGATCATTATTTTTCTTGCACAGGTTGCTTTCCACCTTTGCACTAAAAATTATCTGCTGGACAAATTCTATGACGGACTTAATCATTTTAATCAGTGGTGGGGAGAACCCCTGGCTCACGGGCCAAATTATGCCTCGTACTGGGAGGCTGTTTTCCTTCAAACCTGTCCCATAGCTGGCTTCATATGTGATACCTGGTGCAGGGCAGGTAAAGACACTTCTGCAAAGGATGGATCTGGAAGCCTTAAAAGTGTACTCTCGATTGCTCTCAATTGTTCATTGACAAATGAGGCTTGCTGTGGGTGCCAAGCAGCTGATTGACACTTAATAGCACCTGATACTGATATAATACAGCTGATCGCTGTCCAAATTGGGCTTGCTCAAAGCGCCAATCAGCTGACTGGTGCTCATAAGTCCTGCAGTGAAATGCTACTTTTGCACACATGAAACAAAATAAAAAAATTCCTTCCAGTAGCACCTTAGAGACCAACTACCGTATTTTTCGCTCTACAAGACGCACCAGACCACAAGATGCACCTAGTTTTTGGAGGAGGAAAACAAGAAAAAAATAATTCTGAATCTCAGAAGCCAGAACAGCAAGAGGGATCGCTGCGCAGTGAAAGCAGCAATCCCTCTTGCTGTTCTGGCTTCTGTGATAGCTGCACAGCCTGCATTCACTCCATAAGACGCACACACATTCCCCCTTCCTTTTTAGAAGGGAAAAAGTGAGTCTTATAGAGCAAAAAATACGGTAAGTTTGTTATTGGTATGAGCTTTCATGTGCATGCACACTTCTTCAGATACCTATGCATGCACACGAAAGCTCATACCAATAACAAACTTTGTTGGTCTCTAAGGTGCTACTGGAAGGAATTTTTTTTATTTTGTTTCGACTACGGCAGACCAACAGAGCTACCTACCTGTAACTTTGCACACATGGTTTGAAATCAAAGGAAATGGGACACACAAGTACTGCTGATAGGCTGACTTGAGCTCAGTCTGGTCTGCAAAGGAAAATGCAATAATTTTATACATCATTTTATAAATTAGCCAACATACAACATTGTACTATTCATTTTAATAGCTGGATCTTCGCGATGCTTATTTTGTCAAACAAGTGGCTTAGTGTTGATCTCTGCACTGGTAGATGCTTCGTTCAGAATCTGTTTGCACGAGCACCGTCCAATTTCCTCTAGGCATGCACTTCTACAACTGTTTGCAAATCTTGGAAAGCACCGTTCTGGTATTGGCTTTTGAGCAAATGCCTGATTCAGCAAAGGGGTCTGCTTCTGGCCTTGCCTCACTTGTTGAGCCAGTCGGGGCACTTGGGTAAATGATACATAAAGTCAAATCTCTGGGTGTGGGTCTGGATTCTCGGACTGCAAGGAGAAACATGTTCAGGCATTTACCTGGACATGCAGATTCTCCAGGTAAGGTTGGGGACCAGGGTGTGCATTAAACTCCACCCCAATGTTCTTGCAAACAGGTGGAAGACCCCTGGCAGGGATGGAGGGGGGCACAAGGGATGGGGTGGGGCTTGCATGTCCCTGTCTCTGTTGACCCTGTGATAATTTGCACGGTGTAGGCAAATGTTTCAACTTAGAATCATAGAACTGTAGAGTTGGAAGGGACCACAAGGGTCATCTAGTCCAGCCCCCTGGAATCTTTTTGTCCAAGGTGGGGCTCGAACCTACAACCCCCAAGATTAAGAATCACACGCTCTACCGCCTGAGCTATCCCTTGCCAACTGGAGGTTTCATCTAGCTTCTCTTATTTTGTGCCCCCCCCTCTACAGCGGTACCTCGGGTTACAGACGCTTCAGGTTACTGACTCTGCTAACCCAGAAATAGTACCACAGGTTAAGAACTTTGCTTCAGGATGAGAACAGAAATTGTGCAGCGGCGGCAGTGGGAGGCCCCATTAATTAAAGTGGTACCTCACATTAAGAACAGTTTCTGGTTAAGAACAGACCTCCAGAACGAATTAAGTTCTTAACCTGAGGTACCACTGTCATTCCTTTTTTCTCTTTCCTGTTCATTCTACCCCAGTCTTCCACACCAAATGCTAATATAAGTGCTCAGCAGCAGCATTTTAGATTTCTTCCCTGTCTTCCTGTGTTTCTCCTACCCCTTTTGGTTTTATACCAAAGAGGATAACAAAGAGGTGACAGCAGCCACGAAATTAAAAGACGCCTACTTCTTGGGAGAAGGGTAATGACAGGCCTAGACAGCATCTTAAGAAGTAGAGACGTCACCTTGCCAACAAAGGTCCGTATAGTTAAAGCCATGGTTTTCCCAGTAGTGATGTATGGAAATGAGAGCTGGACCATAAAGAAGGCTGATCGCCGAAGAATTGATGCTTTTGAATTATGGTGCTGGAGAAGACTCTTGAGAGTCCCATGGACTGCAAGAAGATCTGCAAGAAGGACAGATCGTGAAGTTGAGGCTCCAATACTTTGGCCACCTCATGAGAAGAGAAGACTCCCTGGAGAAGACACTGATGCTGGGAAAGATGGGGGGCACAAGGAGAAGGGGGCGACAGAGGACGAGATGGTTGGATAGTGTTTTTGAGGTTACCAGCATGAGTTTGACCAAACTGCGGGAGGTAGTGGAGGACAGAGGTGCCTGGCGTGCTCTGGTCCATGGGGTCACGAAGAGTCGGACACGACTAAACAACAACAACAACAAAACCAGAATGGGAAGACCTGCTTCTGAAATAGGCTCCCCCCCCCCAATTCAGAATGAGGGCAGGAGTAATGCCCTCACCCTGATTTGGCTTGGTTATGCTCACCAAACAGCAAAACCTCATGTTATACGGCCTCATTAAGAAGCCTATTCAGAGTGATAGTGGCACTTAATGCCTTCATCCCATAGCCAAATCGGATTGGTTGGTTCCTAGTGCTGGTGCAACCCTTTTAATGAAGTGACATATATATATATAAAAGAATCAAAGCTATAGATTAGGAACAGAAACAGCATGGAACTCATGGTGACCAACATAAAGAAAAGTAGGTGAGTGAAGACTTTTGGAAACTCTTGCCGGGCAAAAATGTGGTTTGAAGCTACAGGGGTACCTCTGGTTACGAACTTAATTCCGTTTGTAACCCGAAACCGTTCTTAATATGAGATGTGCTTTCGCTAATGGCGCCTCCTGCTGCTGCCACGCCACCGGCGCGCCACTTCCGCTCGCATCTTGGGGCAACGTTCGCAAGAAGGGGCATCCACTTCTGGGTTAGTGGAGCTCATAACCTGAAGCATTCATAAAGAGGGGGGTACTTAACACGAGGTTCCATTGTACGCTGGCTCAATCCATTAGTTGAAGAACAAAAGAGAGGGGAGGCTAAATGATGCAGAAGTGTTGACTTTGTTCCTGAACACAGTTTCCCCTCCTCTTTACACCTGCATTTCCATCAAGGACCTAAATGGATTACTTTTACTTGTTCTCTTTCTCCCACTCCCTGAAATCAAATTCAGTGCCTGAAACATTTCCTCTGAAATGTTCCAAGTTTGGCGTCATTGCTGTAAGATTTACCCATCTTAATGGATAAAGTGAGTCAGTTACATTGGGCAACCATAAATTGGGATCGCATTATAGAGATACCATTTATATTGATTTCACATGAAGAACCTTTTTTTAAAAAGAAAAAGAGTCGTTACTATTGTGTGACTCCTTTTTGCACTCTTGTGGGAAGGAAATTGGAAAGGATTACTAGCCAATTGCTAGGGAAATGGATCTTTGTCAGCTGGGAAATAACTTTTTGCCCATCAGCTGAGGGAAATGAGAGTCAACTTTGGCCGAGGGAGAGTTGGAAGTAAAGGTGACCTGAGAATAATGTCCCCAAATTTCGCAGGTGGCTTTGGAAGAACGGGAAAGGAATGTTACGGTTCTACAGGGAGAAAGGTCGCATAATAATAATAATAATAATAATAATAATAATAATAATAATAATTTATTAGTTATACCCCGCCCATCTGGCTGGGCTTCCTCAGCCACTCTGGGCGGCTTCCAGCAAGATATTAAAATACAGTAATGCATCAAACATTAAAAACTTCCCTAAACAGGGCTGCCTTCAGATGTCTTCTAAAAGTCTGGTAGTTGTTGTTCTCTTTGACATCTGGTGGGAGGGCGTTCCACAGGGCAGGTGCCTCTACCGAGAAGGCCCTCTGCCTGGTTCCCTGTAACTTGGCTTTTCGCAGTGAGCGGAACCGCCAGAAGGCCCTCGGTGCTGGACCTCAGTGTCCAGGTAGAACGATGGGGGTGGAGATGCTCCTTCAGATATACTGGACCAAGGCCAGTTAGGGCTTTAAAGGTCAGCACCAACACTTTGAATTGCGCTCGGAAACGTACTGGGAGCCAATGTAGGTCTTTCAAGACCAGTGTTATGTGTTTTCGGCGTCTGCTCCCAGTCTAGCTGCGATTAGTTGTAGTTTCTGGGTCACCTTCAAAGGGAGCCCCACGTAGAGCGCATTGCAGTAGTCCAAGCGGGAGATAACCAGAGCGTGCACCACTCTGGCGAGGCAGTCTGTGGGCAGATAGGGTCTCAGCATCTTCTAACCAAAGTGATCAGAAGCATATTTCTGTGGCTTGAGCAAAATAAATAATTCAGGACAGATGACATCCACATATATGACCTATTGATAGTCATGGCTTCCCCCAGAGGATCCTGGGAACTGTAGTTTAGCAATGCTGCTGACTCCAGAAAGCCACAGCTACAGCAGCCTTAACAACCATTCCTGATAAAGTTGTATAAGTGTGGTTTAAATATTGTGGCCATGGTGATGTCTTGTCTACTCATGAACACATAGAGCTGCCTTCTAAGTTGCATCCTTGACCCAAACAGGAGATGGTCCCTCTACCCTTGATTATTCCCTGTTTCTAAACTCCCTTATGTTGCTTTCTAGTCTAGCATTATGCTGCAAGAGTAAATGAGCTGAAAACCTGATGAACCAGCTTTATGTGATGCCTGTGGGGCTTTGGATTTTTCTTGTGGTTTTAAGCAGAGGTTGGATGGCTATATATGTCGTGGATGCATTAGCTGAGATTCCGGCATTTGCAGCGGGTTCGATGACCCTCGGGTCCCTTCCAACTCTGTTATTCTATGTCTCCGGGTGCTATTTTCTGAGGCAGAAGTGGGGGCTAAGTTCACCTCCGGAAGCTTCTAGAACTCCAGCAGCCCTTTTGTGGGGGCCTGAAAACATTAGCTTAATGTTTAGCTGACTGGTGGCTCACATGGATTGTTTCCTGACAGTCCAGCTGCTACAGGACCAAACAATGGTAGATTTCCCAGTGGCTTCTCTGGAGAAAGAGAGAGAGAAGTCAGGTGGATTAGCTGGGTCTGGCTGCAGATTTTTCGTGGGTCCACAGCTTCGACCGTCCAAATAAATGCAAGGCAAGTGGGTTACCTGGCTGCAGAGAGAGGGCAAGACTTGTGTAGCCAAGACTTTTGATTGATTGGGAGAAATGCCATGTAATCCAGCAAAACCATCCTGTCAGAGTGCTGAGTGCTTGAGCTGATATGCGAGGGCTACAGTTGATCGCGGAAACCATCCCTGCGGTGAATGTTGTTTAGGAATTGCCCTTCCTCCAAAGAGGGCCAGAGTGATGCACAACCACCAATAAGCAATTAAACACATCAATGAATAAAGCATATGTGAAACAAAACAGGAGCATTATAACGCAAGCTCACTTGGAATTGTAGAGTTGGAATAATAATAATATTAATTTATATCCCACCCATCTAGCTGGGTTTCCCCAGCCACTCTAGGCATCTCCCTATAGAATATTAAAAACATGATAAAACATAGTTACAGGTAGGTAGCCGTGTTGGTCTGCCGTAGTCACAACAAAATAAAAAAAAGCCTTCCAGTAGCACCTTAGAGACCAACAAAGTTTGTTATTGGTATGAGCTTTTGTGTTCATGCACACTTCTTCAGAGGCACTGAAACAGGTGTTACTGGAAGGATATTTTTTAAATTTTGTTATGATAAAACATCACACTTTAAAAACTTCCCTAAACAGGGCTGCCATAAAATGTCAGATAGTTGTTTATTTCCCAAGTATCTATCCCAGGGGTCAGCAACCTTTTTCAGCTGTGGGCCGGTCCACCATCCCTCAGACCATGTGGTGGGCCAGACTATATATTTTTTTTTGGGGGGGAGGAAATGAACGAATTCCCATGCTCCACAAATAACCCAGGGATGCATTTTAAATAAAAGCACACATTCTACTCATGTAAAAACACCAGGCAGGTCCCACAAATAACCCAGAGGTGCATTTTAAATAAAACGACACATTCTACTCATGTAAAAACACACTGATTCCCAGACCATCCGCGGGCCGGATATAGAAGACGATTGGGCCGCATCTGGCCCCCGGGCCTTAGGTTGCCTACCCCTGGTCTATGCAGTCCAATCCCCTGCAATGCAGGAATCTCAGCTAAACCATACATGAGAGATGACCATCCAATCTCTGCTTAAAAACCTCCAAGGAAGGAGTGATACAGCTTTTCGTGATCAAGCCCCTCTGTTGCCAAACTCTTGAAAAGTCTGGATAAATAACAAGCACCTAGAGGACCTCACTTCAGGGGGTGGGGGTCATTCTGGAGCTGAGACCCCCGCTATGGAGAAGAGGCCCCTTGCTTATAAACCCAAGTGGGGACCAGAATCAGAGCCTCTAGCCAGTTTTAAGATTTGAGTCGGCTGGTATTGGAAGAGGCAGTCCCAAATATATTTAGGCCCCTGAGTCATTTTAGGGCTTTATAACGCAGCACCTTATTGTCTCTTGCTGCTATCCAGCGACTGAGGATACCTTTCTTGCATTATGTGACATCGGGCCTAGTTTTCCAGCAGAGTTGCTAACCAGTAGAAGTGGATTGGGGCATGGAAAGGTGTTAAAATTTCCCCAAGCTCTACCCCATGAGCCACCAGGTTGTTCCCTGGCTCTGCCTTCTCACCTGAGGGTGCCAGAATCCTTAAAATCAAGATCTAGTAGCTGTGGGAAAAAGCACTGAACTGCTTTTGCATCTCCAGCTTAGTAAGACTCCAAAGCGTTTGATTCTTACTGTTGTTATGTCGAAGCAGAATGTGCCATTGTGACGCACTGATGAGGAAATACTTAAAGCTATCTTTGAACAGGAATTCGTCTGTAATTAAGGCATAGATAAGATGGCACTGAAATATGACCTTCAACTAATGTGTTTTTCACGAAGAGGGTATGGGGTCATCACAACTTCTGTATGCTATATTATTTCAATCTTCCAACTACTGTATTTTTCGCTCTATAGGACGCACCCGACCATAGGACGCACCTTGTTTTAGAGGGGGAGAACAAGAAAAGAAAAATTCTCCCCCTCTCTGCCCAGCGCCCCTTCAGCGAAGCGGCAGGAGAAACGGAGCCCCTTCCGTTTCTCCTCCCGCTTAACTGAAGGGGCGCTGCGCCTTAGGTGAAGCGGCACCTACCCTTCAGCGAAAGGAACCCGAAGCCTCCGGAGGCTTCAGGCAGCTATTTTTGAAGCCTGGAGAGTGAGAGGGGTTGGTGCGCACCGACCCTTCTCGCTCTCCAGGCTTCAGTGAAGGCAACCCGAAGCCTCCGGAGCGCGGTGGGAGCTCTCCCTCTGCGCTTCGGAGGCTTCGCGTTGCTATTGCTGAAGCCAAGGAGCCTGCATTCGCTCCATAAGGTTAGGCAACATGGTGTTCTCCAGATGTTGGTTTACATCAGTGTTCCCCAAACACTCCAGCTGTTCCCCAAAGCACTCCAACTACAACTCCCATCATCTCTAGCTAGCAGGACCAGTGGTCAGGGATAATGGGAGTTGTAGTCCAAAAAACAGCTGGAGACCCAAGTTTGGGAAGCCCTGGTCTGTATCTCCCATAAGCTCCCAACTGTCAGGCTGAATGGACAGGGTTGATGGGACTTGTAGTCCAGCAAAATCTGGAAGGAACCATGTTGGCTTCCCTGTAATATGAGGGTGATGGCCTAGTTCATCCAAAGAGCAGATGAGGTACGAAACCTGTTTCTAAACTAGGCTTCCTCAACCTTGGGTCCCCAGGAGTTGTTGGACTGCAAGTCCCATAATTCCTAGCAGGACCAGTGATCAGCGCTGACGCGAGTTGTAGTTCAGAAACATTTGGAACCCAAGAGTCTGCACCACTCATTTTATTTAAGCTTCCCATCAGAAAAAAAAAAAAGTTGACCTTGGCTTATAACAGACGTAATAAAAAGAAATGGCCAGTGTGGTGTAGTGGTTAAGAACGGTAGTCTCGTAATCTGGGGAACCGGGTTCGGTCTCCGCTCCTCCACATGCAGCTGCTGGGTGACCTTGGGCCAGTCACACTACTCTGAAGTCTCTCAGCCCCACTCACCTCACAGAGTGTTTGTTGTGGGGGAGGAAGGGAAAGGAGAATGTTAGCCGCTTTGAGACTCCTTAAATGGAGTGAAAGGCGGGATATCAAATCCAAACTCCTCCTCCTCCTCCTCCTCCTCTTCTTCTTCTTCTTCTTCTTCTTCTTCTTCTTCTTCAAGTCAAATAGCGAAAAGCACCAGTTGAAAATAATCGTATAAAATTCAGAGGTATGGATAGCACGAAAAAATGCAACTAGCTGTATGATGATAAGCCAGTGTAAACAGAAAGCTTTGCCTGGTTCCAAATGATGTCATAGTTGGTTCCAGGTCAGCTGGTGTCCCCCTGCTTCGTGAGAAGGTGCCTAACATAATGAGAATGGTTGCAACTCAGTGGTAGAGCATCTGTTTTGCATGCAGAAGTTCCTAAGTTCAATCCTAGGCATCTCCAGGCAGACCTGGGAATGTCACCTACCTTGAAGCCATTGTGGCTAGTAGCCATTGGCAGTCTTATAATCCAAACTGGGATGCAGGTGGCGCTGTGGTCTAAACCACTGAGCCTCTTAGGCTTGCCGATCAGAAGGTCGGTGGTTCGAATCCCTGCAACGGGGTGAGTTCCCGTTGCTCTGTTCCAGCTCCTGCCAACCTAGCAGTTCGAAAGCACACCAGTGCAAGTAGATAAATAGGTACCACTGCTGCGGGAAGGTTAATGGCATTTCCGTGTGCTCTGGCACTCGTCACAGTCCTCCATGCACCAGAAGCGGTTTAGTCATGCTGGCCACATGACCCAGAAACCGGTCTGTGGACAAACACTGACTCCCTGGGCCTGAAAGCGAGATGAGCGCCGCGACCCCACAGTCACCTTTGACTGGACTTAACTGTCCAGGGGTCCTTTACCTTTACCTAATCCACAAACCTGTACATAATCCTTTTTAAAAGCCATCCAAGTTGGTGGCCATTGTTGCTTCCTGCGCTGCCTGAAGAACATTTCTGGCAGGATGAACGGCTTGACGACCTCGAAACGTATTGGGTCCTTCCCTCTTCCCCTCATGTTTTAATAGATCTGGAAGTAATGAAGCCTTTAATAGCAGAGCAGAATTCGGACAGTGAAGACGAAAATGAAAATGAATTGCTACCGCCAGAGAAGAAGTATCAGCTCGATAACCAGGACAGCATTTCGTAAGTACCGTATTTCTACTTAAAAAAACACATATATGTACAGTGATACCTCGGGTTAAGTACTTAATTCGTTCCAGAGGTCCGTTCTTAACCTGAAACTGTTCTTAACCTGAAGCACCACTTTAGCTAATGGGGCCTCCTGCTGCTGCCGCGCCGCCGGAGCATGATTTCTGTTCTCATCCTGAAGCAAAGTTCTTAACCCGAGGTACTATTTCTTGGTTAGTGGAGTCTGTAACCTGAAGCGTATGTAACCCGAGGTACCACTGTATATAAAATAGTAAAGGTAAAGGTACCCCTGCCCGTACGGGCCAGTCTTGACAGACTCTAGGGTTGTGCGCCCATCTCACTCAAGAGGCCGGGGGCCAGCACTGTCCGGAGACACTTCCGGGTCACGTGCGCAGCGTGACATCGCTGCTCTGGCGAGCCAGAGCCGCACACGGAAACACCGTTTACCTTCCCGCTAGTAAGCGGTCCCTATTTATCTACTTGCACCCGGGAGTGCTTTCGAACGGCTAGGTTGGCAGGCGCTGGGACCGAACAACGGGAGCGCACCCCGCCGCGGGGATTCGAACCACCGACCTTTCGATCGGCAAGCCCTAGGCGCTGAGGCTTTTACTGAGGCAAGTCCTAGGCTCTGTGGTTTAACCCACAGCGCCACCCGCGTCCCTTATACTGTATATAAAATACTATACATTTATTGCTGGAATGCGGGTGGCGCTGTGGGTTAAACCACAGAGCCTAGGACTTACTGATCAGAAGGTCGGCGGTTCATATTCCCGCAACGGGGTGAGCTCCCGTTGCTCGGTCCCTGCTCCTGCCAACCTAGCAGTTCAAAAGCACATCAAAGTGCAAGTAGATAAATAGGTACTGCTCCAGCGGGAAGGTAAACGGCGTTTCCGTGCGCTGCTCTGGTTCCCAAGAAGTGGCTTAGTCATGCTAGCCACATGACCCGGAAGCTGTACGCCGGCTCCCTCGGCCAATAAAGCGAGATGAGCGCCACAACCCCAGAGTCGGCCACAACTGGACCTAATGGGTCGGCCACAACTGGACCTTTACCCTTTACCTTTTTACATTTATTGCATTTATATCCCACCTTCTTCTCAAAGGAGTTCAGGGTAGTTCTCTCCCTCCTCATTTAATCCTCACAACAACCCTGTGAGGTAGGTTGGGAGGAGGGTGTGTGACTGGCCCCAGGTCACCCAGTGAGCTTTATGGTTGAGTTGGGGGGATTTGAACCCTGGTCTCCCAGCACCTAGTCTGACACTATACCACACTGGCTTTCAATTGCAATTTAATTGTTGAAATCATTAAATTAAATAAAATTCCTTAGTGCCCTCCCATCTTCCCTGTAGCAGCAGGGAAGACCTAACCTCTGGGGCACATGTGTTCTAGTTGTTTTACATTGTCCTAGTTTACAGATGTTGGTCTCTCTCTCATTTTTAGGTTTGTACAGACACTCACTCATCTCCTCAAAGGAAACATTGGAACTGGACTTCTAGGCCTCCCACTTGCGATGAAAAATGCAGGCCTTCTGGTAAGTGGCTCATCAGTTCCACTGAGGGGGGAACGTCCTGTTTAGATTTTGCTGTTGACAGCTATGCTGTTAGCAGTCTCCAAATGGGTCCTGCAAAAAAAGGGTTGCATCTAATGTTAGTCCTACTTGGAGCACACTCATTGAAATTAACACGCACGGTTCCCTTGGGTCTACTCAGATTAGGAGTCACGCAACTCAAAGCACTGCAATGTGGAGTCACTCTGATCAGGGTTTGAGGCACTTTTCCAGCATATTGAATTAATTAATTTTATAATGAATGATTTTAGAGTGTTGTTTATGCTGTACTTTTGTACTGTTTTATTGTTGTTAGCTGCCCTGAGCCCGGCTTCGGCTGGGGAGGGCGGGATATAAATAAAATTATTATTATTATTATTATTATTATTATTATTATTATTATTATTATTATTATTATTATATTCCGTTCCCCTCCCAAGAGCCAGGGACCATTCCACGGCTACAGAATATGCTCAGACTTCATTGAGCTGCGTTTGGTGGCCGTTGTCTTTTTTTTTGTCCCCTTGGGTTTCCCTCTGAAATACTACTACTACTACTTCTTCTGCAAACCTTTGGGCCACTCCCAAGCCTGCTGGCCATGTGTGGATGGTGCTGTTTTGGCAACGTCCGGATCGGCAACCGGAGGAATTGAGTTTACTGTTAGTGTACAGGGTTAAGCAAAGGCGCCCTCCTGTTAAACACTTTTGGACAGTGGTGGGGAATCATTCTCAAGTCCGAGGGCCACATTCACTTCTGTGCAAGCTTTCAGGGGCCGCATGATGGTGGTCAGCATGTGTAAAAATGGGCAGAGCAATGAATGCAAGTTTTACCTTAGTACAACAGTCTAGTCTCTCTCTCTCTCTCTCTCTCACTCTCTCTCTCTCACACACCCTCTCTATCCTCCATTCAGAAAAGCAAGAAGCATTGTTAGACACATTTCAGCTAGGTGAAAAGCACAAAACAGGGGCAGTGAGGTATGGGACCTGGGGGTGATGGCCTGGGGAGAGGGTGTGGCTGGAAGGGGTGTGGCTTGGGGAGAGGGTGTGGCCAGAAGGGGTGTGTGGCCTGGGGAGAGGGCATGGCTGGAAGGGGGGTGGCTTGGGGAGAGGGTGTGGCCAGAAGGGGTGTGTGGCCTGGGGAGAGGGCATGGCTGGAAGGGGGGTGGCTTGGGGAGAGGGTGTGGCCAGAAGGGGTGTGTGGCCTGGGGAGAGGGCATGGCTGGAAGGGGGGTGGCTTGGGGAGAGGGTGTGGCCGGAAGGGGTATGTGGCCTGGGGAGAGGGTGTGGCCAGAAGGGGTGTGTGGCCTGGGGAGAGGGTGTGGCTTGGGGAGAGGGTGTGGCCAGAAGGGGTGTGTGGCCTGGGGAGAGGGCATGGCTGGAAGGGGGTGGCTTGGGGGGAGGGTGTGGCCTGGGGAGAGGGCGTGGCTGGAAGGGGTGTGGCTGTTGGTTTCTATTTCCCTCACTGTGCAGCAAAATGCCTGTCACAAGGCAATTGTTTACATTCCACAGTCAGAGTTACTGTTGGGTTCCCACGGGAATGGGAGACTGGATGTGATGTACACTGGTTTCCTGTTTTTCAGTGTTCTCCCGGTTTTCTTTGTGCCGAGAGGAGTTGCTTCTCTGCTCTCACAGAGGCAGGACGGATGTTTGTATGCTCTCAGCGTAGCTTGTAAATAAACTTTAGCATGTAGCACAATATCTCCTCATCCTTTTGTCTGCGAACTGCACTCTGCTATATCAGCTCCAGATGGGCCAGAGCTGATCAAAATCTCACAGTGGCTTGGGGAGAGGGCGTGGCCTGGGGAGAGGGCGTGGCTGGAAGGGGTGTGGCCTGGGGAGCGGTTCTTCTTACTGTGCCTTTGTTTCTCTCTTCCACACAGCTTGGGCCATTCAGTCTTTTGTTCATTGGGATTGTATCCATTCACTGCATGCACATTTTGGTGCGATGCAGCCATTACCTAGCCCAAAGGTAAGCGCTTGTCGACGGCTCAAGGGAAGTCAAAACCTGCCTCCCCTCCCCTTTGCAAGATGCCTTCCTTAGTTTACTTCTCGGTTTCTTGGAAGGAGGCTTATATTTAACTTCAGAGTGTGCCGCAGTGGCCATATGGCTGGGGCTGGCTTTATCTGCATTTCTTGGCGTTAGCCGCTCTCGATGGCCCCACTTCAATTAGCCTGCTTAATTTGAAATGCATGTGAGCCCAATTTGGACTTTGTTTGCTGGCTGAGCGCTTTTTTTTTTTTTTTAAGCAAGGCAAAACTCATTTCTGCAAAGTTGCATCTTGTTCAATAACCGTGGTTGGGAAATAATCAGTATTTTCTTTTCTCGTTCATGCCAGATTGAAAAAACCTACCTTAGGGTATAGCGACACAGTTAGCTACGCGATGGAATTTGGTCCTTTTAACGTATTGCAGAAACGAGCTTCTTGGGGAAGGTAAGCTTCTACAAGAATTTGAAACTGATCTCCCTCCTCTATCAGCCTCCACTCTCCTTGCCTTTGCCTTTTCAGTTCGTAAGTCTGATTGTAGAGCCCCTCAATACCAATATGAGTTGCTTTGGGAGGCAGTCCTTTCCTGAAAAGTAGGACAGAATCATAGAATTGTGGAGTTGGAAGGGACCCCTGAGGGTCATCTAGGCCAACCCCCTGCAATGCAGGAATCTTCTTGTCTGACTCGGAACTCGAACCCATGACCCTAGGATTAAGAGTCTCATGCTCTACCAGCTGAGCTATCCCATGGGATAAGAACGCAGTAGATAAATAAGAGTACACAGAATCTATATCGTTGCTATTCATTTATTGCTATTATTCGGTTTCTTGCCCACCTTTCACCATAAGGCGGGGTGAACAGTGCAAAAATATAATGTTCCGATCAGATAAAAACCTTTTACAACCAGAAGGCTAGGGTGGGTCATGAAAAAATACTGTATCTCGGGCGTTGAAAGCCAGGGTAAAGACGGATGTGTTTCGTAGTTTGCTAAAGTTATGTAATGCAGGTGCCCTTACGTGTTGGAAGGGAATTTTTGCAGCTCATATAGGTGTTGTTGTGTTGCTGGTTTCATAAAAAATAAGTATTGGGGGGGGGGGGAGTAGGTTTAGTGCAGGCAAAATCCCCAGGCTCTTTTGTCCCCCCAAAAGGCATCCATCAAGATCTCCATGGATCACGATAACCTAGTCACTTTACCTTTAATCAAATGCAGACACATTTTAGTTAATAGAGTTGGCATTCACAGCCTACTGATGCAAACGCCGGCAAAAGTGATATTGCCATTGCAGGCACTGTGGCGCTGTGACCTAGAATCATAGAACTGTACACTTGGAAGGGACCACATGGGTCACCTAGTCCAGGAATAATCTTTTTGCCCAAGGTGGGGCTCGAACCCACAACCCTCGAGATTAAGAGTCTCATGCTCTACCAACTGAGCTATCCAGCATCTAGCGTGTCCCAATAACCGAATGGTATGGCTCTGGAGATGGAAAGCAGGGGCAAGCAGAGAGTGGACGTATTCTGAATCTTCTGACTGCTCCGCACTGAGGTGGGGTCCTTGAAGGGTTGTAAACGTATTGCCAACAAAATGAGGTATACCCTTATCTGTAAAAAAGAAGAAGACTCTCACAGCTTATACGTGGATTGCTTTGGGTTCTACACACCTTGCAGTTCAGGGATGTGAAGGTTGGGGCAGTCTACCTGTTGGGACTCCCAGCTCCCATTCTGTCTGATTTGCCCTGTAAATCAAATGCTGCCGCTGTCTGTGCACAACACCAACCCGTCAACAGACTCTCTTGCGCAGGTGTGAAATCTGCCTGGAGACTTCATGGAACACTTTGATCCTTGTGGTTCAGGAAGTACTAACAGGTTTAGGAAAGCTCGACGTCAACCTGGATTTCATGCCTGTTTTAAGAGAAACATATCTCTGTCCTTGCACTGACTAACTAGTCTGTTTCCATTTCCCTTCCTTAAAAAGAGAAAGAAAAAAAGGGAGGATTTGCCCACCACTATATTTTGATTTTATGTACGTTGCCTAGTCAGTGTAGGCGCTCCAGAAGGAAGGTAGCAAATTGCTGTTTTGCAGGGAAAGCTTCATTTGATTGCATATGACTCCTCAGTGCATTGAATGTGACCTCCAAATCTTTGCCTCCCCGCAGATAAACACTAGTTAACTTGAGTTTTCTCTCTCTCATTGCGCCACTACAGATACGTTGTGGACTTCTTCCTTGTGATTACGCAGCTGGGCTTCTGCAGCGTTTATATCGTGTTCTTGGCAGAAAACGTGAAACAAGTAAGCAAATAAATTTATCCGTGGATTTGATATTGCGTCCGTCTTCCTGAAGGAGCCCAGGGTTAAAAAAAGGATGCAGAATTTCGAAAACAAAACAAAACACATTCTGAAAGCTGTTACAGCTGAAAACATTATTCTCTCCAGTGATCTTGGGGTGGCTAGGAAAAGTATTCTTCAGCCAGCCAATCCCTGGGTAGACAGGAATGTTTTCAAATTCCTCCTGATAAAGGTATAGCATGCTAGGAAAACATTCCACAAACAAGGAGCCATTGCTGAAAAGGCCCACCTGAGAAAGGTCGCCGCCAGTTCAATCCAGTTCATGTTTCAAGTTCCACAGAATTCAGTCAGAGTGAGTGTGCATGGGATGTTTGGCTGTCTCTTCTTCTCTTCTTTGGCGATCACTCGTAGCCAAGTAAGATTGTCTTCCATAAACACGGTTTTAACAATGAGTCCGTAAGTGACTGTGGAGGCCAATTCTGGATCCACACCTCCTTCCACAGTGGCGACATTGGTTTCCGGGAGGGAGTTGATCATGGTGTGGATTTGCCAAGCGTGCAAATCCTCCCAGCACGTTTCTCCCTTGCGTCCTGAGTTCGAGTGTCTTCAAAGCCCATGACACCTTTGGTAAAGGCTGTTCTCCAACTGGAGCACTCCTAGGCCAGTGCTGTTTGTCGTTGGTTGTATGTTGTCTGCTGTTCGGTTGCTGACCAGACCACATCTCAGTGGGAAAGAGTCATCGCTTAGTGAAAGGGGATGTTCTCTGCAAGCCAAACACCTCAAGTTCAGATCTTTGTATCTCAAGTCGGGCTGGGAAAAGACTCCTGTGTGAGACTCTGGAGAGCCACTGCCAGCCAGCATGGATAAGACTGGCCAGTTCGTATTCATGTCAGAAGATTTGCTATTATGGAATATTCACTCTGTAGGGGGAGCCAAAGGGCTAGCTATCAGAATGGCTATTCAATGTAATTCTATTTCTTAAAAGGAAAACTTTTTTTTTTGCAGTGTGCACTTGTCAACCACAGTAAACTACCCATAGCAAAAAAATAAATAAATTGCTGTTACACATCCCTTGTGTCACAGTATCTCTATTCGAAACCATGCGTGCCTTATTTCTCTGCAGTGAACTGCTGCATGCTGGTAGAGACTCTTCTGTTTGCAAAGCAAATGCATGGTGAACCTGTAATGTCTGAGGAATTGCTCTCTTCCTTCTTCTTTCTCTGATGTACTGGAAGGAGGAACCTAGGGAGTAATGGAAGGGGTGTTGCTTCTGAATACCTGTTTCTGGGAATCGATACTGTGCTCAAGTCCTTCTTGGCCACAGGATACTGAACTCGATGGGCTTTTGGGCCTGATTGAGTATCCAGGCTGCTGCTGCTCCTCTTCCTTTTTATAGTGCCATTAATTATTATTATTATTAATATTTATACCTCGCCCAACTGACTGGGTTGCTCCAGGTCACTCTGGGCAGCTTCCAACACATACAAACACATAATAAAACATCCAGCATTAATAGGAATAGCAAAAAGGCACAATTACAGTAAACAAATTATATCAAACTAATCAACATTAAACAATCCATCAGAATCTAATAGTAAACAATAAAACTAAACACCAGCGAATAATAATTAAACAATTACAGTGGTACCTCAGGTTAAGAACTTAATTTGTTCCAGAGGTCCGTTCTTAACCTGAAACTGTTCTCAACCTGAAGCACCACTTTAGCTAATGGGGCCTCCCACTGCCGCCGGTGCACAATTTCTGTTATCATCCTGAGGTAAAGTTCTTAACCCAAGGTACTATTTCCGGGTTAGCGGAGTCTGTAACCTGAAGCGTCTGTAACCTGAAGCGTATGTAACCCGAGGTACCACTGTATTGAACATGGACCCAAGGAGCTTATAATCCGAAATGCAACACAAAAGGAGGGGACTGGTATAAATAGAGGGAACTTATACTAAATGGAGAGCAACGGCTGGGTGATACCTGGTTTTCAACATTGCAATGTATCACCAGCTAAACGTGGTGATATACCGATATCCTACAATGTCTGAAATAAGGACGAAGCTATGTAGAGGCACTGGCTGGCTTCACGGTTTTTCTTGCATTGAGATTTTGGCATAGTGCGCGTGCGCACACACACATGCACACACACACACACGTCATGGTTCGCGATCTATTGCCAGGTCAGAAATCATGCAACCGATTCACAATATGGAGTACGAACCAGTTTTGGGCGCTATATCGCCCAGCCCTGCTGAGAACTTGAAGGGGAGGGGAGAGCGCTTGAGCACATGGCTTGTTCCCGATCATCAAACCATGGTTAGGAGGCTGGTGAAGGGGAGGCCTGAATGCAGCCCCTTGTCTTCATAAAAATGCCCTGCAATTTTGCCTCCTTTGTTTCTTGCTGTGGCAACTGCGCTGAAATTTGTGGGTGCAGCTTCGCTCTGGCTGCTTCGTACACCTGCTGTTCAAAAGAGCTGTTGCGTACGCCCACATGTAACACCGGTGAAAACTGTCTGTGTTGTTCTTCTGAACAGCATCTTCAGCTTGGCGTAAGTGTTGGCTGTTCCTTTCCCATTTCCCTTTTGTGTTGAGAAGGTAAGCGGCAGCAGTTGCTGATTACTTGCAAAGAATAAGAGGGAACAGAGTGGACCCTTTCACTAGTTGTTCCCACCCAAGCAGTCAATAGTGTTGCTAGGTCCTTACAGTATTTTGGGCACAGGCCTAAATACTTCATTTTCATAAAATCTGAATGCTGATTTGTATGTATAGGTGGAAATTTGAAATAACAACTCTCGCCAAAGGCAAACTAAACAGCTACCTCTGCAAATCGCCCCCAAGCAAGTTGTTCAGTTGTCGCCCCACCCCAGTATTAGATTTGTGACCATTATGCTCATTTGCCTTCAGTAGACGGCCAGAGAAACACATACCAGAGATAAATCAGTATACCTGAAGGAGCATGTCCACCCCCATCATTCTGCCCGGATGCTGAGGTCCAGCGCCGAGGGCCTTCTGGCGGTTCCCTCAGTGCGAGAAGCAAAGCTACAGGGAACCAGGCAGAGGGCCTTCTCGGTAGTGGCACCCGCCCTGTGGAACACCGTCCCATCAGATGTCAAAGAGATAAACAACTACCTGACATTTAGAAGACATCTTGAAGGCAGCCCTGTTCAGGGAAGTGTTTAATGTGTGACATTTTAATGTATTTTTAATCTTTGTTGGAAGCTGCCCAGGGTGGCTGGGGAGACCCAGCCAGATGGGCGGGGTACAAATAATAAATTATTATTATTATATTATTATAAATCTGTTCTCTGACAGCATACAGTCTGCTTCACTGCAGAAGCTGGAGATGGGTACTAAGACCCAGATCACTTCCTCTTAATTTCCTCCTCTATTTATTTCCCAATAGGTTCTGCTCCAAAATCAATTCATTCCCCCCCCCTCTTCTTTGCTCCCAGCTTATGTCTAGATCAGTGTTTCCCAACCTTGGGTCTCCAGCTGTTTTCGGACTACAATTCCCATCATCCCTGACCACTGGTCTAGCTAGCTAGGGATGATGTGAGTTGTAGTCCGAAAGCTGCTGAAGACCCAACATTTGGAAACACTGGTCTAGATGAAGTCACCTTATTTCCCCAAATTACCGTATTTTTCTGTGTATAACATGCCCCCATGCATACGACGCCCCCTATTTTGGGGGACCCAAAATTAAGAAAATGGAGAGGGGGGGAGATTGCCCCTGTGTATAAGACTACCCCCCTTTTAACATTATTTTTAGTAAAAACAACAACACCCTAGTCTTATATATGGAAAAGTACGGTAATTCCTATCCAGGAACCAAGATCGCCTCCATCCAATTTTTCCCAAATTCATTACCGATGTGGAAACACTTGGGGCACATAGGAAAAAATGTTCTCCCTGTGGCCAGCCAGATGCCCACGGGAAGCCCATTGGCAGGGCCTGAGCATGACAGCACTCCCCACACCTGCAGATCCCCACACCTGATGTTTGGAGGCATGCTGCCTCTTAACAGTGGAGAGGGAACCTAGCCATTGTGGCTGGAAGCCGTGGATTGACAGCCTTTTCCTCTGCGAATTTGTCTAATCCTCTTTCAAAGCCATCCAAGCTGGCAGCCGTCACTGCCCCTTGCAGGAGTGAATTCGGTAGTTCTGCAGCATTATTTGTGTCAAGCAAAGCACCGTGCCTTGCCTCCTCTCTGTCTCCTCTCTGTCTCTGTCTTGCTCTCTCCAAGCTCTCTTTGATATGCCACTTATGGTCTTGCTTTTGATGCTGCTGCCATTACTGACTTGAATAAGAACCACAGACAGAGTTCCGCTTACGCCGTGGGGCTCTCTAGACCCAGCCTTTCCCGCTGCAGCCCTCTGAAAAGTGCTCCCTCTGGAAGTCCGAGGGGCTTTCTGCAAGGGTGTGCTAACAACACAGATCCAGGGGCTGCAGTTGGGGGATGAGGGGAATCGGAGACCCCCACTTTGCACGAGCAGAAGGCACTTAACTCCTGCTTGGGCAAGGGCTCTTTTGTTACCAAGCCGCTGTCTCCTTTCTGTTCTTCAGGCAGTGTGCTGCAGTATTCTGCTGTACTTCAGAGCTACCCGAGAGTGAAGGCTGCACATCTATTCATACTCATAGCAGTCCATTATTCATCTGAATGTTGCTCCAAGCCTCCGCAAGCTACCCCAACGGCTTTGGAAGGCCATCTCTGTTCTCCTTTTTGCCATTGGTTGCTTGGGAAGGATGTTGCTACCTTTCATGAGTGTTGAGCTCCTTCACTGGTGTTGAGCCAGTGTGGTGTAGTGGTTAAGAGCGGTGGACTCGTAATCTGGTGAACCGGGTTCGCTTCCCTGGTCCTCCACATGCAGCTGCTGGGTGACCTTGGGCTAGTCACGCTTCTCTGAAGTCTCTCAGCCTCACTCACTTCACAGAGTGTTTGTTGTGGAGGAGGAAGGGAAAAGAGAATGTTAGCCGCTTTGAGACTCCTTCGGGTAGTGATAAAGCGGGATATCAAATCCAAACTCTTCTTCTCTTCTTCTTCAGAGCCTTTCCTGCAACTTGTCCACAACCCTACTTAAGAGCCAGGCTTAGGGCTGCCTGCGTGTTGGGTTGCTCGTGCTCTTTGCATGCTGCTTTTGCTTTTACCGCCAATAAAATCGCAGTAAAAACATAATAGGGGGAAAGGGGGGGGGGGAGGAAAAGGGGAAAAAACACACCAATTTAAAATACAGGTTAAAATGCAATTTAAAATGCAGCCTCATTTTAAAGTAGCTGATAAATCAAGACCACAAGGGGAGGGAAACATAAGGGTCAGACCGAGTCCAAACCAAAGGCCAGGCGGAACAGATGTGGAAAGATGTCAAGTCCTGCAGGGCCCTAGTCTCTTGTAACAGAGCGTTCCACCATGTCGGGGGCCAGTGCTGAAAAGGCCCTAGCCCTAGTTGAAACCAATCTAACCTCCTTGAAGCTCGGGACCTTCAAAGTGTTGTTATTTGTGGACCTTAAGGTCCTCCGCGGGGCATTTGAAAAAAAAAGAGAAACCCTCTGTTTTACGGTGTTGGGGCCAGCAAGACCATTGCAGGGTTGAAAATCTTGCATGTAGGAAATAACAAAGTTGGAAGTATTGTTTTGCCAAGTTACTTCTGACCATGTTTCTTTTTCTTCTTTTTTTTGTGTGTGGGGAGAGCGGGATAATGTTTACCATGGCCTGGCCCAAGATGACTAACTCTGTGATGTGACGCACTGGAGGAAATTGCCATTGCTTCAAAGTGATGGTGACCGAGTGGTTGGAGATGCTGATGATATTGAGTCTGACATTGCGAAGGAGACTAGGTTAGGCAGAAGATGAGTCACACGTCTACCAATCATCTTATCGCAATCAGCAGTAAACTGCTCCTCGGCCCCAGACGAAATGTGGGAGAAGGAGGAGGAGGCCGGTTGCTCTTTCATGGTTGTTTTGTTAACTTCCTGTGTGCGTGTCTCTGTTCAGGCTGCCTGCTTTTCAGTCCCGGCTGTGCTGCAATTGGCAAATCGGATATTTTGCCCGTCATGTAACATGGCATCCTTGAAGTTAGTGAAGTGCAGCCATTTTGCTTAACAACAGCAGCAGCAGCAACAACATTTTTATTATTTGTGCCCCACTCATCTGACTGGGTTGCCCCAGCCACTCTGGGCAGCTTCCAACAAATATAAAAAGCATAATAAAACATCAAACATTAAAAGCTATTCGTTCCAACCCTGTGCAATGCAGGCATCTTTCACCCAATGTGGGGCTTGAACCTTTTAAAGCTGACTGTTAGCTGACATTTGTTGATCATAAAAAGCTTTTTAATGAATGAAAGGCATCACCTATTCTTCGGGCAGCATGATATTTTTACAAGGTTGATATTTCAAAAACATTCCTGTTTCTGCACCCTGATAATCATCATTTCAGTGAATCGTTATTAACACACACATGCCTGGTGTCTGCTACCGGAAAGTTTTAATGTCTTAGAAGAGCATTCTCTCATCCCGGTGCTCTCTTGATATTTTGGATGGCGACTCTCATCAGCCGAACCAGCCAATGGTTGCTGTTTCATTCCAAACAAATGTAGCACACCAAGATAGAATCATAGAATCATAGAATCATAGTGTGATGGCCTGGGATTCCGAGTCTGAGAGCGATCCGGAGGAATCCCAGCCGGCACAGGAGTCCCCGCCTCCAGGGCCGGCTGAACTGGGGCAAGGCCTAGATGCTGAGGAAACTCAAGAGCAGGCACCAGGTGAAACCATTCTGGCCCCAGAGGTGCTGGAAGACTCAGTGGCTACAGGTGAGCCTTCCCCGGGGCCCAGTAACCCTTCAGCCTCTCCTGATCTGCAGAGGCTTAGGGCAGAGAGGCGAAGGGAACTGGTGTCTCCCAGGAGGAGTGCTCGCCCCCGGCCTTAGAAGAAGATAAAGGTCAGGCAGCCCGGTCCCAGGTTGTGGGAGCAACGTCGTTGTGGAGTACCTGCTTTACCCAGTCCTAGATCTGCACTCCCAGTGTGCCTGTTCCTCGCCCGGCTTCCTGTTTCTGACTCTCCGGTGTTCCTGTTCCTCGCCTGGATTCCTGCTTCTGTCCTACCAGTGTTCCTGTTCCTCGCCTGGACTCCTGCTTCTGCCCTACCTGTGTTCCTGTTCCTCGCCTGGCTTCCTGCTTCTGCCCTACCAGCGTTCCTGTTACCCCGCCCGGCTCCCTGTCTCGGACCTCGCGTCTCATCCAGTGATCGTCTACCCTGCTAGAGACTCTGGACTGATCTTGGGCTACGGTAATAGTACCTTATCCCCCCTGGGACCAGCACACATAGAGTTGGAAGAGACCACAAGGGCCATCGAGTCCAACCCCCTGCCAAGCAGGAAACACCATCAGAGCACTCCTGACATATGGTTGTCAAGCCTCTGCTTAAAGACCTCCAAAGAAGGAGACTCCACCACACTCCTTGGCAGCAAATTCCACTGTCGAACAGCTCTTACTGTCAGGAAGTTCTTCCTAATGTTTAGGTGGAATCTTCTTTCTTGTAGTTTGGATCCATTGCTCCGTGTCCGCTTCTCTGGAGCAGCAGAAAACAACCTTTCTCCCTCCTCTATGGGGAAGGCTATCTCAGATGGGGAGGGCTATCTCAGAGGCACTCATTCAGAGGAGCTAGTGCCTCTCCTAAGGTCCCGTCTGGTCTGGGATGCATGTGTCAAAACACTGCACGCTTTCCTCCTTCGAAACTTGTTTTTATTGTCCAGAATCAAATGTGTGCAGGTTTCACGGGCAAAAACTTGCTTTGATTGACCAAGATTTCTTGGGTTATATGGCAACTGTGCAGAAAACACAAAGGCTGCAGCTTGTCAGAGATTGATCAGGTATTTAAGAGGTGAGACGATATTTCAGGTATCCTTGCCCCAAACTGCAGGCCTTTATACACCAAAACCAGCACCTTTAGCTTACCCTGATAGCTAATTGGCATAAAGGAGGTCTAAGAAAGGGGTTGGCAAAGTTTTTGTGGCTTGCGCCGGTTCACGGTCCTGCAGACGCCTCAGTGGGCTGGAGTCTGTGCGCACACGCGCATGTGCAAACACTATTTCCGGCACTTCTTCCGGCGTGGAGGAGGTGTGCGCAGCTTCCCATTGGCTGCAAAAACTTCCTGCAGCCAATGGGAAGCCGGCCAGCGTCTCCGAAGGTGGTCCCCACTGTGCTCCGCACTTGTTTAGCACGGTGCATGGGAGCCAACTGAGCGGGCCGTGGGGGGTCCATGGGCCGGTTAAACGACCCCTGGTGTAAGAGCTGAACATAAAGGTGCCCTCTTCTGGGAAGACAAGGCATTTCCCTCATTTTGAAACTATGTTGTTGTTGTTGTTTAGTCGTTTAGTTGTGTCCGACTCTTTGTGACCCCATGGACCAGAGCACGCCAGGCACTCCTGTCTTCCACTGCCTCCCGCAGTTTGGTCAAACTCATGCTGGTAGCTTCGAGAACACTATCCAACCATCTCATCCTTTGTCGTCCCCTTCTCCTTGTGCCCTCCATCTTTCCCAACATCAGGGTCTTTTCCAGGGAGTCTTCTCTTCTCATGAGGTGGCCAAAGTATTGGAGCCTCAGCTTCAGGATCTGCCCTTCCAGTGAGCACTCAGGGCTGATTTCCTTTACAATGGAGAGGTTTGATCTTCTTGCAGTCCATGGGACTCTCAAGAGTCTCCTCCAGCACCAGAATTCAAAAGCATCAATTCTTTGGTGATCAGCCTTCTTTATGGTCCAGCTCTCACTTCCATACATCACTACTGGGAAAACCATAGCTTTAACTATACGGGAAATCACTACTGGGAAAACCATAGCTTTAACTAACTAACTTTGTCGGCAAGGTGAAACTATACTAACTGACTAATTTCAGTCAATTAAAAATAACCTGTATTGTTTCTTGCAGGTGCACGAAGGGATTCTTGGAAATAAATCTGGTGTGAACACCACAGGAGTCAGTGGCCCCTCAGACAAAATGACTACTGATCTGCGAATATATATGCTCTGTTTCCTCCCTTTTACTGTCCTCTTGGTCTTCATCCGCGATCTTCGGAGTCTGTCTGTGCTCTCACTCCTCGCAAACATAGCCATGGCCATCAGTCTTGTAATCATTTATCAATATGTTATCCAGGTGAGTAAGGACCTGCTTCTGCACTCATTTTTCTTTCCTTCCTCCCAGCGTCACACTTGGGGGGCTGCGCTTTGGCTCACGGGTGATAATCCATTTTAGCACTGCTGGAAGCATACACAGAGCTCGGTGTGAAGAGCCCTGCGAGATGCGAGCAAAGGCTGATCCAGTCCACCATTCCTTTCCCCACATCTGGCCAACCAGGTGGCAGGTAAAAAAGTAAAAGTTAAAGGACCCCTGGACGGTTAAGTCCAGTCAAAGGCGACTATGGGGTTGCAACGCTCAGCTCGGTTTCAGGCCAAGGGAGCCGGCATTTGTCCACAGACAGCTTTCTGGGTCATGTGGCCAACATGACTGAATTGCTTCTGGCACAATGGGACACCGTGACGAGTGCCAGAGCGCACGGAAATGCCATTTACCTTCCCTCCGCAGTGGTACCTATTTATCTACTTGCACTGGCGTGCTTTCAAACTGCTAAATTGGCAAGAGCTGGGACAGAGCAGTGGGAGCTCACCCCGTCGTGGGGATTTGTACCGCCGACCTTCTGATCGGCAAGCCCAAGAGGCTCAGTGGATTAGACCACAGCAAGCAGGGCATGAAGGGAATAGCCTTGCCTTGCCGCTGTCCCCAAAGAACTGGCATTCAGAACCATGCTGCCTCTTACCCTGGAAGCACTCAGTAGCCATTGTGATGAGCAGCTTCTGATCAATAGCCTTATCTCCTGCAACCGAAAAGGTCTTGGCTTAATTCCCAGCCCACCTTCATTGCATACGTGTAATGAAACCTTCAGCCCCATGTTGTGTGTAGGTTTGGGGGTGGATGGAGATTAGTGAAAACAACAACAGAAGCTGACAGTTCTGAGTGATGCATCCGGTGGATAGCCAGAACCAACACCGCTGAATGACAACGACCTTTTAGTCGACTTGTTCAGATTCACTCATCTGTTTAAAGGTCATCGTGATTCACCACCGCATCTCCATTACTTAGGAAATACAGGGCAAGAACCTTTTCCTTTGTGCATTTTTAAGGGTCCGGCGCAGGGGCAACGCTGACCTGTTCATTAGCGAGCCTTAAGTGGCCCAAGATTTCAAACACAGGATTGTGTGCTTCTTGTCTTGCATGGGAATCCCCCTGCCCCACTCCCCAATTATAGTTGGGCGTATTTAACAGGTAAAATACAAACTTGGCGTGCTCCAAACCCAAGCATTTGGTATGGATGCTACCAGTAGGGCTGGGCGATGTATTGATAAAGGTAAAGGGGACCCCTGACTGTTAGGTCCCATCGTAGCCGACTCTGGGGTTGCGGTGCTCATATCACTTTATTGGCCAAAGGAGCCGGCGTACAGCTTCCGGGTCATGTGGCCAGCATGACTAAGCCGCTTCTGGCGAACCAGAGCAGTGCACGGAAACGCCGTTTACCTTCCCGCCGGTGTGGTACCTATTTATCTATTTGCACTTTGACATGCTTTAGAATTGCTAGGTTGGCAGGAGCTGGGACTGAGCAACAGGAGCTCACTCTGTCATGGGGATTCGAACCGATGACCTTCTGATCAGCAAGCCCTAGGCTCTGTGGTTTAGACCACAGTGCCACCCACATCCCTGTAGGTCTGGGTGATGTATTGATACGTTGCCCCAAAATGGTTTGAAATCCACAGTCAATAATGGTTTCATAATATTTGGCATGGCAATACATCGCAAATTGCAATGTGTGTGTGGTTTGTAAAAGTGTGATATGGGAAAAACTAGCAAACCAGAGGTTAAACTAACCCCTTTCCAGCCCCGGGAGGAGCGTTGACACGACACACCTACACACTGCAGCCGACACACTAACGTGTCGCGACACATAGTTTGGAAAGCTCTGTGTTAAAAGGTAAGTAAAATGTATCAGTTTTAGACCCCTAAGTAGTAGCAGTTGCCCATTCGCCTCTTGCTAGTTTCATCCTTATTTCAGACATTTTGATATGTTTGTATACAGACGTACCTTGGATGTTGAACGGAATCCTTTCCGGAAGTCTGTTTGACTTCTGAAAACGTTTGACAACCAAGGCACAGCTTTCAGTTGGTTGCAGGAGCTTCCTGCACTCAATTGTAACCCGCAGAACCCGCGTCGGATGTTCGGCTTCCAAAGAATGTTTGCAAACCGGAACACTTACTTCCGGGTTTGCGGCGTTCGGGAGCCAAAATGGACGAGTACCAAGGCGTTTGACAACCAAGGTATGACTGTATTGCGATGTTTAGCTGGTGATATATCATGATGTTGAAAACCAGGAATCACCCAGCCCTAGGCAGAGTATAATTCTGGTATACTAAATAATAATAATAATAATAATAATAATAATAATAATAATAATAATATTTTTTAATTTATACTCCACCCTTCCCTGCTTAAAAACTGGGCTCAGGGCGGCTAACAACAAATATAAAACATTGATTAAAATGCGACTTTAAAACAGCATAAAATACAACATAAAATGCAGTATCAGTATCAATATAATTCAAAAATGACTCCACATAAGAAAAACCTGGCTGCTTGATAAGACCAGTGACCCATGCATCTCGTTCTCACCAATGAGATGCCTATGGGAAACGTGTGAGCAGAACCTGAGCATAATAGCACTCTTCCCAGTTGCGGTTCCTTCAGTCGCGGTACTCAGAGGCTTCCTTCGTCCAGCAGTGGAGATTTTTTGCCGTTGGACTGTGCTAGTGCACTCAAATGGCCCAGCTCTTCCACAAATACTCAATAGTTTCCCACCTACTAATGCACCTAGAAGATGTCCGGATTTGCCTTTTACCTACTTGTGCAGTGGTACCTCGGATTACATACGCTTCAGGTTACACACACTTCAGGTTACAGAATCTGCTAACCCAGAAATAGTGCTTCAGGTTAAGAACTTTGCTTCAGGATGAGAACAGAAATTGTGCTCCGGCGGCGCCATTAGCTAAAGTGGTGCTTCAGGTTAAGAACAGTTTCAGGTTAAGTACGGACCTCCAGAACGAATTAAGTACTTAACCCGAGGTGCCACTGTATCTAGTTTCCTGGAGAAATTGGGCCTGACTTCAGTTATTCATGCCTTAGGCTGCTATCCTAGCTGCGCTTCCTTTGGAGTAAGCCCAATTGAATCCAGCGGGATTTTACTTCTGAGAAGACATGCTTAGGGCTGCAACCGTAGTCGTTTCCAGGTTAGATGGCTGTAATGCTCTGTATGTGGGGCTGTCCTTGAAGTCTGTCCAGAAACTTCAACGGTCCAGAATGCTCCGGGCAGGCTTTTATTGGGTTGGCATAACGGACTACAGAAAGTCAATATTGTTTTCGTTATGATGTCTCCTGCCAGGGTTTATCCATTCCTCGAAAACTGCCTCTAGTGGCTGACTGGAAGAGGTACCCGCTCTTCTTTGGCACGGCTGTCTTCGCTTTTGAAGGAATAGGAGTGGTAAGTGCCGCTTTAGAATTTAAGACTATTACCTAAAGGCAACGGCAGTTGGAACGCATCTCTTCACCATCTCAGGAAAAATAGAATTGGCCTCTGTTTTACTCCAGTGGCCAGAACTAGACCTTCAGGGTACACGAGACCCCCAAATTTGTGTGTGCCTTTGATAAGAGAGATTCACCCCACAATTTTCAGTGCATTTCCCCGTTGCAAAAAAAATCAGATTCTTTCCAGTGGTTGTGCTGTGCCAGGTCAGCAGGGTGCTTTAATCTGTATTGATTGCGCAAACCTAAATTTCTAGTATGCGCTTGAATCACTCCCGCAAAACACTGACAGCCTGGACCTAGAATTGTTGCTAGTGCTTTTCCATGAAGGCACAAGAGGCTTTTATTCTAAGAGAAAGGCTTCAGCAGAGTTGTAGAGCATGCACTCTTGTCTGCAAAAAGTTCCCGGGTTCAATCCCTGGGATCTCTGGGTAGGGCTGGAGGAAAACCTTGCTTGAAACCCTGGAGAACTGATGGCAGCTGAAATAATATTATTATTTATAATAATAATAATAAAAATTTTATTTACCTTATTACTCCAGGCTTCAGTGAAAGCCTGCATTCGCTCCAAAGGACGCACACACATTTCTCCCTCATTTTTGGAGGGGGAAAAGTGTGTCCTATAGAGCGAAAAATACGGTATACCCCGCCCTCCCCAGCCAAAACTGGGCTAACACCAGGCTAACACAAAATATAAAAACAATTGATTGAAATACAGCTTAAAAAGCAAGATTAAAGATTGAAATACAGCTTTAAAACAAGATTAAAATACAACAGTAAAATGCAGCCTCATTTTAGTGGAAACTCAATCAAAAACTTTTTGGGGGATAAAAGTGTCAAGTCTTCACCAAGGCTAACTATTCAGACTGGTCCTACATGGGCAAGAAGAAAGCCAGGGAAGTCCCCAAATAGGAGTTCCAATACAGAAGGAAAAAGGAAAGAAGAAAGAGGGGGAGGGAATCAAATTGATTCCAAGCCAAAGGCCAGACGGAACAACTCTCATTCAAATCAGATAGATGATTATGAACGAGATGCAGCAAAGGCCTGAACTGGTATACAACAACTTGCCATGCTAAGGGTGCAAGATGGACGCCAACCTTCCTTGCCTAGTCTCCTCCTTTTCTTACCTTTGTGAACTTACCAACTTTGTCAAAAGTCATTAACTCGTCTTTTGCCCCTCGAGCCCAGGTCACGTGCTGTGTGCATGCCGCGAAGACTTAGAGGCGCTGAGTGTGGCAACAAGTTCAGAATCCAGGTTCTTAAGAACCTAAAAATGATGTGTGTGTTTTTAGTGTTTAGGGCTGAGAATAAAAGGTACCCCTGCCTGTACGGGCCAGTCGTGTCAGACTCTAGGGTTGTGCGCCCATCTCACTTAAGAGGCCGGGGGCCAGCGCTGTCTGGAGACACTTCCGGGTCACGTGGCCAGCGTGACGGAGCTGCTCTGGCGAGCCAGCACCAGCGCAGCACACGGAAACGCCATTTACCTTCCCACTATAAAGCGGTACCTATTTATCTACTTGCACTTAAGGGTGCTTTCGAACTGCTAGGTGGGCAGGAGCTGGGACCGAAAGACGGGAGCTCACCCCGCCACGGGGATTCGAACCGCTGACCATGCGATCGGCAAGTCCTAGGCACTGAGGTTTTACCCACAGCGCCACCCGCGTCCCTAACAGGGCTGAGAATAGCATGCTTCAAAAATGCGTGGGCAGAGACTGGAAGAAGCTGGTGGGAAGCAGATTGTGGCAGCCTCCCCTTCTCTTGGTGGAAGCAGATGCTGTACCGTAGCTTCCACAGCAGGCTGCAGATCTCTCCTGGAATGAGGGAGAGGGCTTTGCTGTTTCTCCCCCTGGACTCCCTGATAGCAGGCCGGGGCTTGGTGCTACTGTAAGGTCTCCAGAGCAGCTGAGCTCGGGTGGGCTCAGACTCTGGCGTGCCGCTCTGCTGGGAGCGAGGCAGGAAGGTGAAACTTTAGTCAAAACATCAGAAGGACTTTGGGCCAAAGACTAGAGATGAATGCGAAGTTTTGGGGCGAGAGGTAAAGAAAGGAGGAAAGAGAACAATCCAGGTTCTTTTACAGGAGATACCTGTTTTCCTGTAATAGACTTGAAAGCTAGAAATTGACCAGTAAACTAATAGCCTCATTGTAAGAGATTCCTTGATCATTTGATAATCCACATGCAGGTTAGATTTTTGACAGCAGACCGGAAAGTCTCCTATAAGTTTCCAAAGCAGTTATGTTAGACATTCTGTCTGAAATTACCTCTATCCAGTGCTTCCCCCCGCCTATATATATATATATATATATTTAGGGGTACTCATTAAACCCTTGCTTCCGTCTGAGACTTAGGAAACACCATGACAGGAAATGAGGCTGCCATCAGGAGATAGCAACGGAACTGACGATTCACCATGCTAGAGAAGAAACTAAAATTTTTATTTTTTAAAGTTTCTTCTGTTAGATTCACCAAATGTTTAGGGGTATGCGTACCCCTGCGTCCCCCCAGAAAAAAAAGCACTGCCTCTATTTTCTTACCTTGTACCAGACAGTGTATTGTTAAAATTCTAGTGTCTGCCTTCCAGTGTCTGATGAAGTTTGGTCTGCCTGTTCTTTCAATTTTGTATTCAGTCAGGCTTATGGGATTTTTGTGTGTGTTCTTTTATTAATAATTGTTTTTAATGAGGTAAATAAAGTGGAAGTGGTGGCTTCATTCCATTCAGTTTCTTCCATCTAACTGAGCCTCTGTGTTATGTCTCAAAAGTTGCTGATGCTGCTTCAATTGCTGAGTTTATCTGGGCTCTCGAACAGCAAGGGAATCTTCCTCATTTAAAAGCTTTCTCCCGGATTACCGCTCCTGTTTCTCTGGTTTCTTTCATGAGTTTGGTTATTGCTACCGTTATGTATTCCAGATTATGGAAATATATGGAGTTGTCTCAAAATGTGTTGTCATCACAGTTAATATTTATTGGCAGCAAAGGTGGGGAATTTATGACCTTCCAGATACGTTGGGAGTGAGAGCTGGACCAGAAAGAAGGCTGATCACCAAAGAATTGGTGCTTTTGAATTATGGTCCTGGAGGAGACTCTTGAGAGTCCCATGGACTGCAAGAAGATCAAACCTCTCCATTCTGAAGGAAATCAGCCCTGAGTGCTCACTGGAAGGACAGATCCTGAAGCTGAGGCTCCAGTACTTTGGCCACCTCATGAGAAGAGAAGACTTCCTGGAAAAGACCCTGATGTTGGGAAAGATGGAGGGCACAAGGAGAAGGGGACAACAGAGGACGAGATGGTTGGACAGTGTTCTCGAAGCTACAAACATGAGTCTGACCAAACTGTGGGAGGCAGTGGAAGACAGGAGGGCCTGGCGTGCTCTGGTCCATGGGGTCACGAAGAGTCGGACACGACTAAACGACTAAACAACAGATACGTTGGGACTTCAGTTCCCATCATCCTTGGCTGCACTGGCAGGGGCTGATGGGAGTTGCAGTCCAGCAATTTTTGGAGTGACACAGCTTCCCCTTCCCTGCTTCACAGGATAGAATGCATATACCACTTAGGTCTTTAGATGCGTAAACTTAGCATCTGAAACTAAGAGGGTTGGCAAAGTAAATCATGAGACCTTGGCTCAGGGAGTAAAGTCAGTCTCGGAAAGGTGGAACAAAATGAAACATGTCCCAAGAGGACAAAATTTATGCTATTTAAAACGACCGTCCTCTGTGAGTTACAGTTTTTTGTTTGTATCATTATTTTTACTTGTTGATCTTTCTGAACTGGAAAGGTGGCAGAAAATGATAGACGATCCTATATGGCAAGGCAAGCAGCCCAGAGTAGAAGGTAGAGAGCATATCAAAATAAATGAAGCAAAATAGCAGAAAGTGCTCCCTAGCAAATAAGAGAAATTGCTTAGACGTGGTCACTTGGCATACCTTACTTGAGGAGCAGAATTTGGATATTAAAAATAATAATAAATAAATAAAATTTTATTTATATCCTGCCCTCCCCAGCCGAAGCCGGGCTCAGAGTGGCTAACAACAAGAAAAGTAACGCAGCATTCTAAAATCAATTCATTTTAAAATCAATTCAAAATCAAATTAATGGCAACCATTGGGCTAGAGTTTGGTGAGAATTACAGAAGGAGGGGCTCAGACTGTGCCTTGGCCAAAGGCCTGGTGGAACAGCTCTGTCTTGCAGGCCCTGCGGAAAGATGTCAAGTCCCGCAGGGCCCTAGTCTCTTGTGGCAGAGCGTTCCACCAGATCGGGGCCATGGCCGAAAAAGCCCTGGCTCTGGTTGAGGCCAGCCTAACCTCCCTGTGGCCCGAGACCTCCAAGATGTTTTTGTTTAGCCAGGGTGCAATCCTGTGCCCCCTTCAGATGCAAAATACAGAGAGGTCTGCTTATGCATAACACCTTGAGACCGTTCAGAAGCTTTTGAGATCTCTTTTGGAGCCCAGTGATAGGACAGGACTTTAAATTGATGCTTTTTGCATGGTCCCCATTTGCACTACACATGTAAAGCAGTATTTTACCACTTTAACTCTCATGACTTCCCCAAAATAATCCTGTGGACTGTAGTTTGCAAAGGGTGCTGTGTGAGACTCCCATTTCCCTCAGGGAGCCTGGGAAGGCTGGTTGGTCGTGAAACCACTGAGGGAACTGCTTGCTTAGACCTCTTCCGTCTCTGTGGGCCTTGGAAGCTGATTCACCTGCTGTCTCCCCTCTCTTGTTTCTGCCAGGCCACATTGCTTAGCAAAACTTCACTGTTGGAATAAGAGGTGCCAGAGCTTCAATGTTGAATCTGTGCCTTTCAACTGACTGCTTCCGTTTACAGGACTTGGCACAGCCTTAGGGCATGGCTTCAGGCTTAAATTGGCTTTCTTAAATCTCCGTATTTTGAATTGTATATAGGGGGGCTTTGGGGGTGTGTGTGCTGTCACCGTAGAGTGACGGGCGGAGGTTACCTGTTGCCCTTAACCTTGTAAATGTCATGACAATGACTTGAGGGAGTATTGACAGTAGGAGCTGACAGCAGTGTTGCAGTCTTGTCAGCCTTCTTTAATTCTTTGCATGCAAATTATAAGAGGGGAAGGAGGAAGGGTGGGGCGGGAAGCTAGGGAAACAAAAGATTTTAATGCGATATATTCCAGCCGTACTTGGAAATAATTCTTACATTTGCACCCTTTTATTTGGGGCTGTTCCAGACACCTGTAGTATCTTGCTTAATATTTTTACAGCTAACTACTACTACTACTACTACTACTACTACTACTACTAATAGATTATTTATACCCCTCCCATCTGGCTGGGTTTCCCCAGCCACTCAGGGCAGCTCCCAACAGAACATTAAAAACACGATAAAACATCAAGCATTAAAAACTTCCCTAAACAGGGCTGCCTTCAGATGTCTTCTAAAAGTCAGATCATTGCCTGATCAACAGTCAAGTGGTACTGCTGCCCTTGAAGAATACTACCTCAATCTGCAGATGACGGCAAGTGGTATATTTTTAATGCCCTCTATAAGTAGAAAAGTACCAAGTGAGGATTGATCTTCAATTTTTGCTGTTTTCTAACTCCACATCTTTGAGCTGGATTAAATAAGTTCAGGTGGCCTTATGAAGACCACCCCTCCCCAAAGCATGTTAATAGCTAACTTTCACCGTAAATGATTCCCAGCAAAGAGCTATTCCTAGATATTCATATGGGTTAGGTTTCCAGAAAGCGCTAGCCTGCCTGCGAAATTTGCACGGTGTTCGTTCTGCACAGGTGAAGTCTGGCAGATTATCTTTGTAAAGCGCTACGTAGCAATACCTTGTTCCTATTTTCTGAACTCGTGCTGAGATACGCTTTTAACATTCCTAAAGGCAGCCTTTTCCTGCTGAAAGGAACTCGGGTGATCTTTGCATTCTGTTTAAAAGTGAATGTTTGCAGTTCCCTGCCCCCGCTCCCCGCGAGGTGTTCTAGATAATGATGAGCTAAGCAAAAGGAAAACATTTAATTTCTTTTAGATGTGAACCTTCTTTGAATTGGATACCTCTCAAAGTTTCATTTTTTAAAAAAATTGGGGATATCTCTGCTTTTCAGAGAGAACATGTTAGTTTGTAGAAAGCACACAAGTTCTGGATTTGTTGAGTGGCTACTAGATTACCTTTTTCTTCTTCCTTCCCTGTCTTTTAAAGAACAGGATTATCATCTTCAAAATGCCACTGACTTGGATCCTGACAGATGATGCAAACAGTCTTATTAATGCTTAGAGTTAAAAGCGAGCGGCCACTTGTCAGAGTCCCCCCCCCCCTTTTGGACAGCTTTATATTTTATCCCTGCGAACGACTCTCTTTCCTCTGCAATCTTCTTTTATTGGTGCCCTAAGATCAGGGTAGGAGGCTTTCCACTGACAACTAATCTCATGTTACCTCATGTCAACCAAGATGTTGTTGGTCTTTTGAGTCTGGTGGTATGCCATGAGTCTGATAAGCCATGAGAACGAGAGAGAGAGAGATACGGTGGTGAGATTCCCCGAGTGGCCTGGTTCACACATAACGCTAAACCATAGTTCATTGAACTAGTTAACCAAACCATTGTTTAGTATTATGTTCCCGTCTGCCTGGCAGCTTAACTATGGTTTCTTCACATTAAAACGATGGTTTGTTGGTTTACAGGCCAACTTTAGTTTGACATTGCAAATGAACTAAGCCCCCCTTAACCTTTGGTTTGTTCCCCCTGATGACTTCTGGATGATAAAGTCGTAAGGCAAGAACTGCGGGGAAAAATTGTTGGGATGCGTCCAAGGGAACAGGGGCAATTGGCAGGCCCCCAGCTGGCTCCAGCCCACTGGCCGGCAGCCGGGATAGCTCCGGTCCTTGGATCAGCATGTAACTGCGACTCGAGCGTCAGAAACCTTCAGAAGCTGAGCACATAAGCCAGCAGAGTAAACTCTTTGCAACAGAAGGGCAGATAGAGGCTGTGTAAAGCTTATTTGCAGGCATTTTATTCAGCATCAGGACAAAGAAAACATGTCTGCTCTCCTTCATGTCCAAAGCAAGAAGCATAAGCAAAAGCTATACACAGAACGGAAGTTCCCAGCAAGCTGTGCTGGAATGTAAACAGACACGTGACATACAACAACTCCACATATCTTTTAAGGTGGAACGTAATATCGTAACAAAAACAAGCTAAACTTTGGAGAAGCAAACCAGAGCTTGTTTGATCACTTGAGGTTTCTTTAACCAAACCATGGTTTGGAGTTACGTGTGAACTAGGTCGGTGCAGAGGATCAAATGATTTGAGCCCAGCATTTTAAATGAAGAGGAGGTCCAGTTATGTGTGAAGGAGAGAAAGACTTCATGCAAAACCAAAAATACCTGTTTTGGTTTCTCACTCACCGCTGTTGGGTCCCTTGTTGTTTCCCACATAGTATGATCTTCAAGCCTCGATGAACAGGCTCCCCAGCTGTGGACTGACACACTTAAATCACAATTGCCTTTTAACTGTTTCCCAGCTGTTTGAAAACCACTACAGAAGTGCTCAAAGATGCCTGGGAGATGGTTTAAATGGTTTGTCCTCCAAGTAGAGCCCAGTGGACTCTCTGCTCCGCGCCTCTGCGGTACAGATGCCATGTGAAATACTCGTGCAGTCTGGCTCGGGAACTGATCAAAGATAAGATGAATATTTGCTATGTTTTTAAGAGGTTATATCTAGGTAAGGTTTACCCTTCCAGCCAGCACCAAGAGTAACTGTAACTTAAGCTGGTTAATTTTATTCCTGCCTCGGGTGCATGGCTCATTTTTCTCAGGCTGCCTTAGAATGCATTCCTTATGCATCGCCTGCTTCTCTTTGGGCTTCAACTGGATAATCTCATTTTAATGGTTTTTGTGAAAAGTCGTCTTATTCATATGCCTGGAACTGAAATGCAAGAGAAGAATGGGGGGGGGGGGGACCCCTCCTTGCTGTCAGTGCACTGAGTGCGAGGCCAGCCGCATAATGAAATTGAATGCAAACAACAAAATTGGTTTTGGAAGATTATCTGTTAAAAAGAAGCATCCCTTCACTCCCTTGTCAGCGCAGTGATTGCATATCTTAAGGCAAAACCTCCCATTTTTGTAAATGCTGTAGCTCAGGCTTTGCTGTTCCTCACTGCGAAGAGCCTTGTGGCACCTTAAAAAGGGCTTTAATTTTGGCATAAGGCTTCCTTCGTGGGCTGGAATCTGCTTCAACAGGTGTGTGAAGTGCAACCCTCAGTGTACCTGAAAATGGATGGGTTGGATTATAACCAGTGCAAATAAACCAGTGCAAATAAAATGCAAAAACTGCAGACTGGTTCAATACAGTTAGAGCTAGAACGCATGCAAAATAAACACAGTGACCTTTTGCAACAGCGCTGGTAAGTGATTGCAAAGCTCTTGAGAGTTCTAGTGCTTACATTGGGATTGGGAAAGTTCAGGTAGTATGTCCGAATGGCTGCTACTAGGTGAATTTAAATTTAATATTGAGGATGGGGGGGATGGAAAGGGGTGTCGCTACAATATGTTGCGTGCATCAGAGCTGTTCCACTTGTGCCCCCCCCCTATCATCTACCGCTGCTTTGCACCCTCAAAATAGGCTACAGAAGGTTGCCCCCACAAGCAGATGGGCTCTTGGGGAGAGGCGAGGAAGGGGAAGTTCCGTTGCTCAGACTCTGTTTTTGGGTTTTCCAATAGGTATCTGGTTGACCAATGAGTTTGCAGGATGGTGGATGAGATGGTCCACTAGCCTGATGCAGCAGGCTTTCCTTATGTTCTTCGGAGATCTTGTTGCATGAGCAGGAAACGCAACAGGAAACGGACTATTGTATTTTAATATTTTGTTGGAAGCCACCCAGAATGGCTGGGGAAAGCCAACCAGATGGGCGGGGTATAAATAATATATTATTTTTATTTTATTTTATTAATTAAATACATACATATTTACAACAAAAGAAAATATAAAAGAAAATACATATAACCAAGGAAAAAAAATAGAGAATACTTTGTCTCTTTTCATATTTACAGTTATTTATACCTCTATAAAATTTACAGGTATTTATACCTCTGTAAAATGCTATTCACAATAAAGGAGTAAATGAAAAGAAAGATATCAGAAAGTAAGATATCAAAGATATCGGGGGGGGGGGAACAAATAAAAAATAAAGAAGTAAAAGAAAAAGATCATAAGTGAATTTTTTTTTAAAGTAGGTAAGAATTCACTATACGTAGCCGTTTCCCATCTATATTTATATTTGATTGTATAATTTTATCTTGTCCTTATCTACCTTAAATAAAATGTTTTGTAAAAGACAAATAAAATGTTTTTCAAAAGACAAATATAATGTTTTTTAAAAGGACAGAGGATTTGACGAATGGTTTATTAAAAACGCATGAGGCAAACAGTGGAAGTCTATTATTATTATTATTATTATTATTATTATTATTATTATTATTATTATTTATTTGCACAGTGTTGAATACAATTTTGCACCAGCCACTTGTGACCCAAGTGAAGATGCTCCGGGTGCCAGGATGGCTGTTTCCTGACGTCTCCACCATCTAGTGGTGCATCCTTGGATCTTGGCTGTTTTCTCGCACTCGCAACACATCCTGTAGAATTCTATCCCTTATATTTTACCTGCTCAAATCAGAATGAATTTCGGGAACCAAAAAGTCGTATTGAAAACTCCCAAGCTGCCTGGCCCCAAAATGGCAACTGGACATTCTGTTTTGGTGATTGGTTTAAGGAGCCATTTGGCGCCTAGCTTACATACCTTAGTTTGCAACAATGGATGAACGAAAAAGCTCTTCTTTGATCATTCATTCTCGCCTACCTTTCCTCTCTCTCCCCCTTTCTCTTTCTCAGGTCCTCCCCCTCCAGAATAGGATGAAGGAAGTCGACCGCTTCCCCTTGGCCCTCAACATTGGCATGGCGGTTGTGATGACCTTGTACGTCTCCTTGGCCACCCTGGGGTACATGTGCTTTGGGGACGAAATCAAAGGCAGCATCACTCTGAACCTGCCGCATGCATGGTAAGCGGAGACATAACTTTGCAGAACTCCACTGTCCTTCGGGGCTCTTAATTCGCCTCCCGCTCCTGAATGCTAATCTGAATGGTACCCATCACTGTGTAAAAAGTGCATTGGGAAGATGATGAGTAGGAAGGTGAGCGGTGGAATATAAGGACAAGGTCAAGTTTTCAACCACGGGACTTGATCAGTGTAGACAACTGTGTTATGGCATAACTAGGACCTGTAATTACCGGAGGGAAGAGCTTGTTGAAGGGTCTGCCTGCTGAATCATAGTTTTTATGTGATTCAGGAAGTGGCTGTGGCTCTATAAAAGAGATTAGTTTTGTAGGGCAGGGGAACAGACTGCGGTCTTACCAGAAACAGCTTGTTTCTCCTCCCTGCTAGAATCCTAGCGTCTACCCATCAGAGCCTGGGTACGCGGGTGGCGCTGTGGGTTAAACCACAGAGCCTAGGACTCGCTGATCAGAAGGTCGGCGGTTCGAATCCCCGCGATGAGGTGAGCTCCCGTTGCTCAGTCCCTGCTCCTGCCAACCTAGCAGTTCGAAAGCACGTCAAAGTGCAAGTAGATAAATAGGTACCGCTCCGGTGGGAAGGTAAATGGTGTTTCAGTGCACTGCTCTGGTTCGCCAGAAGCAGCTTAGTCATGCTGGTCACATGACCCAGAAGCTGTACGCCGGCTCCCTTGGCCAATAAAGCGAGATGAGCACCGTAATGGATCCCACTGGCTGTCTCGGCTTCTTTGCTCTTTGGGGCTGGGGGGGGGGAATAACATTTTTTCTTTATTCCCCCCCCCCCCCAAAAAAAAATCTAGGTGCGCCCTATGGTCCGGTGCGCCCTATAGAGCGAAAAATACGGTACTTTAGAGAATACACACATGAATAGAGGACTATAATGCCCCCAAACAACTGGCTATAGATCTGTTTTGACTGCTAAGTCTTTTTCAAATATGTCCCAATCAGTCCCAAGTCCTCAGGAAAGGTATTCTGAAGAAACCTTTTTGGTGGGGGATGGGTGGGATATGTCCAAATAATTCTTCTTTGGGCATCAGTGGCTGATAAGATGCCTTTTTCACAGAGTAGTTTTCTTTTTGTTGGAAGGCTGTTCTCTGCAAACCTAACTCTGCTGTTGTGTCCCATATTATCCAGTATTTGATGGTGATATAACAGCTGTAAACTTAGCCAGGAGTTAATGGGCCTAGCATTAGATTAATTTCAGCGGGACTACTCTGATTTAGCTGAATGCCACCCAGCATGTTTGCATTTCTCCAGGTGAGAGTTGGGGAGGAAATGATTGGGTCTCACGCTATTTATGTTTCGGTTTTGTACGTAGTTATTGGTTGCTAAGTGAAGTGAGAATTGAGTGGCTGGTTGCAAGGAGAATATGGTCGTTGAATGAGTGGGTATGACAGTAAGATTATTGAGTTCCTGATTTGTGTTATCTGCATGTCAGGATGCTTTTTTTTTGGTATCATTCACATTCATTAATTTCATTGGGTCTACTTCGAGTTATAACTCAGTTGAATACCACCTCTATTGTATTCTATTGATCTATTCTTGTTTTTAGTTTACATATGTACACCGTTCAGAGATTCATTGCTTACTTATGTTAGTTAAGATGCAGAATTTTAACATTACTGTTACTATTAGCTGTTTCAAATGTGAAATTCTCTCTCTCTCTCTCTCTCTCTCTCTCTCTCACACACACACACACACACACACACACACACACTGGCAAGTGGAACTGAATTTGGCTGGAATGAAGAGATTAACAAATAATGCTTTTAGTTCCTTACAGTCGCAAACAAAATCTCCTTTGACTGTTTTTTTTTTTTTTAAAAAAAGCTTGCTTGGAAGCAGCTAATAAATCAGCAGTCAATTTTAATTTAATACTTCTTAAAATAGTTTCTGAATATGGAGACATTTTTCTCCTGAATGCTTTTTAGTGCCGGAAATATGCTTGCTCTGTTAGAATGGAGAGTTTTCCTCGAAGTCAGCTTGTACCGTCATCAGCTTTGAAGTCTTTGTGAAGTTATTTCTTTTTCAGGTTAAGAATCCTAATGAGCTTTCTTCTCCTTCTGCATCCTGTCCTCTGTCCCCTTGCAAACGACCTTGGATCTAACTTTGCCCTACGGCAGGGGTGGCCCAAGACGTTTTGCCACCTGAGGCGAAATGGCCTGCTGCCGCATTACGCTCTCCTTGAGGAAAAGCCCTCTCAAAGTCTCACCTCCTGGCAGTGAGGCTTTGCGAGGGCTCAGCGAGAGGCCACGTGTTCCCCAGAGCTTTGCCACCGGTCCCACACTGCCATGAGGGAGGGCAAAGCTGGCCAATGAAATACCGTGCTCCTCTTCCACTACCACCTTCCTTACCTGGGTTGCTTCTGTGGCGGATGGGTGCTGCCCCTTGAATTTCTGCCGCCTGAGGCAGCTGCTTCATCGCACCTCATGGATGGACTGGTTTTGCCTAGAGCTATCTATACGTGTGCCATCCTTGTCTAGTCCATCTGATTTTTGTTTGCCCTGTTGCAACAATCTGCCTAGATTTGTGCTGTACCCATGGCCAGATTTAGGTTTGATGAGGCCCTAAGCTACTAAAGGTAATGGGGCCCTTTATGTGTCCAGCTGTCCTTTGTCAGCAACAAATGGTCGCTGTTTTTGTGTTGAATATATGCTATATGGTAATTTATGGACCTAATAAAGCCATTTGCACATGTTGCCATGCAACCAGTCCATGCAGAATGGAGGCACCCTATATATAGAAACAAGCAAACCAGTGATATTTTAGGGAGCAGGCTAGCAGGCGGGGCCCATGACTTACATCATAGGAGCCTGTTGTTGTTGTTATTTAGTCGTTTAGTCATGTCCGACTCTTCGTAACCCCATGGACCAGAGCATGCTCTCTTAATTCGTTCTGGAGGTCCATTCTTAACCTGAAACTGTTCTTAACCTGAGGTACCACTTTAGCTAATGGGGCCTCCCGCTGCCGCCATGCCGCCACCGTGTGATTTCTGTTCTCATCCTGAAGCAAAGTTCTTAACCTGAGGCACTATATCTGGGTTAGCGGAGGCTGTAAACCGAAGCGTCTGTAACCTGAAGCACCTGTAATTTGAGGTACCACCGTACATGCCTGGGTACGCTTGCTAGACCAAAAAAGTTCTTAGCAGCCGGTGGAAACAATACCTTGAAGGCAGGAACCTTCCTAATACCAATGGGCAGGGAGTTCCAAAGCGTAAAAATAAAAATAATTTATATGTCGCCCATCTGACTGGGTTGCCCCACCCATTCTCGGCATCTTCCAACACATTAAAACAGTAAAGATTGATTTCTTGCGAGTGCAAATGTGTATTATGTGGCATTTGTAAAAGTGCCAGTTGCACAGTTCTTAGCGGTCAAATGGGCAGATTTGTAGTGAGGCGATCCTTCAAGTAAATGCTTGGGCAGGTGCTTAGACTATGCTTTGTGAAATTGCGCCTTTTCCTTGAAGCAGACTTGTTCATCGTATCCTTCTGACCAGCGTGAGTTTTGTCCAAACGTGTGGCTTTCTCTCCTCCTCCACAGGTTGTACCATATGGTCAAGATTCTCTACTCTTTTGGGATTTTCATTACCTATTCGATTCAGTTCTACGTCCCGGCTGAGATCCTCATTCCGGCCGTTGCTTCCCGAGTGCAGCAGAAGCTGAAGCTGTTCTGCGAGATGGCGGTCAGGGTGCTCTTGGTCTGCTCAACCTGTAAGTACGAGGCTGTGTGCAAGGCAGTCCTCCCCAACTTTGTGTCTTCCAGATGTGTTGGACCTAACTTCCAACTTCTGCCATAGCTGCGCACAACCTCTTCAGCTGGGAGAGGCTGAACGGGGCTATAGCTTCTTTAGCCCCGTGTAACCTCTCTGGCAGGGAGAGGCTGCGCACGGCTATGGCAATGCCCCCACCTCCCGCAAAAGCCCACAGGAGCCGCGCACCCTTTAAGGAGCGTGCGGCTCCTGTGGGCTTTTCTATGAGGAGGGAGAAGGGACTGACTGGCCACATCAGTCCATTCTCCCTTCTGAGGAAAAGCCCTCAAGAGCTGCATGGAGCTTGTGTGCGGCTTTGGGGGGCTTTTCCTGCCTGCCTCCCCCCTGCATTCACTCCATAGGACGCACACACATTTCCCCTTCATTTTTGGAGGGGGAAAAGTGCGTCCTATAGAGTGAAAAACACGGTACCTTTTTGGGTTTCCCTTGACAAGCAGTATCTTGGGCAGTGAGGAAAGGGTTCACTGGGGCCTGGTGAATTTAGGATTTAAATTGCATTTACTGATATTTGACTCAACTTTAAGCCCCCCTCCATAAAGTAGCCAAATGCCCACACATATATCCTATGAACACAGACACATCAAGGAACGTATCTGGATTTATGTGATTTGCTGTTATCTTTTGGTCGTTGAGATGTTTCCATTGCATGCAATGTTTGCAGCGTGCTGTTATAATGTAGTCCTGCTCTGAGCTGAAAGCTAATTCAGTTTTAAACCAACCTTGCAGCTTTGTGGATGTGTGTACTATATTCATGTGATCTGGATTCAGTTTTCATTTTTTATTATGTATAACGAAACACCAGTACTCCATAGGATGCAATAATTATATATAGATAGATTCACAATAAAAACCACATTAAAAAAATTTAAAACAGATCACCAGCTCATGTGGAGCTCTTCAAGGAGAGCCTTGTGTAGAGTTCATTTCACTGGTTCAGTCTGGAAGATTCCAGTGTGTGGATCTGCTGTGGCTAAGCTTTCTCCATCCACGAAGGCCCATCAGGATTGATAAAACTAAGATGCTCAGCTCAAACGAGAGAGAGAGAGAGAGAGAGAGATTCGTAGGAATTCTACAACGGCTCTTCTGTTGTTCCCCTTGTTGCTCATCTGATGGTGCCGTGTTAAATAAGATAAAGGCTCGATCGTGACTTCTGTTCTTGCAGCTGGGCAATTGGCACAGTCGTGAAGCCCTTTGAAGAAGAGGCGCCGGTCAAGTATCTTCCCACTTTGCATTCAAACTGTTCTGGTTTCTGCGCAGCTTAACTCGATTATGCTGTGTGCATTTGTGTCAAGATGATTTTCTAGGGAGACGTGATTGGATTCGGCATGGGAGGAGGGAAGCTTTTACCTGCTGCGTAGGCCGTCAGATACACCCAGATGCGTCAACAGCCTCTCCAAACCACCAGTGATGCAACCAAAGTTCAGGCGTGACGTATGAGCCTCGCCTTGCGCTGCCCGTTTTTTCCCTTCCAAAAGGAGCGAAGGAAGATCAAGGGCAGTTAATGCATAATCCATACATTCTGCCCAAGGCCTTCACACTGGTGTAAATGGGAAGGGAGCCAAATTTTATTTATTACTCATTTAATTTATCAGCTGCCCATTCCTGGCAGTTCTCCGGGTTGTGGGTGAGGGTGAACAGCAACGTTATAAACCGTAAGTGCATAAAATGCAGCTGGAAACCCTGCAGCTATAAGATCAAACAAACTGGGTTCGTTAGAGCAAGAGGAAATTAAAAAAACACCAAGGGACAGCATAGAAGCTAAAACCATTGCAAAGCTAAAATAATGTTGGACCCATAGCACAGTAAAAAGCTCTGTATCTGGTGCCAGAAATACACCAGTCAGAGCCAGGTGGTCTTCTCTGGAGAAGACATTCCATAACTGAGGGGCCACCACCGAAAAGGCCCGAAGTCTTAGCCAGCCACCATTCCTCATTTGGTACTTGGGATGGGGACTCAGGCAGTGATCTTACAGCATAGGAAAGGGCAGAGGTGACACTGAGCAGTCTAAACAGAATTGCGAACTGCGGAACTTATGGCCAAAGTAACTGAGCAGTATCCAGCTAACTCGTTCCATCAGCAAAGGGATTACTTCTTGTGCAGTAGAACTCTCCTCCCTCGCTCCCTGTTTGTGCCCCACCCTCCTCAGATCTGTTCCAGAGCATTGGGGTATCCCTTAGAATAGATTATGTGGAATGTGGAAGGGGGTGGGATTTGCTGTGCTGGCAGTAATCCTTGCGCTGATGGAATGAGTGAGTTGGATGCTGCCAAAGGCATGTGTAGCACATTTCATTAGAGGGTGCACCGAGCAATTTATTATTATTATTCAACAAAGGAAGAAGGGAGGTGGTTGGAAGCAACAAGGCAAATTCAGATAAATTATCTGCCTAATCTTCAATGTGTTTGCTGGGATAAGCTCCCTGTTGAAATATCTACATGGCTATCAGTGAACATGTGTGCTGCACACATTTTGCATGAGTAGAACACCAGAGGGTGCCAAGAATTTATTTTCTATCCTCTCCCCTTCTGTCTGCCTCCTTCGCTCTCTCTCTTTGTGCCTGCCCCCCAAATATCTTAACAGTTTGCTCCAGATGCATTTCACGGTGATTTGATTTGAACCCTGCATTTGAACACCGAAGCCTTTATCTGTGTAGCAGGTTTGACTGACTTCCAGGCAAGTGCTTCAGAGATTTCTTGCCATAAAGATCCTAAACTGCAGAGGCGGTTGGGCAGGCTCTTCTGAAAGTTGGTTTTTCACGAAGGTGGCACAGCTTCTGGTAACCATCATTTTAGCAGCACAAGGAGAGGAATTAAGGGTAGTCTGTAAAACCTAAATCAGACATACCAATAACATGCCCAATAGCTGCTGACAGCCAAGGCAGCAGCCAATCAAATGTCCACCCTATGCACTATCCATGTATAAGATGACCCCCACATTTTAGCATAATTATTAAAGAAAAAAGCCTAGTCTTATACACTGAAACGTACGGAATTTAGAAAGTGAGGGATAACATATTTGTGCAAGTAAGCAGACGCCTGGAAGCACCTTATTTATTTGCTCCTCCAGTCATTATTTCTCAGTATTATGTTCTTTCCCATCACCGTAATGCTTGCAGACCTTGCTCGCCCACTCCACCATTTAATATTGCTTGCTGATGCAATCGGCATAAGTTTTGTTTATGATCAGTTCACACGGAAAGTGGTGGAGCATCTATCTGATGTACATGCAAAAAGTTCAGGGTACATGTATGTCCTGTTTTCCAATGTTCTTTTCACAAAGCAATGCCTTTTTGTGTTATTAAACTGTGACTTTTTGACTGATACGTCGCACTAAATTCCATTCACACCAATGGGCATAGTGTAGCGCAGTGTTTCCCAACCACTGTTCCGCGGCACACTAGTGTGCCGCGAGATGTTGCCTGGTGTGCCGTGGGGAAAATTCGAAAGATTTTTTTTTTTTTTGGAAAAGTCAAATTAGGTCCTAACCTATCCCTCGAGCGCATCTTGTCCGTTATTGTGACGCATGAAGCGTGTTCCCGCCCACCCCACGCCCTCCCTTGCTTCTCTCTCTCTCTCTGTGGCGCTCTCCGCCGCTTCCTGCTGGGCATGCGCAGCTCGCCTCACGCTTCCATTCCGGCCCCTCCTTCCCCCGACTACCCCGCCGCTCCGTTCCTTTCTCTTTCTCGCGTGTCAGAGAGCGGCGGCGCGAGCGCGGTGGTTCCCTCAGGGCTGACGGAGGGCTCGAGGAGGAGGAGGCAGGATGTGGAGGCGGAGAAAGCGGCGGCGGCCACCCCCCACCTCCGGCTCGAGGCCCGCGTAGAAAGCTGAGGGGGAGAGATAGATAGAGGTGGGCGGCGGCGGCGACCACGACCAACCGCCACAGTAGTTGTAGCGGTGGCGACGGCGAGCAGGGACTCCCGCTCTCTCTCCGTCGTGTCTCTCTCTCTCTCTCTCTCTCTCCCGGGCCCGTCCGTTGAGTCTCCCGCGCGCCTCGGCTACAAGATGAGCATCGAAATCCCGCCGGGTCTGACTGAGCTGCTGCAGGGCTACACGGTGGAGGTGCTGCGGCACCGGCCGCCGGACCTGCTGGCCTTCGCCGCCGAGTACTTCGCCAAGCCGCGCTCTCCTTCCTGCCTCGCTTTGCTGCCTCCTCCCCCCCACCCCCAAAGCTTGGAGGTTCCCCGGCGCCGACCCGCAGGTTTGACCCCCTTCTCACACCTGTTCGCGCTCCTTGCACGGAATGGGGCGGATGGGGAGGAACGGGGCTCGCCGCTGCCTCCGCTCGCCCTCCCCCCCTCCGCCGGCGGTCCCACGATTCTTGGCTTTTTGGCGGTTGGCACAGAAGGAAGGCAAGGGGGAGGGGAAAAAATTGAATCTTACACTTTTGTGCGTCCCTCCCGGCGTGACGCTGCGCGCTGACGTCACGGGGCTGTAATGGTGGTGTGCCTCGAGATTTTTTTCATGAAACAAGTGTGCCTTTGCCCAAAAAAGGTTGGGAAACACTGGTGTAGCGGAACAACAAAAGTCATTGAACAACATTGCTGTGTCCGCCCCCCCTTTCTGCGCATGTAATATTTCTCCATGAGTCATTCACGAAAACAGCAGGAAAGAACTGTATGCTGGGATACCACCCCAAATTCTGTCACTTTACTCTTCTCATTTTCTGGGTTAAGGGGGCTGCAGATGTGTCCCACCCCCCCAGATGCAATTAACACAGAAATCCACACTATACTTCTCCAATATTCTGCTGGATTTCTGGAAGTGATTCTCACGTCGCGTGAAACTGTAAATATTATGCGGAAATTAAGAGTTAGAGAAATGTTGGGGAAACTGAATAAACATCTATGTGAATGCAGCCTTAATCTCATCAGAGTTTGGATAGGAACTCTGTCTGCTACTTTGTCTTGACGTTGTAGAAGACAGGCAGGATGCAAATGTGATAAGTAAACCGAGAGATTTATTGTTTCAGAAAGGGAGATGTGGGAAAATGTTCGAGACTCCCTCCCCATAAAAATCCTCACCACCACCATGAATCATTCACATAAAGTATGCAAAACTTAACTTCAGTTGTACTCCCACCATCTCTTTATTTAATGCGTCTTGAGAGTACTGAGTTCGGTAATTCTCTGTGCGGTTCTTATGAATGTTGCAAATATGCTCCGAGCTGGGGGGGGGGGGGGAGGGCCGGGAACTATCTGAAAAGTATTCTGATAGAATTTGTGCATGTTCAGCAAGCAGGTGTAAAACTATTATTGTAATTGTTCTGGGTTTTTATACTAATACTTTGATCTTATCGGTTGAATTGTGGATTGTTCTATATTCCGGTTTTTATTTGAACTGTAGTGGACGCTCCTTTGCTGTGGACTCACCTTCCTTGGAGGTTTTTAAGCAGAGGCCGGGTGGCCGTCTGTCAGGGATGCTGTAGTTGGGATTCCTGTATTGCAGGGGGTTGGACTAGATGACCCTCAGGATCCCTTCCAACTTTACAATTTTGCAATTTATTTATTTGGAGGTAGTTGTGAAGCACGCTTCACCCAAGGTTATCAGGGTGGCACAAAACAGACCTGACGATGACAATTAACAAGAAAAAATTAAACAACATCCCTTTAGTAACTGGCTGGCATCTATCTGTCTTGTGGGACAATGGAAGAATGTGCCTTTGGGGTAAAGTCAAACCGTTGGAGAGTTACATCTCCTGCTGTTGCTGTAGAGACTGATGTGGGAGAGACATGTTTTGTTGCAGCTGGGGAAGATGAAGGCATCCACTTGTGCTGCTGTAGAAGCACCAAGGCACTGCTCCCAATGGTCATTTCTCCTCTGGTCACTGCTGACCTGACCGCATGTCTCCAGGGATTCCCAGTCATCTGCAAGAGATTCCCACACGGCAGGGTTGATGTTAATACTCTTCATGTCACGTTTGCAGAAATCCTTGTAACATAGAGTTGGTCTACTGTCATGAACACAACAGCCCAAAACCAGGAAGGACAGCCTGAGATAAAAGGCAGGCAGGCAGGCAGAAGGAGAACAGAGAGACTTGCAGATTTCTCAGACAACTGGAACCAGAGGGCTGATGCCTCATCCTCCCTCTGAAGCTGGCAGGAATGAGACTTGGCAGCTCAGGAAAGGCGGGCTGGATGAGAGCCACTTCTTTGAGGAATCACAGTCACTCACAACACCAGGGAGGTAGAGCATTTCCTCGCCGGAAGAGGAGGTAGCTGAACCCATCAGTCCTAGGACTAGACAAATGGGAAAAGTCCAAGGCAGAAGACGTAGGAGGTTCAAGATATTCTGCAGTAGCCGGAAGGGTTCTTCAGAGGGGTCAACTTGATTGTGATGGATGCTCGCAGAGAGCGGTCGGAGGCTAATTGCTTGTGTGCAGTAAATCTTCTATTAATTATCTCTTGTGTGCTGTTTTCTCAAGCCGGCAGCCGGCAAGCTCCTGACATCTACCAATGAGCCTGGTGACTGAAGCCAGCTCCCTGTAGAGCACGTCTTTGGGGATCCTGCCATCTTCCATTCTGTGGACATGACCAAGCCAGTGTAGAGGTTGCTGAGACAGGAGTGTGAACGCGCAGGGAATGTGGGCTTGGGGGAGAGCACCTCTTTGTTTCGGACTCGTGTCTTGCCATGTGATGCTCAAAATCTTCCTGACACAGCACATGTGGAATGTGTTGAGTTGACGCTTCTGATGGGAGTAAGTTGCCCATATCTTACTACCATAAAGCAGCATGCTCAACGTGCAAGCCTGGTAGACCTTCCTCTTGGTATTGGACGTTAGCGTTGCATTCCCTTTTGGAGAGGCGAGCCATTGCCATAGTCGCCTTGCCAACACGCTTCTCCAGCTCAGCATCGATGGAGAGGTTACTTGTTATGGTGGAACCCAGGTAGACAAAATCATCTACCACCAGCTTGTGGTCACCAGTGCTGATATGTGGAGTGCTGGCAACATCTCCTGGCCCATGTTGTTGGTGTTTTTCCGGCTGATGGTAAGCCCAAACTTCATGCACACTTGGGCAAATCAATAATCACAGATAAATCATGCAACAGAAGAGGAATTAAAGTATCGCCATACGCTTCACCCCTCTCCAGAGTACATCTTTACCTGTTGTCCAATGCAAAATAATTTAGGGAAACTGCACTCCTTCAATTTCATCTGAAAATAGTTGGGATATTCCTGGAAAACGCATATACAGTAGTTTTCTTTATTAATTTGTTGCCTTGGCTAGAAAGTTGAATGATTGAGCTGCAATGTACTCCCTTCCCCCCAAAAAGGAGTCAAGGGGCAGAGGAAAAATCAAAATCATCAATCGAATTATAACTTAAAAGAACTCTGAGTAATACAGGGCACTGTTCTTAAGATAAACATACTCTTTTTCTCTGTTTTATAGTTTGCTGCTCCTTGCTTATGAATTATTCACCTTTTACAATATGTTTTATTAGATAACATAGTGCTGTGGTTGTGTGTGTGATACTGCTAGAACAATCCTGGTTTTCCTCTAATAAAGGGCAGGCACTGTGACCGGTTTCTTCATACCCGCTTGCAGAGTCTGTCTGGTTGTAGATAAAAGCGATGGCTCAGTTTTGCACATCACAGTAAACCGTAGTTAATGCTTTACTTTGAACGCAGAAGTCATTCCCTAAGTGTGAGCGGCAGCAAACTTTGATTCTTGGCTTACCGGTTGTCATTTGTTTGACCCGCTCAAGGGAAACCATAAACCAGGGTTTGATGTGACCTGCGGTTTACTGTGGCATGTGAACACAGCCCCTGTATGACTGTTGTGCAGAGGAAATGTGAAAGCTAGACTTGATTGGCTTTCTTTTTTTTAAAAAAAGAGGGTAAACAGCACAAGTTGAATGAGAAAACTTCTGTGTTTGGGTAAAGGTAAAGGGACCCCTTGTTGAATGGTTTCTTTAAATGTAAAGGTTCATCATTGTTCCAACCGATGTGTATGTCTTTAAGGGGCCAGAGCAAGGACCAGAGCAAGAAACGAGACCCAGTCTTACAGCTGTGAAACATAGCAGGTGCTGCTGAGTTGTGTTAATCAAGCTGTGTCAGCATTTGGGTGTAGTATATAAGGAGCAGCACCTAGCTCTCCCATTACCCTGGGGGATGGGTTGGTGGTTGGGTCTGGTTTGTTGTTGATGTATTTACTGTATAAGGAGTTTTTGTTTTTCTTATTAAAACCTTGTTTAAGTTATTTTTGAGTCCCTTTTTAATGCATGGTCTCCCCAGTAAACTCTCTGCAGCGTTACTATACTGCAAAAAGCCAACACCCCTGACCATTAGGTCCAGTCATGGCCAACTCTGGGGTTGCAGCGCTCATCTCACTTTACTGGCCGAGGGAGCGGGCGTACAGCTTCCAGGTCATTTGGCCAGCATGACTAAGCCGCTTCTGGTGAACCAGAGCAGCACACAGAAACGCCGTTTACCTTCCCGCCAGAGTGGTACCTATTTATCTACTTGCACTTTGACGTGCTTTTGAACTGCTAGGTTGGCAGGAGCAGGGATCGAGCAATGGGCGCTCACCCCATTGCGGGGATTCGAACCGCCGACCTTCTGATCGGCTCTGTGTGTTTGGGTAGAAACTATCAAATACAACAAGTGGCAATAACAAATACATTGGGTTTCCTATTCTAGTGCCTGCTATCAACCCCTAAGTCTTAAGTTTCACAATCTTGCAAAAACAATTCTATTTCCTTAGACTTCTCTCCCCCAAACTCCTAATGTACAGAGTTTCTTTCTACAGCCCTGTTTAGGGAAGCTTTTAATGTTTGATGCATTACTGTATTTTAATATTGTGTTGGAAGCCGCCCAGAGTGGCCGGGGAAACCCAGCCAGATGGGTGGGGTATAAATAATAAATTATTATTATTACCTAAAAACTGAAGGCACCGCTTCAGCCTTATGCTCCATATGGTGTGTTAATGCAAACACACACACATTCTCAAACATTGCATGCATTTTGCGGTTAACTTGGTTAACATTGCATGGCCTTCTTTTCATTTGCCTGGTTTAGTTTTATCCTGAACCCTGACACCGTTGGGTTGTGGGGTTTTTTTTGCACAGTGGTGATGCTTTTGGCATTCCCTTCAGTCTGTTAACTATAATTCAGGCTGCCATGTCGCAATTCTGTTGACAGTGCCCTTGCTTCTTCCCTCAGCATGGCGTTACCGCCCATGACATTGGCGAGGGGCGACTGCGCCGTTGATCAGAAAACATCCCTGCATTTTGTTTCCTTTTCGTTTAACGAAATGCATATTACCACTTGATTGTAATAAAATCTCTTAAGTGGGTATTATCTCGCATGGCAGCATGGTTTTTTCAAGGCGCAGTCTAGCAATTCTCCTATCTGTTGTGTCGTGCGTCCCAGATCGTAGTTTAGGAATCACCGCCTTGGAGCCTTTTAGTATACAGTAAGAGCTGCCTCAATGGGACGTGGGTGGCACTGTGGGTTAAACCACAGAGCCTAGGACTTGCCGATCAGAAGGTCAGCAGTTTGAATCCCCGCGACGGCGTGAGCTCCCGTTGCTCAGTCCCAGCTCCTGCCAACCTAGCAGTTCGAAAGCACGTCAAAGTGCAAGTAGATAAATAGGTACCGCTCTGGCAAGAAAGTAAACGGCGTTTCCGTGCGCTGCTCTGATTCGCCAGAAGTGGCTTAGTCATGCTGGCCACATGACCCGGAAACTGTACACTGGCTCCCTCGGCCAATAAAGCGAGATGAGCGCCACAACCCCAGAGTTGGTCATGACTGGACCTAATGGTCAGGGATCCCTTTACCTTTACCTTTAAGAGCTGCCTCTAACACCACAGCTTTATTCGAAGGAGAAAATATCTGTGAAAGTAAGTCGGAATCTACCTGAATGTATAAACTGCAGTGTTTAAACTCTGAAAAGAGATGTTGGATTTCAAGGAAACCCAGGGGACTTGCTGTCATATTTAAAAGCTTTGCTGGTTAAATGAATCCACTGAGAATTCTACTCTGGACATTTCGTTGACATACTCTATTTCAGTTCTGCCACTTATTACTATCACTATTATTATTTATTAAACTTGGCCTTTATTGTAGAAAGCTGTTACAGATCTGAATACTGGCTGAAATTAAAACCTGGTATATAATTATGTAGCTTTACTTTAAAGCAGTGAGGAATTCCAAAATGTGAATTTAGCAAGGCATTCTGAATAGACTGGGGGTTTTTAAAAATAAAAATTATTTATGCTTTTCATATTTGTACATTTCACTAATTTTACAGTCATTTTAACATTTCAAAACTTGACTCCCTCCCCCCTCTTTCTGCAGTTCCTTCAATTTGTTTTTAATATCTTCTGCATATCCAAATTAACTTAATTTGCTCATTTATTCATCTGCTTTAAATATATACTCTTATAAAAGTACAGGTTTTTACAATAATCCTGCCAATGTTCTTACCTGTTTACAATTTATCTGTAAATATTCAATAAACCATTTCCATTCTTTCATAAAACGTTTGTTGTCTTGATTTCTTATTCTTCTGGTAATTCGTCATTTCTGCATATTCCATAAGTTTTTGTATCCATTTTTCCTTTACTGAGACATCTGCTTCTTTTCATTTGGGGGCAAGTTACATTCTTGCCATTGTAGTAGCATACATGAATAAGTTTCTATACAATTTAGTTAGTTCTGTCCCTATAATTCCCCAAAGAAAAGCTTCTGGGTTTTTAATATATTTTTTATTTTACAAAAGTTATTTTAAACATCCTTTTCAATTCATTATATATCATTTCCCAGTAAGCTTTAACTTTACTACAAGACCACCACATAGGATAAAAAGAACCTTCTTTCTCTTTACATTTCCAGCACTTATTTGATTTAGATTTATACACTTTTGCCAATTTACTTCGTGTTAGATACCATCAATATATCATTTTTATATAATTCTCTCTTAGACCATAACATGCTGTAATTTTTATATCCATATTCCACAATCGTTCCCATGCGACCACGTCTACTTTATGACCAGTATCTATTGCCCAGTGTATCACTGAGGATTTTACTTGCTCATCCTTTGTCTCCCATTCCAATAATATTTTATACATTTTAGACAGCCCTTTTACATTACATTCCAACAGGTCTCTCACCAGTTGGATTTCTTTTGATACTCTTATGGCTTCCTTCATATTCTTTTCCAACGCCATTGGGAAACGCCTGAGCTGTCAAGGAGAATCCTTAGCTCCCCCAGCTAATTAGTCAATTGGTTTAATATGCATTTCTGGATTACCAATCCCTCTTTATGATACTGAAGGAAGTGTGCTGATTTGCAGGTTAACCACAAAGGATGTTGTTCGTCACCGTCGTAAATACTCTCCTTCATTCCGTATTAACATTCACACTGTGTAGAATCAAAACAGCTTTTCCTCCCAGCTAAATAACTTAGCCCTTAATTCACAGGCCTGCTGATAATTTATCAGTGTTCAGTTAACATGTTGGTTGACCAAAGCTCAATCTCCTACACTGCCCCAAGGATTTAACTCTTTGTTAAGAGAGCCAGTGTGGTGTAGTGGTTAAGAGCGGTAGTCTCGTAATCTGGGGAACCGGGTTCGCGTCTCCGCTCCTCCACATGCAGCTGCTGGGTGACCTTGGGCCAGTCACACTTCTCTGAAGTCTCTCAGCCCCACTCACCTCACAGAGTGTTTGTTGTGGGGGAGGAAGGGAAAGGAGAATGTCAGCCGCTTTGAGACTCCTTGGGGTAGTGATAAAGCGGGAGATCAAATCCAAACTTCTCCTCCTCCTCCTCCTCCTCCTCCTCCTCCTCCTCCTCCTCCTCCTCTTCTTCTTCTTCTTCTTCTTCTTCTTCTTCACAATATAGGAATCAGGCTTTTAAGTATTGTGGCACCTGCCCTTTGAAATTCCCTCCCCTTGTGTGTCAGACAAATTTGTGGGGTTTTTTGCACCACTGGATTTAGGACATCAAGTCAAGGGGGTGCAAAATAATGATTATAATGATGATAAACCTATATTTATACAGGTACTGAGTGCGCAGAACTATGGTCTAAACCACAGAGCCTAGGGCTTGCTGATCAGAAGGTCGGCGGTTCGAATCCCTGTGACGGAGTGAGCTCCCGTTGCTTTGTCCTAGCTCCTGCCAACCTAGCAGTTCGAAAGCACGCCAGTGCAAGTAGATAAATAGGTGGTGGGAAGGTGTAGTGGTTAAGAGTGATAGACTCGCAATCTGGTGAACCGGTTTCGCTTCCCTGCTCCTCCACATGCAGCTGCTGGGTGACCTTGGGCTAGTCACACTTTTTTGAAGTCTCTCAGCCCCACTCACCTCACAGAGTGTTTGTTGTAGGGGAGGAAGGGAAAGGAGAATGTTAGCTGCTTTGAGGCAGGATATCAAATCCAAACTATTCTTCTTCTTCTTTGGAGTTGCATCCTGATTATGCATTCTGTTGCTTGCCAGTCTCTTCCTTTAAACAATCACTTGCTCAGCCTACTTATGAGTAAAGAAAACTCCAAATATTGGAGAAGAGGCCACATGTGTCCTGCACGCAATAAGTCTCAAGTTGTGGGACTGGCTTGACAGATGACGAGAGCAGACTATTGTTTTCCACCAGGAATATCACGGCAGTAGAGAAATGATTGATCACAGATTAGTGCAGATTGGCAGGCTACATTTGGAACATTTTAGTTTCTTAGAGCGCCATTCAGTTTCTCTGAACAATTTTATGTGAACTCCCTTTAAGTGAACTCTTAGGTGGAAAAAGAAAAAGAAAAGACAGAGCTTTTTTTTACTTGCATTAATTACAGGTTTTGCCAGGTCTTCTGTTCCCCCCCAGTAATGCTCCCAAAAATTATTTCAATACATTATGGTGGTTTTCTGTCAGTTTGGAGCCCTCTTGGGCAAAAGGTGTGAAACCTATAGCCCCAAACTGGATATTGCATTTTTTTGGCTATTTCCCCCATAATTAAGGTGCTTTTTCAGTGAAAATCTATTCCTTACCAATGACCAGAGAGGCTGATAATTTTATTAGGGTCATAGGCTATCAAAAGCAACAACAATAGGCGACTGCATTTGTTCACCCCAAATGGGGACAACCACCCCATTTTTAGATGCCTAGACCATAGACTAATAAGGCTGCTATCTGTTTTCCCCTGCTTACAACACTTTTATTTTCCAGTCAGCTAAGAGAGAAACAGAACATTCTGCTCCCTCTGCAGACATCATAGCAATTTTTACCCTCTGTGGAAGGGAATAAGTTCACCAGCAGCAGGAAAAATAGGCCAAATCAGGGTACTTGGGTGGGTGATGAGGGTTTAATCATTCTCCCTTTCTCTCTGTTTGCTGACAGAATATCAGTCTTGAAACTCATATCTATTGATGACGAAGACGAAGGAAAAAACAAACCCTGTGCAGCTTGTAAATTAGGTAACGATTCGATTAAAGGAAAATTTGCAAAAGAAAAAGTCAGTTCAGTTATGAACTGCCTTCTAAAAGAGACCCACTGTTTCCTGCCTATTTGGTAATGGAGGATATTTGGATCCTGAGCCATTTTAGGGTGGCGCAAACCATTGCTAATACAGTGGTGCCTCGCAAGACGAAAAGAATCCGTTCCGCGAGTCTCTTCGTCTTGCGGTTTTTTCATCTTGCGAAGCAAGCCCATTAGCGGATTAGTGCTATTAGCGGCTTAGCAGATCAGCTGATAAGCGGCTTAGCGGATCAGCTGATAAGCGGCTTAGTGGATCAGCTGTTAAGTGGCTTAGCGGATCAGCTGTTAAGTGGCTTAGCGGATCAGCTGTTAAGCGGCTTAGCGGATCAGCTGATAAGCGGCTTAGCGGCTTGGGAAAAGGGGGGGGGAGGAAAAAAACCCTGCAGGAACTCGCAAGACATTTTTGTCTTGCGAAGCAAGCCCATAGGAAATTCGTTTTGCGAAGCACCTCCAAAACGGAAAACCCTTTCGTCTAGCGGGTTTTCTGTCTTGCGAGGCATTCGTCTTGCGGGGCACCACTGTATCTCGAATCGGGCTTGGTGGCACACAGTTCTGGAGCTACCGAGGGTGTTTCTTAATGTGACTCTTAGGGAACTGTATTTCTGAATACTTATGCACATGGTTTACAAAGCTGAGCATAAGTTCTGGGGCTCAGCACTTTTCCTTCACCCCTCTTCTATCATCTGTGATCACATCCACATTTGTTTTTCTGGTTCGTATTAAGCCCAGGGTTCTCTGGTTCAACAAGCATAGCTGGAAATCCCATGTTAATGCAAGGCAGGATCTTTGTACTACGGTTAGGGAAGGAGAGAGAGAGAGAGGGAGTGTTTTGTTCCTGATCTTGGCTTCGCAATCAATGGCTTATGAAGCCAGGAATGATTATGCAAACCACATCAAGGAAACTAATTGCTTTTGTCCAACCAGTTGATCTAACAGGGCTTCTGCAGCTTCTGACTGGAAGCTCCTGCAGCCAATCAGAAGTTGCGGTTTGGTTTTCGAACGTTTTGGAAGTCAAACGGATATCTGGAACAGATGTCCGTTTGACTTCCAAGCTACGACTGTACGGTTTTGAATTTTGTGGTTTTGTCTCTTTGTTAACCTTTTTTTTTTTTGAGGTTTTTTTGTTGTTTTTTTCAATCCAGCAGTATATACATTTTATGAAATAAATAAATAACCCTCTTTTAAAGACATCTACGTTAGTGGCCATCATTGCATGCAACTGGAAGAAATTCTGCACTTGAACAATGTGCTGCGCCAATAAACTTTTGTCCTTAATCTTCTGACATTCAGCTTTATTGTTTGTTCCCGAGTTCTTGTACATATTATGAGACAGGGAGAAAAGCTTTCATGTCTTCCCTCCCCCCCCCCACACCTTGCATAATTTTAAACATCTCGATCATGGCTGCACTTAACACGCCTTTTCTCTAAGCTAAGACACCCCAAATATTGACTGCCTTTCCTCATAAAGGAGTTGCTCCATCTCGTTGATCATTTTGGTTGCCCCTTTCTGCATCTTTTCCAAGTCCACAATATCCTTTTTAATACCCAGAATGGTGCACAGTATTGCAAGTCTGGTCTCGCCATAGATTTGCATAATGGCAATGTGGGGTGCGGGTGGCGCTGTGGGTTAAACCACAGAGCCTAGGACTTGATGATCAGAAGGTTGGTGGTTCGAATCCCCGTGACAGGGTGAGCTCCTGTTGCTCGGTCTCTGCTCCTGCCAACCTAGCAGTTTGAAAGCACGAAGTGCAAGTAGATAAATAGGTACCACTCCGGCGGGAAGGTAAACGGCATTTCTGTGTGCTGCTCTGGTTCTCCAGAAGCGGCTTAGTCATGCTGGCCACATGACCCAGAAGCTGTACGCTGGCTCCCTCGGCCAATAAAGCGAGATGAGCGCCGCAACCCCAGAGTCTGTCACGACTGGACCTAATGGTCAGGGGTCCCTTTACTTTTAATACAATATGGGCAGTTTTCTGTTTATTCCATTTCCTAATGATCCATAGCATGGATTTTGCCTTTTGCATAGCCATTGCACACTGGGTCAACATTTTCATCAAACTGTGCACTATGACCTGCCCCCACCCCGGTCTCTCTTTCCCGGTCAGATGCTCCCGGTTCAGACCCCTGAGCGAATATGTGAAATTATGAATTCTTGTGCCCCAAATTTGCATCCCTTTACATTTGTTTACATCAAATCAACTCCGCTACACATGCATTCTTGCTCTCTCTTCTCCCCCCTCCACCTCGTTTATTTCCTTAATTAATATTAAACGTGCAGCCCAAGTTCTTTAATTCTCTTTCTCTTTAAAAATCTAAATACTTTCAACACAGCTCAGCACTTGAAACTTCAAGATGTGGGCAATTTTTTAAAAAATAAAAAAAATGCATGCTTTGCTTATTGGGAAGTTGGGAGGGGGTAGTAACTTTCTCCCCATAAATGTAAACTTTGCTAATCATATTTAAAAGAAATTGGCGTGGGATTTTTTTTTAATTGAAATGAGCCCATATAAGGAAATTTTATTTAAGAATTGGTGCCTGAGGAAAGGGGAATTCTAAAGTAGTTTTCATCCCTTGGAAGCAGCACGAATTCAGGTTTATCAAGTTTTGAAAGCTGTTCAGTGCTACTTTTGCCTTGGCAGAATTTTTATCATGAATTTTTATTTGTTCTGTTCATGTATTTTAATTAGCAAACTGCACAACCAGCAGTTAATGCTGGTTAGGGATGTGAGGAGGGGAGGTTATTAAAATCCTGTATAATATGGTCTCAGGCAAACTAAAGGCAGGGAATGTAGACTGATGCTGAAATCACTTTGTGCCTGTCATTTGTGGAAGGGTAGAAAATATGGGAAATTAGGACTTCATTCCCCAACCAGGTGCCCGCCAGCTTATTTTGGACAAGGACTCCCATCAGCCCCATGCAACACAGAGTTGTAATGCAATATCTGGAAGGCACCAGATATTCTATTTACTTCTAATCAGTAAGTTTTTTCATATATAAATGGATGTCTGGGCATCCCTTGTACATTGGTACCTCAGGTTACAGACACTTCAGGTTACAGACGCTTCAGGTTACAGACTCCGCTAACCTGGAAGTAGTACCTCGGGTTAAGAAATTTACTTCAGGATGAGAACAGAAATCGTGCAGCGGCGGCAGCGGGAGGCCCCATTAGCTAAAGTGGTACTTCAGGTTAAGAACAGTTTCAGGTTAAGAACGGACCTCCAGAACGAATTAAGTTCTTAACCCAAGGTACCACTGTACTTAAACCTATAAATCTTACTATGAGCTATGGCGGGATTTTTATTTTATTTTTACTGCTGGAGTGGCAAACTTGAGGTTTCATTTATTAAAAGGCTTGGGATATGGATGTACTGGTAAATAGGAACCGGTATGCATTGAGGCTTCAGTTTGAAGTCCTTGAGAGAACTTAATTCATCTGTGCAACAGTGGGAGGCAACTAGGAACTGTCAATGGAACTGCTCATTTTTGACGGCTCATTTTATGCTGGCATCTGTAATAGGAATAGAATTCATTTAGTTTACAGATGAATGACCTAAAGAAAAGAATGTTGAGCAGAAAGGGTGTAAAGACCTTTTAGAACTTAAATAATTACAGTGTGGGTAGAGAATTTGTGAAAGATTTGTTTTGAGACCAAACTAGATGTAGACTTTCTCAAATAGTTTGGTGGAGTCTATGTGTTGTTGTTGTTAATTTATACACCGCCCATCTGGCTGGGTTTCCCCAGCTACTCTGGGTGGCTCCCAACAGAATATTAAAAACATGATAAAACACAAACATTAAAAACTTCCCTAAACAGGGCTGCCTTCAGATGTCTTCTAAAAGTCAGGTAGTTGTTTATTTCCTTGACATCTGATGGGAATCCATTCCACAGGGCGGGTGCCACTACCGAGAAGGCCCTCTGCCTGGTTCCCTGTAACTTGGCTTCTCGCAGCGAGGGAACCGCCAGAAGACTCTCAGAGCTGGACCTCAGTGTCTGGGCTGAATGATGGGGTGGAGAAGCTCCTTCAGGTATACTGGACCGAGGCCGTTTAGGGCTTTAAAGGTCAGCACCAACACTTTGAATAATAATAAAAAATAATAAATAACATAATAATTAATAATTAATTACTAAAATAATAAAAATAGAATAATATATCGTAATATATAAATTATTATTATATAAATTATTATTATTACTACTACTACTACTACTATTTATCATTATAGTATACCGAGCCCCAGCCCCAGACAAATCTAGTCTGTGAGATAGGGAAAGAAGGTTTTAACTCTCTACTGCTATGTTACTGTTCAGAACTGGAGCGTCTCACACCTAACTGTTTGCAACTAGAGGAAAGCTTCTAGAGGTTTTTAGGTTAGATGGCTTTGCATTATAATACCTCACGTAAGGGATACTGCAGAACAAAAATCCAAAAAGCTACAGTTCCGTGCAGCCTTGCTTGGGAATAATTGCTGTGGAACTTGGCCAAACTTGAGTCTGAGCAAACACCCCCGGATTTATGTGGCAATAGAGAGAGAAGCATTTTCAAGCATAACTTCAGACAAGTGCACTTATTTGCAGCTTGGCGGGTCATAGCTCAGTGGTGGCACTTGCATTCAGAAGGCCCCAGGTTCAGTCCCTGGCCTCTCCAGGTAAGACTGAGTTGAGTGGACTTGACTTGAAACCCTAACGGAGCTGCTTGCAGAAAACTATAGGTAAAGGTAAAGGTACCCCTGACCATTAGCTCCAGTCGTGACCGACTCTGGGGTTGTGGCGCTCATCTCGCTCTATGGGCCGAGGGAGCCAGCATTTGTCCACAGACAGCTTCCGTGTCATGTGGCCAGCATGACTAAGCCGCTTCTGGTGAACCAGAGCAGCGCACGGAAACGCCGTTTACCTTCCCGCCAGAGCGGTACCTATTTATCTACTTGCACTTTGACATGCTTTCAAACTGCTAGGTTGGCAGGAGCAGGGACCAAGCAACGGGAGCTCACCCCATCGTGGGGATTCGAACTGCCGACCTTCTGATCAGCAAGTCCTAGGCTCTGTGGTTTAACCCACAGCACCACCCGCGTCCCTTACAGAAAACAATACTTGAGGTAGATAGACCAGTGATTTGACTTGGAATGAGGCAGGTTCCCATGTTGCTAGTGAATCTCTCACTGAATAAGTTGTGTTAAGTTCTGAAAAACGCCCATAGTTGGCAACGAGGGCCTTCAATTTTGATACAAGGCAGTCTTTTGTCCGGTCTCATGGATTTAATGTATTGAGCCAGCTAGAATCTTCTGGAAGTTGGCTGGATTAGAAAAGCACCTGTGAGGCTTGGACAGCGTCCCTCCTTCCCCATCTGATTTTTCTAATCTCTTCCTGCTTTAGATACTTCTATTCCCTCTCTCCCGCACTCTAGTTTCTTCTGACTCCCTGCCAAATTCTTCTTCGGATTGGTGGTTATCTTAGGTTAGCATGCGAGAAGGCTGTGGATTACTCCTCCGTGCTTATGCAGATAAAAACCTCATCAACTTGAGTATTGCTTGCTCTTATACTTTGCATATGCAGAATAACCAAGGCTTGCAGCTGAAGAGAGTTGTCCACGTGAGTCTTCGGAGGGTGGTAAAAGCCAGCTTTTATTCACACACGACACACACAGCCCCCAAACAGTTCCCCCCCGCCTGCACTGGACCTTAAACTGCCTGTGGATCTCCTAGTTTCATAGCACTGCTTTTGTCACGTGGCAGCACACTGGATTTTATAAGAGGCATGTGAAATTAGGGTTGTTTTGGCTGGAGAGTTTCCTTCTTCCATTTGTGCTGGAACCTCGTGGTCCAGCGGGATTGGCAGAAGGGCTCAGGAGAGACAGAAAAGATGCACAATACCACACAAGACTTGCGCACTGGGTCCAGAGCCATAAGCGGATGACTCTTACCTTTATATCGTAGGCCACTTCCCAGCCAATGCACACATTCTTTTCTCTATCCAGGTAAGCACGAAGCATTATAATAGTGCAAAGGCCATTCAACCCAGGCAGAAGCACTCAAGGAGGACCTAGAGCAAGCCACTGTGAGGGGTTTGGCCTGCAGAGAGTCCCGAGAGCCTGATAGATTGCCTGGAGGGCACATTTGGCATGGGCTTCCCCATCTCTGGTATAGTGCTACCTCGGGTTACATACACTTCAGGTTACATACGCTTCAGGTTACAGACTCCGCTAACCCAGAAATATTACCTCGGGTTAAGAACTTTGATTCAGGATGAGAACAGAAATTGTGCTCTGGCGGCACAGCGGCAACGGGAGGCCCCATTAGCTAAAGTGGCACCTCAGTTTAAGAACAGTTTCAGGTTAAGAATGGACCTCTGGAACGAATTAAGTACTTAACCCGAGGTACCACTGTATAGTGTTTTAGCATACCTCTCTCATCCTTCTGCACACAGAAGAAAGCAAACTACTTTGCTGGAGAATGGTTCGTGGAAATGGCATGTGTAATGTGACAAATAATAATAATAATAATAATAATAATAATAATAATAATAATAATAATAATAAATTATTTGTACCCCGCCCATCTGGCTGGGTTTCCCCAGCCACTCTGGGCGGCTTCCAACAAAGACCAAAAATACATTAAAATGTCACACATTAAAAACTTCTCCGAACAGGGCTGCCTTCAGATGTCTTCTGAATGTCAGGTAGTTGTTTATCTCTTTGACATCTGATGGGAGGGCGTTCCACAGGGCGGGCGCCACTACCGAGAAGGCCCTCTGCCTGGTTTCTTGTAGCTTTGTTTCTCGCAATGAGGGAACCACCAGAAGGCCCTCGGCGCTGGACCTCAGCGGGCAGAATGATGGGGGTGGAGACGCTCCTTCTGGTACCCTGGGCCAAGGCCATTTAGGGCTTTAAAGGTCAACACCAACACTTTGAATTGTGCTCTTCACCAGGAACTCACTGGCGCTGGGATAGCTCAGTCGGTAGAGCATGAGGCTCTTAATCTCAGCGTTGTGGGTTAGAGTCCCACATGGGGCAAAAGATTCCTGCCTTTTGGGGTGGGGTGGGGGGTTGGACTAGATGACCCTAATGGTCCCATCCGACTCCATGATTCTATGAACCCAGAACAAACCCCCTAACCTAAGCAGGGTTCTTGATCTTTCCAGTATCTAATAAGACTTCCATATTGACTGGTCTGGTGGCCTACTCCTGCAGTATCTGCCCTGGAGCATGATTCGGTCTCATGTTGGTTGTTGGGAAAGCGGCATGCAGATATTAAATCAAAATTGGATCAAGCATGAAAGTGAGGCGAGAGAGGAATTAATAATTAGCACAAGGTCTGCCCTGGCAGATGACCCCTTCTTTTAAGTCAAACTGTTGTTGATCTATGGCAAATCCGGCAGCCGTGTATCTACAAGAAAGAATCCATTCTATCTTTCCTCTGCCCTGAATATTTCAAGGGTGATCGATCTGTGGTTTGAAAAAGTGTCCTTTTGCACAAGAATGTGCCATGCATAGAACCAGGAGTTTCTCGGCTCTTTTAGCTGGCTGGTGAAAGGTCATATTGGACCAAATCCAGGATAATCTTATCTGCCACTAAGCCATAAACTTCCACAATTAGAAGAGTAAGAGGCTAAGCGCCTGAAGACCACCAGAGTCCTCCAATACTCAGTTTGAAAATCCATGGCTCCAGAGCCCTTTGGACTTCTACTTTCCTGGTTTGCTTTTCTTGCTTGGTGCTGTAAATCTCTCAGAATTGTAGATTATGTTCCGCACCGCTGAGGACGAAGAAGTCACTGTGACTCTCAGCTGTATTAAGGGCAGTTTTAATTATTCGACATTCAACTTAACCACCATTTGATTACACAGTATTTATCTCTTGAGCCTGCTTTTTAATGCCGTCTCTCGCCAGACATTCTGCTGTGTGAAATAGCAGAAATTTACAACGTAATTGCATGGTTTTGTTTTCTCCAGCGCAAATTCCTATGCTTTAATGGCAGTTCAGCAATGCCAAACTCCACACTCATTTCCCCCTATTGTACACTTTATTTCTGCTTCTTTTGGCAGGTTATCCTTGGAAAAAGGGTGGTTGGTGTTGTTTATTTTTAAGGTGTCTTGATTCAAACCTCAATTGGAATCTATGCAAGATTCTACGGAGAAGGGTCTTCTGTACCCTATAGGGATCTGCCAACAAATCTAGTTGTCTCAGCTGTTGCACCTCCTATAAACCTCTAGTCTCTTGAGTTTAAACCTGGGGTGGCATATAGGTACTGTGCAGAGAGCCAAACTGTGACTTTTGAGTTACTGGTCTACAGCCTTTAGAAAATTAATGGGCAGAGCAATTTATGATTCAGATTCAATTTAGGGAGAAAATCCATCCAATAAACATTAGTGCTAGTTGGCTAAATTAGTCCTATTTGGGCCAGCGAGGAGACCAAGGGAGAATTAACTGTGGGATCCCAGAGTGGGTAATCTTCATAAAAAGGGGAGGGGGAGGGAAGGAAAGGGAATAAAAGATCAGGCTAAGTTCAAATTGAAAGCCAGGCAGAATAGCTCTGTCTTGCAGGCCCTGCAGAAGGAGGTTAAATCCTGCAGGGCTCTAGTCTCATGGGACAGAGCATTCCACCAGGTCGGAGCCATCACTGAGAAGGCCCTGGATCTGGTGGTGGATAATCTGACTTTCTTAGGGCCTGGGACCTCTAAACTATGATTATTCATGGACCTTAAGGTTCTCTGTAGGGCGTACCAGGAGAGGCGGTCTCTGGCCAGCACTATTGGCAGGGTGGTGGATGCTGCAGTGGCAATGCCACTCCGGCTAGACCTCCTGCTGCAGGCCAGTGGTTAGGATGACAGCCTAAGGTGCCAGGAGTGTTTTTAAAAAGTTGTCAATTAAACGCACAGAGCCGAGATGCCTCCACGCCCAGCTTGGTTTTTCTCTTCGATTTATTAAGTGCCTTTCTAATGGAATGCCGGCTGCCGCGGAAAATTTAGCTAGCTCGACTTTACGATATGCTCCCTCTAACATTTCCTGCAACAGATGCATGTGTAGGAATAATGCTTTTGTCTTTTGGGAGCCTTAGCAATTGCGAGCACACTGCTTCGGGCGGCTTATCCCAGGACTTAATTTGGATTTGGATCCCGCCTCCCATGTTTATATTAGCCTTGCAGGAGAGAGAAGTCAACCTGCGTAGAAGCTGTTTAAAGAAGATAATGTATTAGGCCAAAGCTTGAAGATACCTTAAGGGTTGTACCTATTCTCTTGGCAGTTCTTTCAGCTGTTCCCTCCTCCTCCTCCTCCTCCTCTTCCTCCTTGCACTTCTCTCAGAATGCTTTCGACGGCCTCCAATACCATATTTTGATTCTTTTAAAAAATGTATTCAACTTGTGGTTTGGCTGGTTGTGATTTGGGCATTTCTGATAGGGGTGCGCTTAATAGCTGATGTGGAAAAGTTGCAGTGGAACTTTTAACACTTAAAAAAGAAAAAGTTTTCAGCAGTGTGTGAAGCGTATTTGGAAAGCTGAGTGACCAACAGTTCAGTTAAATTCACTGAAGTCTTAGTAAGGAGTCTGCAAATGCACCTGTCATTTGACCACTGGCCTTTACTACCAAGATGCTCAGTTCCAGACGTGCGAGAGGGACCACAAGGTCTTGCTTGAAGCTTGTACGAAACCTCGCAGAGTCTCAAGAACCGGAGAGACATCTTGTTGGTTTTAAAGCGTTCCTTAGCTGAAGACGTGGCTGAAGATCAGCACATAACATGACAGTCCCTGTCCATAGGCTAAAAGCCACAATACAGAAGGAAAAAGGGGATGAGGAGGAAAGAGGAAAATGAGTTAAGCTCAGACACCATTTCTTCAAAGTTAAACATAATGGCCAGCTAGAATGGAAATTGGGTAGGGAGAGGAGAAGAAGAAGAAGAGTTTGGCAACCAAAATGGTCAAAGGCCTGGAAACGATGCCTTATGAGGAACGGCTAAGGGAGCTGGGCATGTTTAGCCAGGAGAAGAGGAGGTTAAGGGGTGATATGATAGCCATGTTCAAATATATAAAAGGATGTCATATAGAGGAGGGAGAAAGGTTGTTTTCTGCTGCTCCAGAGAAGCGGACACGGAGCAATGGATCCAAACTACAAGAAAGAAGATTCCACCTAAACATTAGGAAGAACTTCCTGACAGTAAGAGCTGTTCGACAGTGGAATTTGCTGCCAAGGAGTGTGGTGGAGTCTCCTTCTTTGGAGGTCTTTAAGCAGAGGCTTGACAACCATATGTCAGGAGTGCTCTGATGGTGTTTCCTGCTTGGCAGGGGGTTGGACTCGATGGCCCTTGTGGAGTGTACGTAATTGCTGTACTGTATTAATCTATGGTTTGGCTTAGTATGGGACCATGGTTTAGCATTCTCCAGACTAGCCACAAGCTGTAACCAAGGTTTGTCCAAGGTTTGGGGTAAGCTGGACCAGTGAATCAGGAGCCCAAAATAAGCAGAGAGGAGCCAAGCAGCCATGTTCTCCTGTCCTGGAGCCTGCCTGTCTGTTTGCCCATTCACACAAAACTTAGTGTGAATTTGGCTTAGCATGCCATGTGAACCAGGCCATGACTCGGCTTTCAAATTGACTATCTGTGCATCATGTGCTTGGCTATCTGCATTTCAGATTTTAAAAATACGCATGAGTTTGCAAACTCCCCTTGCGAAGGAGTTAAGCATTTTCAAGCTTAATTTTCTGCATGTGAGAAAAAGCTTACAGTGAAACATCATGTATGGGGTGCCTTTTATTATTAATGCCCGGAAGCTGAATCTTCATTGGATGCACATTAAAATGAGTTGTTTGTGCCTTACCAGTTATGGTTGGATTGGCTTTTCCTTGAGGGGCCCAGACTGCATAATTACTCTCTTAGTTAAAATTTTAATGTTGTCAACAGGCGTTGTGGAGGAAAAGGGATGTAGACACCTCACTGTATAGAAACTCTCCAAGCTAATTTATTATTTGGCACGGCTGGCGGCATACAAATCGAAACTTCAGGAAAAGTCCTCAAAGGAGGACTGCAAACCAGCTCTTCGAATGCGTCACGTTTAAAGCCCTAGAGGACTCATCAGTATGGGTAAGAATCAGTTCTAATTTGGTGTGAGTTTGATCTCGTTGCAGCATTTCAGTGGCTTTAAACACACACAGACACCATCAGTTATTTCACCAAAAACCCAGGCGTTCAGAGTGTTTTATTGCCAGGTGTTGATAGTTCAGTTTTGCTTGGTATGGGGCCTTGGAGTACTCTAATCAGATTTAGACCTTACGTCTGTCATCCTCTCTAGGGGCAGTAATAATAACGGGGAGTTCCTTAGCCAAATGCAGCCAAATGCAGGAAAAATATGTAATTCCCCAGAAAGCGGGCAGTGGTAGCAGCAGTGGCAAAAGCAAGTGAGCTTAGGGCTTGGTAAAGGTAAAGGACCCCTGACCATTAGGTCCAGTCGTGAACGACTCTGGGGTTGTGCGCTCATCTCGCTCTATAGGCCGAGGGAGCCGGCGTTTGTCCGCAGACAGCTTCCGGGTCATGTGGCCAGCATGACTAAGCCACTTCTGGCGAACCAGAGCAGCGCACGGAAACGCCGTTTACCTTCCCACCGGAGCGGTACCTATTTATCTACTTGCACTTTGACATGCTTTCGAACTGCTAGGTTGGCAGGAGCAGGGACCGAGCAATGGGAGCTCACTCCGTCACGGGGATTCGAACCGCCGACCTTCTGATTGGCAAGTCCTAGGCTCTGTGGTTTAACCCACAGCGCCACCCGCATCCCTATAGGGCTTGGTAGCTGCATATAAACCATATAAAGCTGCCTTGTACTGAGTCTTGCCCAGTGTCATCTTCTCTGACTGGCAGAAACTGTCCAAAGTCTGCAGCTGGTGTTCGAAATTAGCCAGGTGCTAGGCGCATTTTGCTCCTGCCTTTCGACCACTTGCGACCAAGTGAAGATGCCTGGGTGCCAGGATGGCTCCTGACATTACACCATCTGGGGATCATTGGATCGGGACTGTTTTCACACACTAATACCACATCCTGTAGAATTCTATCAGTTATATTTTATCTTCACAGTTGGAATGAATTTCTGGAGCCAAAACACTGTTTCTGCGCAGTCTGAGCAGGAACAGTCACCACGAAGAGAAAGAGATAGGAACAGGCTAATCCAAATGTGGACTGTCTCTGGATCAAGTGACTCTTCTTAAGTTCTCAAAGTTCTTATCCTAGCTGAAGGTTGTCATCGCTGGATCAATCACACAGACATTCTATTTTGGCCACTTTAACCTTGGTTTGAGGAGCCATTTAGCACCTAGCTTATATATCTTGAGTTTCTAACACTGATTAGTCTGCAGCAGATAAAGACCTTTCTCACCATCTCTCACCTACGATGATGTGCATTGGATCTGATCTGGGACTCTTCTGCATGTGGAGCATGTCCTCTGCACTGAGTGATGCAACTGAGTGTTGTGTGTGTCCCCAGGGTCTAGGCAGAAGTCTTTCCCATCGCCTTCTGCCTGGAAGGTTTTAACTGGAAATACCAGGGATTTGGCCTGGGATTTTGTGCCTTCAAAAGCACCTGCTCTTGTCACTGAGCTGTGGCCCTTCTGCCTCTCTTGCTAAGAGGCCGTGGTGTTTTCTGAGCAGCTCGGCTGGTGCCGTAACGAGACGCTCTGTTTGTGCAGCACCTTGGGTTTCCAAAAAGCTACCTTTATCATTTAATGCAGAGCTGCTCTGCCAACCCTTGAAGCAGCTTCTTTTCTTTTCCTTTTTTCAAAAAAACGTTGTTTATTCACAGCATTCTCTATATTGTTTCTACCATGCAGCTGTTGTGTGGAAATGCAGTATTCCAAAAAAGAGGAAGAAAAGCCCAGGCACAACTGGAAACTCCTCAACATGCTGATTATGGCTTGTTGAGCAATTGAGGCTGGTCCTCTATACTTAACTAAAATATACGGAGCGGTTTCCAGATATAGAGATGCCCAGTAGCATCAATTAAACTCTGGAGGAGGGTGGGCTGTAGTTTCTCTGTTGTCTGTTCATGGGGGGGGGGGTGTTGTTGGTTTCTCCAATGCAGGAGTAACATCTCAATTCAGCTGCAAGCTTGGCTTTTATGTCAGGAGATTGTTCTCAGGTTGGCAAAGTGGCGACGTTTTGGGTCTTTTCCAGTGAGGCCCCCGAAAAGAGGCCCCGCGTGTACAGTTATAGACCACCACTGAGTTGTAATATGGAAAAAGCTCCCCACCTCTCTCAGCATTGTAACTGCAATATTGAAACTGATTTCAGATGCATGTGGTGGTCCAATAATGGAAGTAAAGGCTGTGTGTGTGTGTGTGTGCGTGCACACCATATACCAACTAGTTTGGTACAGTTAAAAGGTAAAGGGACCCCTGACCATTAGGTCCAGTCATGGCCGACTCTGGGGTTGCGGCGCTTATCTCGCTTTATTGGCTGAGGGAGCCGGCGTACAGCTTCCAGGTCATGTGGCCAGCATGACTGAGCCGCTTTTGGCGAACCAGAGCAGCGCACGGAAACGCCGTTTACCTTCCTGCTGGAGCGGTACCTATTTATCTACTTGCATTTCATGCTTTCGAACTGCTAGGTTGGCAGGAGCAGGGACTGAGCAACAGGAGCTCACCCCGTCATGGGGATTTGAACCGCCAACCTTCTGATCAGGAAGTCCTAGGCTCTGTGGTTTAACCCACAGCGCCACCCGTGTCCCTTGGTACAGTTTGTTCACTGTTAATAGAGTTGAGTTGAAAGGGACCCTGAGGGTCATGAACTTCTAACACGCCACCTTGCCTTCCCTCTAAACCAGTGTTTCCCAAACTTTGGTTTCCAGCTGTTGTTGGACTACAATTCCCATCATCCCTAGCTAGCAAGTCAGGGGTGATGGTAGTCCGAAAACAGCTGAAGACCTAAGTTTGGGAGACACTGCTCTAAAGTAAAACGTCCCCAAAGCTGCAACTGTTCCCCATTGGGGAATTGCTCCATCCCTTTGATCATTTTGGTTGCCCTTTCTTGAACCCTTCCCAACTCTGCAGTATTCTTCTAGAGACGAGGTGATTGGAACTCTACACAGTTATTCCCAGTGCAGTCTTGCCATAGATTTGTGTTAATGGCATTATGACATTCGGAGACTTTTATTCCTGACCACGCTGCTGATTTTCCCTACTGTGGCATCCTTAGGAAAGGCCAGGGAGCAGCATGGCATCATTAGCAGAGAGAGGGGAGAGAAGAAGAACAGAATGGGGCATTATCAGGGACTGGACGGATGCTGGGCAGGGGTGGCTGGATTCTGGGCACTGGGAGAAATGGGGGTTGGAGGCTGACTTGGAAGAAGGGATCGGGGAATTGAGGGGACTTGTAACAACCGGGAGATGAGAGCCAGAGGCAGGAGAAGGTGCAGGATTGGGGAGTGAAGAACAGGTGAGGGAGGAGGGAGGCAGAGGCCAGGTTAGTGTAGAATCTAGGGCTTCTACGCCTCCTCCTGCTGCCCTCGCCTCTCCTGCTCCACTGTCTCCCAGGACCAGTAGAGGATGAAAGCGAGAGGAGCAGAAGGTTACACGCAGGCATAGTCTTCACCTGCTTGCGTGCAGCTCAGGTGGGAAAGACACCTAAGCTAAGGTTAGGGGCAGAGCCTCTCTGTTGCAGCAACAGCCTCATTGGGTGCACACCCAAGAGTAGCTGAGAGATGTGGAACTTAATGCGCATGCCTCTTCCTAACTTCTAAGTGTACTTTTGACAAGAGTTAATTCCGTGCCTGCCAGTATCTGCAGGAAAAGGGTCTGGCTGGCTGGCATCAACCCTGAACGGGAACACACTCTGCACTGCAGCATTTTCTTACAGGTTCCACCTAAAAAACATAAATGAAAAAAAAAAAAACTTACTTGCTGTTTTGTAGCACCAAACAAAAGATCCTGTCAGCTGTTGCTTTTGTTCACATCTTAGGTGAAACTCTAAATGAGTGATCAGCTCCTGTTTGTTTCAATTTTCAGTTTCAGTTTGAAACACTTAGAGCTATATAAATACTGCTCTCCAGAGAGTTAAGAAATGCTTTCGTTGCATAGCTGAAGCTCTTAAATGTTTCAGGGGAGAGGGGGAGAGAAGGCGCACCTCCAAGTATTCGTCACCGCTTTTGAATACGTCTCATAATCTGCAATTCCGGGCAATGCTCTTGAGACATAATCAACTTAGGCTTTCTAATGTATCTGGGAGAATTCTTGCAAATGTACTGTGACTTGCTTGTCTTTTAGTCGGTGCTTCACATCTTCCAGTGGGGGTGAAATGTTGCTGCCAAATACCCAGATTGGTGCCTTTCTCATTTTTGCAGCCTCTGCATTTATGCAACTTCACACTTTTGGCTTTCTCTGCAAGTTGATGTGAGCAAGCTATGTGCAACTACTTAGCTGAACTGGCTTGCTTCAGGAAGCCATAGTTCAGATGAACCACAGTTTAGGAGTTTGGACCTAACACTAAACTGTGGATAAACAAAAATGGAAGCCAATAACTTCAGGTCTCCTCTTAATGGCCATGCTGGGAGGGGGTAGAGAAGTTGGTGCAATGGGGGGTTTATTTTTAATTTTTAAAGAATATGGGGAAATACTGAAGAGAGAGAAACTTAAATCTCAGCAGAAACCCAGGAGATGATACAATCTTCTAGAGCCACGGACTCTTTGACAACCTGTCGGGAAGCTTCATATCGCTGCCTCTACAACTCCCCCTCAGACACTCCCTCCTTGCTCCTTTTTTTTAATTGCATATTGCCGCAGGAGGAAATTAAACCTTGTCTTGATTCTGTTCGCTTATACACTTGCGCTGGGAACCTCAGCTGAACTGCGGCAAAGAATCTCGAGCAAGAAAGTTAGCTGAACTTCCTGCGTCGAAGACCTGAACTACGTGAGCGAGGGATCACGCGGTAAAATCTTTCCTGAACCGTTCCACTTCTGATGGCAAGGGGGAGATGGCATGACCGAACTGCTGTTCCTTGCCCATGGAAAACTAGGTGCCAAGGAAAGGATTGTAGCCTAGCTTACTCCTGCTGAAGCGGTAACAGGCCTTAGTGAGCAGGAAGAGGCTGTGGCAGAGAACAGTCCAGAACCAGAGGCAAAAGAAGAGGCTTGACAGGAGAGGGAGGCAAGAGGCAGAGCTGAGTTGAGCTGGTGAGGAAGCCAGGCGCCACCACCACCCCGGTCTCCCAGGACCAGGAGAGGTATGAAGAGGGCGGAGCAAAGATAGGCAAGACCTCAGATTGCTTGTGAAGGAACAGGATGAGGAGGTTGGTTAGGCTGAGAAGCAGTGACTGGGCCAAGTTCACTCAGTGAGCTTCATTCTAGAGTGGGAATTTGAACCCTGGATTCCCACATCCTGGGCACCTAGCTGGGCACACACATCCTGGGCACCACACCCTAACCACTACACCACACTGGCTCTCATATTTGGATGTTGCTACCCAAAATTCTGGTGCTGGAGGAGACTCTTCAGAGTCCCATGGACTGCAAGAAGATCCAGCCTCTTTATTCTGAAGGAAATCAGCCCGGAGTGCTCACTGGAAGGACAGATCGTGAAGCTGAGGCTCCAATACTTTGGCCACCTCATGAGAAGAGAAGACTCCCTGGAAAAGACCCTGATGTTGGGAAAGATTGAGGGCACAAGGAGAAGGGGACGACAGAGGATGAGATGGTTGGCTGGTGTTCTTGAAGCTACCAGCATGAGTTTGACCAAACTGCGGGAGGCAGTGGAAGACAGGAGTGCCTGGCGTGCTCTGGTCCATGGGGTCACAAAGAGTCGGACACGACTAAACGACTAAACAACAGCAACAACCCAAAAGCGATGTTAACAAGCTGGACACGAAGTTCAGAGGATTCTAAATGATCTAGAAAAATAATTTGTTAGCATGAAATCCTATGGGGATAGGTTTATTGCCTAGAGAAAATATCAATTAGGGGTGGGCTTGGGGGGAATGATAAAATGTGCTTATGGATATTTAAATATTTAACACGGGGATTTAAATGATTTAGAAATTAGGAAATTAGCTGTTTAGAAGTCTCTCAAAGAAGAATGGAAAATGCCTCTGCCTATGTCCTCGAGGCGTAATAAAATGAAGGTAGAGTTATCTTTCTTCATTCCAGATCATTTCAACCCTGCTCACATTCAAGGGTCTAGGTCAACTTGCAACTGCTAACTTAAAAACTACCAGCAACCGTGTAATATTACATTAACAATATTCCCAAAAATTACATTAAAAATGCCTCGAAGCATTAAAATAAGCTTAGCGCAGTGCTCTGTAATAAGATATACAGGCCAGCTTGAAACTATTTCACTTACATAATAATGAATGGAGTTAAACATAGAAGAAAGCTTCCCCATTTGTGTTTGGAATTAACCATGCCTTAAATCCGCCTTCCCCAGCCCATTTTGCGCCAGATGTTTTGAACCCAAAGTCCCACGATCCCCACCCAGCACAGCTAATGGTCGTAGACAGCGGAAATGGGCGCCTAGAACATCTGGAGAGCACCAGCTTGGGAAGGGTGGCCATAAACAGACAGAGATGCCTAGGAAACAGGACAGCGTCGGGTCTCTTTGTCTGGAGGGTTGAGGATAAGGCTGAATAGGGGTCTTCTGGCAGTTCTATACATGGGGGTCCCTTTTTCAGGTTTAGACCAGAAGGCCCATATATTGCTCAACTCAGATTCCATCGTGGCATGAAGGCTGGCGTTGTATTCACTAACGTTTACTCAGACTAGACTTGATTACCGTATTTTTCGCTCTATAACACGCACCCGACCATAACACGCACGTAGTTTTTTAGAGGAGGAAAACAAGAAAAGAAATATTCTAAACGAAACAGTGGATGTATGATTTTTGTGGTTCATGCTGTGGCCACAGACATGTGATCTGACGATGAGTTTGGGGTAGCCCAATGCAAAAATCCTGAGGTTCCATGTGGATCCGTGCTTTGTAACCACGTTTTAAGTGGGGAGGGAAGGAAAAGTACTCAAGGGACAAGGAGCATGCCTGGGGTGGGTGGAGAAGGATGCTGCTAATAATGTAGAAGAGGGGTATAAGGGGAGAAGGCTCCTCTCCTCTCCCGCTTTGCTCCTTTAAAACAAGCAGGCTCTGCTTCTCTTCCTCCTCCCCGGCTTAGAGAGCTGAAAAGCTTTGCTGCTATTTAGCGAGCTGAGTGGGGAGGAGAGAAGGACAGAGAGCACGGTTTAAAGCAGCCAACCAGACAGTTTCAAAGCGAGCCACGGAGGAGGGAAGGAAGGGGAACCATGGATCCTCTGCTCACGACTGCAGCAGATCCGCCCCCGCCACCCGTAGGCATTCACTCCATAACACGCACAGACATTTCCCCTTACTTTCTAGGAGGAAAAAAGTGAGTGTTATGGTGCAAAAAATACGGTAATTTAATTGCCATGGCTAACTTCAGTGCATTAATTTCAGTGGGTCTGCTCTGAATAAAAGTTAATTTGTAAACCCCGTTCTCTCCCCCACCCTTCTCTCTTTGTAGCTGTATTTTCCAGTTTTCCTTGCTGACCAATCAAGAGATTACCCTCACCTTCTGTTTTTGCCGGAGAGAAAAATTTCAGTGAAAAGGCCACTGTCGGCCGATCCCAGGCACTCTGTTGCCTTTGTAGCTTTACTTTACATAGTCCACGTCCACTGGCACACAGCTATTGGGGGGGGGGGTCCTAGGTAGTAGCACATTGATTATTAACTAAATTGGAGAAATTTTATGGTTTGTGCATGATTAGTTTCTGGGCCCAATTAAAGGTGCTAGTTTTGACCTAGGTAAAGGTAAAGGTACCCCTGCCCGTACAGGCCAGTCTTGCCAGACTCTAGGGTTGTGCGCTCATCTCACTCTATAGGCCGGGGGCCAGCGCTGTCCGCAGACACTTCCGGGTCACGTGGCCAGCGTGACAAGCTGCATCTGGTGAGCCAGCGCAGCACACGGAACGCCGTTTACCTTCCTGCTGGTAAGCGGTCCCTATTTATCTACTTGCACCCGGAGGTGCTTTCGAACTGCTAGGTTGGCAGGCGCTGGGACCGAACGACGGGAGCGCACCCCGCCGTGGGGATTCGAACCGCCGACCTGACGATCGGCAAGTCCTAGGCGCTGAGGTTTTACCCACAGCGCCACCCGCGTCCCCAAGTTTTGACCTACAAAGCCTTAAATGACTCCAGACTGCAATACTTTAAGGACCACCTCTCCCCATATTCACTGACCCGGTCCCTGTGATCACCATCTGAGGCCTTTTCTTTGTGGGCCTCCGCCACACGAGATGGCAACACGAGAAAGGGCCTTTTCTGTGGTGGCTCCCCGCTTGTGGAATGCTCTCCCCAGGGCGGCATGCCTGACACTTTCACTACACATCTTTAGGCACCTGGCAGAAATGTTTCTCTATAACCAGGCCTTTGGCTGATTAAACCATCCATTCTCTTTTAATTGTGTCTGTGGGAGCAGTGTTAATGGTTTGTTTTTGCTTCATTATGTAGTTTGCGTTCTCATTTTGCATTTTTATGACGTGAGCCTTCAGATGAAGGGCAGTATACAAATCTAATGATTAATAACAACAGCTGATAATAATTTGTGCTCTGTGTTTTAACATGAGATAGTTCTGATGACCATTATAAAGGTACTGACCGTCTGGTAGCATGCTGATTATTGATGTATCTGCTGAGATGATAAGGTAAAGGTAAAGGGACCCCTGACCATTAGGTCCAGTCGTGACTGACTCTGGAGTTGCGGCGCTCATCTCGCTTTATTGGCCGAGGGAGCCGGCGTACAGCTTCCGGGTCATGTGGCCAGCATGACTAAGCCGCTTCTGGCGAACCAGAGCAGCACACGGAAATGCCGTTTACCTTCCCGCTGGAGCGGTACCTATTTATCTACTTGCACTTTGACATGCTTTCAAATTGTTAGGTTGGCAGGAGCAGGGACTGAGCATTGGGAGCTCACCCCGTCACGGGGATTCGAACCGCCGACCTTCTGATTGGCAAGTCCTAGGCTCTGTGGTTTAACCCACAGCGCCACCCGCGTCCCTTTGCTGAGATGGTGGTGTTGTGTTATCTGGAATGCTACGCAGTCGGTGTGCCAGAGGGTTTAAGAGTGTTGTGTGCCTCTTAATACCTATGATTGCAGAGCTACACACTTCACCTAAGTGTGGGTACAAAGTTAATCTTGCCTTTAAATAATTGAGGAACTGGGAGTCAGCCGTTCAGTTCTTTAAATACTCCCCTCTCCTCTTTGTGGAGGGCAGGAGGGTCATGTAGCTTTCCCCTTGTCCAGCATGAGTGTGTACACAGCTGAATGGACTGGCAAGGGAATCCAAAGAGATGTGAGGTTACACAGAGGACAGGAGGGGTGTTCGAAAATAACCACAACAGCTTATTAAAGTCTAGCTTCAACAAACAAGGTTATCCAAGAAAGCTGCAGAGACCTTATGGATTTTGTTACATTTACTGCTTCAGATAATCTATTTTTGTAGTAAGCTATTTATACAACAACCGTTGTAAGCTAATACAGTGGGAAGCCAAAAATATGAACTGGCTTGCGCTGGAAGCTCTTCGTCCTCTTCCACGCAGGGGGAGAGTGCTTTACTCTCAAGTTTCTTGTGGACAATGGTTTTTTCCCATACTGAAAATAGCTCATTCAGTGTTGAATTGTGCTTGCTTTCCACAATGAGGGGGCCAGAAGAATGGTGTACTCAGTGGTAGAGAACCTGCTCTCGATGGTTCAATCCTTGCCATCTCCAGTTGGCCTAGGAAAATACCAAGCTAGATGGAAAAATGGTCTTCCATAATATGAGGCAGTTTCCTAGATTGTCTGCCTTTTGCCGATGCAAAAGAATTCATACAGATAGCTCAACTGGCTAGAGCATGAGACCCCTTAATTTCAGGGTTGTAGGTTCGAGGCCCATGTTGGGTGAAATATTCCTGCCTTGCAGGGGGTTGGGCTAGATGACCCTTGTGGCCCCTTACTAACTCTGCAGTTCTATGATGCTGTAGTAAGGGAGCTCTCCTGCCAAGTTAGGCGGTTCTAGGAGAGCACCATTCCATAGGCTTTCCTGCTTTTCAGGAGCTGAGCTTCCTAAAGCAACAATTTGCAGCTGCAAGGCCCTTTGCTCTACATTGCTGTTAGAGAAGATAGAAGGTGCATCTAGAGAACACTACCCAGGAGTGCCAGTATGCCAAGTCCATGATCATTTTTTAAAAAAACTTGCTAGCAGAAGACTGGGAGTATGAGGAGATGTTTTGGGTGCTCAGATCACCATGGAAGCCTCTTTCGTGCCTGGGAGCTTTCCAAGGTCCTGAACCTGTGCTTCCTATCTGGACTTGCTTCTAGGAACCTGGTTTTAGCAGTCCATTAGTTGCTACTCAGTCCTGAGCCATGTGTAGCTACAGCCCGATGCCCCATGTAATACACCGTGCAGAGTAATGTGTGTCGTATGCCATAGCAATTTTCTGAGTCAGGGCATAAACGATAGCAAGCCATTAAAAATGGATTGCCATACTGTAATCTGGAGGAATCAAGTTCTTGTTATAGCTCCACGCTGCTCTGGATCGCTAGCAGGGTTTTAGGGTTAATTGCCAAGTGAAGTTCAAGACCAGTATTTTGTGTCTTGTAGAACAGAAGCTTAAAAAAACAACATTTCCCCTACTTTTGTATTTTGTTGGTGGTATGCTTCAGGTGATGAAGATGGCATGAAAGACAATAAATGTAAGATGTACCTTGCCATGACCAAATCAAGAAACAGTTTCTCGCTTAAGTGAACTTTCATAGACCGTTTTTGCCGTGGCCTAGCCAGGTTGGAAGAGGGTGACGTGTCAAAGGTTTTCCAGTGAGATGCAAGGCTGAGTAGGCATTTGAACGGAGGTCTAATTACCCAATCCAGTGGGACAGGGGCAGCCAACATGATGCACCCCCGATGCTGATGGACTCTCTAGCCCAGGGGTGTCTAACTCAAATTCATCGGGGGCCGCATCAGCAGTTTGGTCACCCTCAAAGGGCTGGTTGTATCTGTAGGACTTACAGTACAGGAGAGAAGGGTTCAGGCAGCCGTTGGATCTGTCACATCACAGGATGGCATACGCTCAATATAAAAACAAGTGGAGGTTTCCTGAATGCATGTAAAGTGGAGGTTTCCTGTGTAGAACGGCCGGTGCCGCTAGAGGGCAGACGTTCTCTGGCTTGTAGGCTGCAGCGCATGCGCTGAAGAGGCAGCTTTCTTGTGTCAAAAAAAAAAAAGCGAGAATAAAAGGTGAAGGCTACACGGGCCACATGACGAGGTCTGGCGGGCCGGATTCGGCCCGCGGACCTTGTGTTTGACACCCGTGCTCTAGCCCCAGCCAGCCTGATCAGTGGTTGGGATAATGGAAATTCTGGTCCAGTACCACTCACAGGAACTCCACATTGGCTATCCCAATCTAAAGTAATGCTATTGCCTCTTTTGTTATTGGGTTCTTAGAAACTCTGTAAATTGATTGTACTAGAAACATACCAAGTTGCTTTTTAGAGGGGGCTTTTTAGAGCCATGAGATTAACTGTTCTTCCATTTCAAGTGTTCACAATGTTGTATTTCTATGATTATCAGCTAGCTTTAATTTGACTGTATTTCCCAGTGCTGTGCTGCATTAACACTGAAGCAACTCTGCGGTAGTTAAACCTACATGCTTGAGTACCGGTGGAAATGAATTATAAGCACAAATAAGACACTCTTACTTTGCAAAGCTAAAGTTGTTGCACAGGTAAGCTTGAAATCGTTATTTGTTTATTGAAGTCCGTTCAAGGGTGGGCTTAGAAATGATGAAGTGATGGTGAAGCTTATTGATCGGTGCTCAACATGGCACATGCCACTGAGGGGCATGTTGCTTAGCTGTGAAGTTTCAGTAAAGTTTTGTCAGAACTGTAGTCCAAAATTTATTGGCGTGAGTTGGTGGGTTTGCAAAAGGCTACATGGGAAGAGTGTTCGGATACTGCCAGAGAGACAAAGGCCATCATGCCTCCACGCCGTCTCCCGGTCTCCCGTGGAAACAGTATCAGTCGATTAGCAACACGAGCCTCAGAAATAGCTGTCCACATTCCAGGACTCGTGCACGCCCTTTTTGCAGAGTTTCCACAATGAAAGATTCACACAGGAGAGCATATTTTACAGATTTATTCAACGTTGGTCAGAACAAAGGAAAAACATGACTGCCTGCCTTCGTGTGGAGGCAACAGACTGAAAACAAAAGCTATATACAAAACAGAAACTTCCTGTGAGCAGGAAGTATGCAGGCTTGTGACACACAACAGCCCGCTCCCTTTTTAAGGTGGAACGGAAATATCCTAACAAAGAGTACAGTCAGTTAGTGCACAATAGCAAAACCCTAAATATTAAGACCATCCCTTGAACGTGATGCCACAGTTTCATTTTCTATGATACACATAGGAGGCTGTTCAGTTTTGTAGTGTTCTGATTCTTAATGAGCTGATAAAAGCTGGCAAGGATAAACTAGGCTGTGGCTGGATGAAGACATTTTGATCCTGTTACAGATTCACTGTCTTGGGGTGTTGCAAGTGCCACGTGACTCAGTCTGTGGGTTTGGACAAAATCTAACAGGGTAGAATACAGTGATGCAACATTCCATCGGGGCAAGCATCGCATCTTGATCCCACCTCCTCTCCCTGTGAACTATTCCGGGGGTTCTCCGGACTGCCCCCCACTTCCAGTTTCAGAGGGCGTTGCAGGGGGTAAGGAAAGGAAGGGAAAGCCCCTTTGTGTGAGCGGAAGTCCTTGCAGAGGTTCTCATTAGGTGAATCCTGTCCACAGATTTTTCCCCACCACACGGTGCGTTGTGTGTGTGTGGTTTTCTTTTATTGTCCTAATTAATTTTGTAAAAGTCAAGGCTGCAGATCATAAATAACAAGCATGCAAGGGAATTTCCCAGAATTGTAATAAGGGTAAGTAATACACACACAAATACACACACACACACACACACACACACACACACACAGAGTGGTACCTCAGGTTACAGACACTTCAGGTTACATACACTTCAGGTTACAAACTCCGCTAACCCAGAAATAGTACCTCGGGTTAAGAACTTTGCTTCAGGATGAGAACAGAAATCGTGCTCCAGCGGCGCGGCGGCAGCAGGAGGCCCCATTAGCTAAAGTGGTACCTCAGGTTAAGAACAGTTTCAGGTTAAGAACGGACCTCCGGAACGAATTAAGTACTTAACCCGAGGTACCACTGTATACAGAGATAGATATACTGATCCCCTCCACATGTTGATGTTCCCCTTCTCCTCCTTCCCCACTTGATATTCTCTCCTTCCCCTTCCCCACTTTGATGGTTAAATATATGGAATTAAATCTTTCTGCCCTTTTAGTACTACCCTCTACATAAGATGAAGGGAGGCGCTGATTCTGCATCTGTGTACAACTCAGTCCTATTAATGACTCGGTCACTGGAAGGAGAATTCATATTCTGAAGAGTTCTTGTTTTTTGCACACTTTTGACCAGCTGCATCTTAAATGAAAACGGTTCATTCTTTCTGCATTTTTAAGAAGATTCAGTTAGGTGTGGAAACATTAAATATTTTAACCAACATTTGTCTCTAGGCATATCTCTGATACTCGTTCAGTACTTGCATATAAGCCTTGTAAGAGCTGTGAGAATTTTAGTTACCAGGCTGCTAAGACTGATTTTCAAAACCTCTGTTCATTTGTTTTATTTTTAATGGGGTGTGGTGAAAGCAACTTGCTTTATTGCTTTTGCTTTCTCCTAACATGCCTGAAGTCACATTTGCTATTCTTCTCATCTTCTGTTGTCTCCCTCCGTACCACAACACCCCCAAGCTATGCATGAGGGCACTAGAAATAATATTGCATGTGTCCTTAAGATCCTTACAAAAGTATCTGAAATCCGAATCCTCTTAGATAATGCAATTTCTCCCTTTAAAAAAAAGTTAGGAAAGGCTATTTTGCAAGAGGCTGGCTTTTCCACAAGCCCTCCCAGCGGCCTTTTTCTTCTTAGTGAATTAGCTGGGCTTACGAGAGTTGGAGTCCCACAACACCTAGTGCAGCGGTTCTCAACCTGTGGGTCCCCAGATATTTGTTGGACTACAACTCCCATCACCCCGACCACTGGTCATGCTGGTAAGGAATGATGGGAGTTGTAGTCCAGCAACATCTGGGGACCCACAGGTTGAGAAGCACTGACCTAGAGGGTCACAGGTTCCCCAACCCTGTATTATTTTATTATCCTTGCAACCCTACATGTCTCTCCCATATCCGTCTCTACAGCCACGGCAGGCGCTGTAACCTTCCGGCAGTTTGACTTCACCCCAAAGGCGCACTCCTCCGTTGTCTCCCGAGACAGACGGATGGTGACAACAACAGAGCACTCTACATCTATCTGGATCCTGAGTTATCATGTTGATGTTGTTTAGTCGTTTAGTCGTGTCCGACTCTTCGTGACCCCATGGACCAGAGCACGCCAGGCACCTCTGTCCTCCACTACCTCCCGCAGTTTGGTCAAACTGATGCTGGTAACCTCGAAAACACTATCCAACCATCTCGTCCTCTGTCGCCCCCTTCTCCTTGTGCCCTCCATCTTTCCCAGCATCAGTGTCTTCTCCAGGGAGTCTTCTCTTCTCATGAGGTGGCCAAAGTACTGGAGCCTCAGCTTCACGATCTGTCCTTCCAGTGAGCACTCAGGGCTGATTTCCTTAAGAATGGATGCGTTTGATCTTCTTGCAGTCCATGGGACTCTCAAGAGTCTTCTCCAACACCATAATTCAAAAGCATCAATTCTTCGGCGATCAGCCTTCTTTATGGTACAGCTCTCACTTCCATACATCACTACTGGGAAAACCATAGCTTTAACTATACGGACCTTTGTTGGCAAGGTGATGTGTCTACTTCTCTTTGTTGGCAAGGTGATGTCTCTTCTTCTACTGAGTTATCATAGCCCTGCACAATTTTATGACTCACCAAGGTGAATGCAGCCTACTGGTTGTGGGTTTGACACCCCAGGAGCTGGGTGGATTTCCTCTTGTTGCTGTTTCCCTATGCGTTGAGCACCTGTGAGGCCATATTGAAGGACTGGTACTCTCTGTCTTGCTGAGTCATCCCCACTCTTTTTTCTTTTTGGTAATAGCAGGGTTTCCAGAGCTGATAATCTCCAGCCACTCTTGAGACCTTTTTTTTTAGCCGATACTTCCCCAGTATTCAAACGCCCATGCTGAAACCAAACACTGGCGTAATTGTCTCCTTTTAACATGTCCTTTTATGCTGACATTGAACTTCAGAGTCGTTTATATCAGCAAAAAAAGTGTGTGTGAGAGAGAGCAAAATCCTATTACCTTTAACTGTCTGTTCATTGATTAATTATTCAGGAAAAGTAAATATATAATACTAGATTTAAATTAAACTTTAATTAAAGATTTTATCTGAAAACCTGCCTCTTCGAGGCCTTCTGATGTTGTGTGATGCTTTAAAAAAGAAAAAGGGGGGAAAAGAAATTCCTTTTAAAGGAGGGATTTGAAGCTTAAATGTTTTTTAACTGCAAGGTAACTGTTTAAAAATTCTTTTAAATGTTTGCTCTTTGTGTGGGTGTACCAGTCTCTTGTTTTTGTACACGTGAGATTCCCCTTTTGGCTTCACAAAGTTTGTATCCAGAGACTGAAAATGGGGCACGCTGGTACTGAATTTATGTCTCTCCTTGGAGCCATAAACATCTGCTTTTGTTGGTAGTTTCCATGAACGATAAATTATCACATTGCATTGATGAAAATGAGGCCTCTGAAACCCAGTTTCTTGTCTTGGTCTGGTCAGTACGTGGATGGGAGTTTGAGGTCTACTGTAGAAAGGCAGGATCTGTATATAATGAGATAAATATATTGGGGCTGCTGTCCAATTAAAGGAATCTTAGTTTACCCATCATAGGAGACTGCCCGTTCATCAGTTAATGGATTGCATCTGCATAAAGGTGCTTGTGGGGAAACAAAATTGTAGGAAGTAGGCCACTATACATTGAAACAGTATCATATCACTTTAAACAATCATGGCTCCCCCCCCCAAAAAAAATAATCATAGAATCATAGAGTTGGAATAGACCACAAGGGCCATCGAGTCCAACCCCCTGCCAAGCAGGAAACACCATCAGAGCACTCCTGACATATGGCTGTCAAGCCTCTGCTTAAAGACCTCCAAAGAAGGAGACTCCACCACACTCCTTGGCAGCAAATTCCACTGTCAAACAGCTCTTACTGTCAGGAAGTTCTTCCTAATGTTTAGGCGGAATCTTCTTTCTTGTAGTTTGGATCCATTGCTCCGTGTCCGCTTCTCTGGAGCAGCAGAAAACAACCTTTCTCCCTCCTCTATATGACATCCTTTTATATATTTGAACATGGCTATCATATCACCCCTTAACCTCCTCTTCTCCAGGCTAAACATGCCCAGCTCCCTTAGCCGTTCCTCATAAGGCATTGTTTCCAGGCCTTTGACCATTTTGGTTGCCCTCCTCTGGACACGTTCCAGTTTGTCAGTGTCCTTTTTGAACTGTGGTGCCCAGAACTGGACACAGTACTCCAGGTGAGGTCTGACCAGAGCAGAATACAGTGGCGCTATTACTTCCCTTGATCTAGATGCTATACTCCTATTGATGCAGCCCAGAATTGCATTGGCTTTAATCCTGCGAACTGTAGCTTGTTAGGATGTTGAGTGTTGTGAGGAGACCCCTGTTTCCATCACAGAGCTATAATTCTCTGTGTAAACAGTCAAATCCCCCATTCTGGCAAATTGTGGCAATTGTAGCTCTGTGAGGGGACCAAAGTTCAGACAAACCTTGTACCACAGCTTCATTTAAAGTGTGGTAGGGGGACGTGGGGTGGGTGTCCTTTGGAGGCTGGTTCTAACCTGTGGGCCACCATTTGGTATGTTCTGGATTAGGGTGTTATTCAACTGATCTGCAGAAATCTGTTGCAATCACAGGCACGTTTACCTGAGAATAAGTCCATTTGAATGCCAAGGATCTTCTTGAGTAAACATGCCTAGGTTTGAACTGTGTGGGCAAGATCCAGTGTTGGGCCAGTGGGTTTTCCTTTTCCACTCCTCCTGCCATAATGCCCTGCAGCTTTATAGTGATCCGTCAGTCCTCTGGAGTTTGTTGTGCAAGTGAGATGCCATAATTGGATATAGAACCTTTTCCAGTTCACCCATTTGCCTAATAATTTGGGGCACATGTGGAACTGGCACAGACCCTTAAGAACAAATACATACCAGTTGGCCTGTTTGTTTTCACACAGGTGTAAGGAAGCTGTGTTTTAATCCGCCATAAGTCACGGCGTGCTGGTTTTCCGACAGAATGCCCCAAGAGGCAGCATGCTGGCGTAGTAGTTGTGTTCCCCACATTTTAATGGACTCCTCAGAGTGACAGCGAAGAGAGTTGAAGGTTAATTGAGTATTAATGAGTTGGGGGGGGGGCGTTTCTTGCCAGAGGCTCCCAGAGAAGTCCTTCATGTTTCGGAACTCTTTTAAAAAAAATCCTCCTTATCTTATTAAATACACATTACTCCTAAGGTGGCAATTAGAGAAAATAAATTATCCACAACTATCAACATCACTTTTCTGGCTACTCTTATAATAATCTTCTGCTAGTGAGAGAACTGGGTAGAAGGCTTTTTTAAAAAAAATTAATCTCCTGTTCTCCTGTTATTGGCTTCTTTTTAATTACCCCTAATAGGAAGAGATGTAAAATTTTTGGTTATGAAATGATAATGTAAGAAGCCTAAGGGATAAATGATGGTAATTATAACTCCTGCTGGAGGTGTTTTTTCACCGTCACTCTGCCCCCACACGAACAGTACTTATGGAATAAATGTATAGTACTGAATATTTAAAAGTTGAGCAGATTGAATTAATTTACTCCCTTTGAAGGACATCTAACAAAGATGCTGTAATCTTGAAAGAGAATATAGATTATGTGGGTGGCTTCTCCTCCTCCTCCTCCTTTTTTCATTTTGGGCTTGGATGCTGCAAGTTGTCCTGAAGACAAGTTATGAAACTCAGCTTCCTTGGTGGGGGAGCCTCTGGCCCGCAGCTGTCAACGTTTTCCTTTTTTTAAGGGAAATTCCCTTATTCCGAATAGGATTCCTCGCAAGGAAAGGGAAAAGTTGACAGCTATGCGCTGGCCCTGCAGGCCTCATAATGCTCAACTAGCTTCCCAAGAACTTGGCCTATGAGGCCATTTTGACCAAGCCACACGCACCTGCTCTATACCTGACACCTTGCTCAGACCCCACCTGGAATACTGTGTCCAGTTCTGGGCACCACAATTTAAGAAGGATGTTGACAAGCTGGAACGTGTGCAGAGGAGGGCAGCCAAGTTGATCACGGGTCGGGAAACCAAGCCTGATGAGGAACAGTTGAGGGAGTTGGGTATGTTTGGCCTGGATAAGAGGAGAGGAAAATCTCATAGCCATCTTCAAATACAGTGGTACCTCGGGTTAAGAACCTAATTCGTTCCGGAGGTCCGTTCTTAACCTGAAACTGTTCTTAACCTGAGGTACCACTTTAGCTAATGGGGCTTCCTGCTGCCGCCGCGCGATTTCTGTTCTCATCCTGAAGCAAAGTTCTTAACCCGAGGTACTGTTTCTGGGTTAGCGGAGTCTGTAACCTGAAGCGTCTGTAACCCGAGGTACCACTGTATCTAAAAAGCCGTGCCAGGATGGATCAAGTTTGTTTTCTCCTGTTGTGAAACTCGGTGCAAAAATGGACCATTGTCATGTCAAGTGATGGACCACATGCCAGATTTGCCCACAGAGATGGGGGAGATAAGGAATTGTCCCCTCGGCTGGATCCAGTTCTCTGCCGCTGACATATTTTCAGTGTTGGGGCTCAGCCTGAAGTAAAGGGAGTACATTTGAAGAATGGGAAGAATGCCTTTCCTTTGCAATGTAAACAGATGCACCTGTGCAGAACTCGCATCCTCTTCTGTTCTGTCTAAATGGAATCTTTTTCTTCAGAGGAGTAGATATTGTAGTGTAGGCAGAGCTGTTGACTGCATGCCCTGCTTGGTTGTTGAGAAACCAAATGCTGGACTAGATGCTTGAGCACTGATGTTGTTTAGTCGTGTCCGACTCTTCATGACCCCCTGGACCAGAGCACGCCAGGCACTCCTGTCTTCCACTGCCTCCCGCAGTTTGGTCAGACTCATGCTGGTAGCTTCGAGAACACTGTCCAACCATCTCGTCCTCTGTCGTCCCCTTCTCCTTGTGCCCTCCATCTTTCCCAACATCAGGGTTTTTTCCAGGGAGTCTTCTCTTCTCATGAGGTGGCCAAAGTATTGGAGCCTCAGCTTCAGGATCTGTCCTTCCAGTGAGCACTCAGGGCTGATTTCCTTCAGAATGGATAGGTTTGATCTTCTTGCAGTCCATGGGACTCTCAAGAGTCTCCTCCAGCACCATAATTCAAAAGCATCAATGCTTCGGCGATCAGTATTCTTTATGGTCCAGCTCTCACTTCCACTGATACCATCCAGCAAAGTAGTTCTGTACTTAACTCTATAGTTCTGTGCAAGATAGTTCGGTGTGCAAGGTAAGGGACTTCTGATTTGTCCTTTCTTGAGAGTTTGGTCCTATCAGGAGATAAACACCCTTTGTTATTAGTCATTTTGCACATTTTGGGGTAACAAAAATCAGGCTAATGAAACTTTTTGAAATCTGCTCCCATTTTATTTAGCTAAGGTTGTATTTGATTTTCATTTTGGCCACAGTTGGCTTGATTATTTATTCCAGCCTTGGTTCTAGTTTCAATGTGCAGTGGTAATGTTTTGTAATGTATTGTGGTAATTTGCTTTAAGCAACAGATAATAAATACTGTATTTTTTGCTCTATAAGACGCACCAGACCATAAGACGCACCTAGTTTTTGGAAGAGGAAAACAAGAAAGAAAAAAAATTATGAATCCCATAAGCCAGGACAGCTAGCGGGATCGCTAGCGGGATCGCAGTGCAGCGATCCCGCTGGCTGTCCTGGTTTATGGGATAGCCACGTGCAGCCTCTCCCGGGCAAGGGGAGCCTTCATCCCCTGCCCGGGAGAGGCTGCGTGCGGCTAAGGCTCCCCCAAGAGCCGCACTCCCTTTAAAGAGCTCACGGAGTGTGTGTGCGGCTCATGGCGGCTTTTCCCTGAGGAGGGAGAAGGGCTGCCCTTGGAGAAAAGCCCCGAAGAGCCCCCGCACACACGCTCCACGCGGCTCTTTAAAGGGAGCGCTGAGCAGAGCCTCCTGCCTGCATTCGCTCCATAAGATGCACACACATTTCCCCTTACTTTTTAGGAGGGGAAAAGTGCATCTTATAGAGCGAAAAATACGGTACCTCTTTGGGTATCACTTGGCAGAAAGCAAGCAAGTCCAGAGCTATGACTTGTGAGAAGAGACACGAGGGGCAGCCTCCTCTAAGCACATGCCATGTTGCCATACCCCTGAACTCCAGAATAAGTGAGTGCGCCAATGAAACCGAATGAAGAGGTGCAGCAGGACGACCCTATCAGTGGGATAGCTCTGTTGGTTAGAACATGGTGCTGATAATGCCAAGATTGCAGGTTTGATCCCCATAAGGGACAGCTACATATTCCTGTATTGTGGGGATACAGGAATACTTCTATGTCCATGGAAGTGCAGGTTAATTCTGCATTCAAGGCTTTCTGAAAGAACAGCTAGTTATATGAATGCTGCTCTTAAAAGAAAATTCAAATTTAAAAAGCCTGCCATCTGGAAGCTCAGTGTCAGGATCTCCCGGGAGTAGAACCAGTAACCATCTGATTCATAGACTAGTACCTAACATGGTGAGCTACCGGGGCTACACAATGAATGGTTTCCTAGGGGCTTAAGTGTCCCTAGTTTCTGGAATGTCTCTGCCTGCCCAGGCCAGCCATTGGCTCCCCTTGACCCGGAAGAACAATAGAAGCTTCCAGGTCAGGTTGGAACTTCGCCAAGGCAACAACAGACTTCCCTGTGCCTTCCCTTGGTGCCCAATTACATCCCAGCCATTACATGCAAATTTGGCCCCAGGAAAAGCTGTTCTGTGACCGGTATTTATTAAGCGGGCATCTATTTTTGATTTTGACATCCAATGCCCTTTTAAAATGTGTTGGGGAGGAGGGGATTATCAGGTTGTTCTTGTTTTTATTTTTAATATGTATTTTGTCTTTTTATATTGTGATTTTATGTTGCGAACCACCCTGAGACCCATGGGTATAGGGAGGTATACACATTTAATAAATAATAACAATATTTTTTGTGTATTCCATTGCTGTATGTGGGACTAGGCTCATCCCTTGGCTATAGGGAAGCCTCTTCAGGATTTTAAGAGTTCATGTATTGTGTTCACAATTCATTGGTGGGTTTAGGAAGAGAGCATGCCTACTGACACCTGGATCCCAAGCCTGCAGGGCTTTAAGGTAGGCATAAGACTTTGAACCAGGCCTGGAAGCAGACTGGGAACCACTGAAAACTGCCGCAAAAGAAAAAAGGAATCATATGCCTCCTGCTGTGTTTCTACATTAATTGCCGTATTTTTCGCTCTATAAGATGCACCAGACCATAAGACGCACCTAGTTTTTGGAAGAGAAAAACATTATCATCGCTTGATGATAATGATGTGAAAAGGTCTTCTTTTGGGGAACAAAACCCAGAAAAGACAGTTGCCAGTATTGTGTAGTGGTTAAGCGCGGTAGTCTTGTAATCTGATGGACCGGGTTCGCTTCCCCGCTCCTCCACATGCAGCTACTTCGTGACCTTGGGCCAGTCACACTTCTCTGAAGTCTCTCAGCCCCACTCACCTCACAGAGTGTTTGTTGTGGGGGAGGAAGGGAAAGGAGAATGTTAGCCGCTTTGAGACTCCTTCGGGTAGTGATAAAGCGGGATATCAAATCCAAACTACTCCTCCTCTTCTTCTTTTTATTTGTTTTTAACTTGAATATAAAAACAGGGCTTGCCTCATGGAGCTAGTCTCTCAGAACTCCACTCCTCAAATTATTCATCACAAGTCCCAGAGAGAACAGAAGCAAATTAGTTTTGCACACCCACCAAACTGACTAGCCCACCTGCTCACACATTCCTATGTTTCTTGGCGGTGACAAATTGACAACCTGAAAGTGAGGAGGCAGGGCACCAGCCTTACAGTGGATGCTAGTTTCCCTGGCTATATGACACCTGGATGTGATTATTTCTTGCTGAGCAGGCAAGCAGCTATTTCCAAGCCTGAATGAGTTGTTTCTCACCCAGATTGTCTGTATGAACACAGTACATGAATGGTGCCCCATCCCCTGTTTCAATTTGAGCCATGACTATGAAGACAAGAAACTCTGAAGATTCTGAACAGTACATGAATTAAGACTGTACGGTCAAGCTGCGGGGATAACTCTCTAGGTATGCAGGTGCCCGTCAGACCATCTGTTCCCCTCTGTGCCAGATTGCTCACTTTTTTAAAAAAATGCAGCCCCACCCCCATGCGGTGTAATAGTGTTGGATCAGAACCCTGGAAGAACAGGGTTCAAATCTCCCCTCATCTCCATTCAGCCATGAAGCTAAGCTCACTGGGTGACCCTAAGCCAGTCACCAACTTTCAGCCTGACCCCTCTTGAGTTTGCTGTGAGGATGATATGGAGATGGGGAGAGCAATGTACACCACCTTGACCTTGTTGCAGGAAAAATGAGAGTTAAATTTTATTATAAATAACGAACTAACCAGTTTAAGATGTGTGTACTCTGTGTAAAGTAAAGGTAAAGGGACCCCTGACCATTAGGTCCAGTTGTGGCCAACTCTGGGGTTGCGGCGCTCATCCTCGCTTTATTGGCCGAGGGAGCCGGCGTACAGCTTCCGGGTCATGTGGCCAGCGTGACTAAGCCACTTCTGGCGAACCAGAGCAGTGCATGGAAACGCCGCTTACCTTCCCACCAGAGTGGTACCTATTTATCTACTTGCACTTTGACTCGAACTGCTAGGTTGGCAGGAGCAGGGACTGAGCAACGGGAGCTCACCCCGTTGCGGGGATTCGAACCGCAACCCTTCTGATCGGCAAGTCCTAGGCTCTGTGGATTAACCATAGCACCACCCACGGCCCCTCTCCTTGTGTATTGTCAGTTAAAAACAAAATGAAAACCCAACACAAAATCCCCACACTATCCCTAAATTCTATATTGATTCAGTGCGTTCTCAGAAAAATCTTTGTTTAAGTTGCTACTGCTCCATGTTGCAGCTGTGTTTCTTTATCAAACCACCAGATTGTGAACTTGTTAAAACCCGAATTGCAGAGTTTCTTCATGCTTCGTTCATTTGCTATCATGCTTTATGAGCAAGTGGAACTGCAGGCCACAGATTGTCTCTGCCTTCGGCTGCTTAAATAACATCTGGGCATTTCAAGAAGTGAGGGGGACTCCTCTTCACTAAAGGGATCTCTGCAAGTGAAGGCACAAAAGCACAGAACAGGGGTGTTCAGAAGATGGGAGCGATTAGCAAACCTAGCCACATTCTTACTGCATCCTTCAGGCTAACAAGTCCCTGGTTCATTTTTAAAGCCTTGCTTTCTTTCAAGCGGGGATGCTGAAGTGTTTGTAAACCAAGCAGTACCTAGTGGCATTTCTCCTCCAAAGTGTGGTGTTTATTTCATTTATATCCAGTGTGTTATGTTGGAGAACCAAATTGGTAGCTCAGGTTTGGATGTGAAAAACTGATAAGGCTCCAATATTTTGGCCACCTTATGAGAAGAGAAGACTCCCTGGAAAAGAACCTGATGTAGGAAAAATTGAGGGCACAAGGAGAAGCGGACGACAGAGGACGAGATGGCTGGACAGTGTTCTCGAAGCTACCAGCATGAGTTTGACCAAACTGCGGGAGGCAGTGGAAGGCAGGAGTGCCTGGCGTGCTCTGGTCCATGGGGGTCACAAAGAGTCGGACACGACTAAACAAAATGTTGGAGAGCCAAATTGGTAGCTCAGGTTTGGATGTGAAAAACTGATGCCCAAATCCCTGCTCAGCTATGAAGCACGCTGGATGAGCTTGGCCATGTGACTCTTTCTCAACTTAGCCTTTCCACTGGCTCATCACAAAGGTTGCATTGTCACTTGGGCATCTGTTGAGAGAGAAGGGAGATGATGAGAGAGAAGTTGATACAGAAATTCTGAACCTTCCTAGATTCTCAAAGTGCTTTGAACCTTCCTAGATTCTCAAAGTGCCATGGCATGCCAGAGGAGGTGATCAGACCAATACACAAATAATAGGACCGCCATACCCCGATATGGGTCATGGGACCTAGTGAGGGCTTAACCATGGTGCCGTGCAGGTGTAATGCTGAACCCTGGTTGAAACCATCGAGGAAAGTGAGGGAGGAATGTGCAGATAAAATGGAAGGAGCTGAGGATGGGAGTCATGGTCTACTCTGCCCCATGCCCAACCCCCAATCTCTTAACCATGGTTAAGAGATGAGGTCTTAACATTTGCCATGGGTCAAAGCAGGAGTCTTTAAAGAATGGGAGCTTACTCAAAATGCGTATGCTGGTTTGGTCTTGGGATATGATGGAAGAAAGGGGGCGGTGAGCTCTCGGACGTGTCTTTCGTGTTTGCTGGAGTCGTTGCATTAATTCTGGCCTTCATTTTGTCAATACTAGTGAGGCAAAGAAACTGCGCTCTGCATTGGAGCAGCATCTGAGGTTGGCAGGAGGCAGGGGTGGGTGAGAAGATTCAACATAATTTTGTCCTGTCCTTCAGCTCTCTTCACAGATGCTCTGTGCCCTAGCCCTATTCACACAGATGACATCTTTAACAGAATTTTACTGTCACAGAGGCCCTTTAAAATGGCGTGGCCAGCAAGAGAGCCTTCATGCAAATCTTATTAAGGGTGTGATATGGCTGCCCTCCTAACACGATCGTCTTACTGCTTCTATTCTTTGCCTGATCTTTCCTGTGCGACTGTCCTGAATCGTGTGTCAGCCATAACTCTTGCCAGCTCTTGGCAGCAGAGAAGTCTGGTCTCAAGGTGGCACCAGGCCAGATCCAAAGGTGGCTCTCGTCGCCCAAGTTTCACACACTCACCTTCACCCAGCAGTGGGGGACAACGGACTGAAACTGCACCGCCTCAGGCAGCAGTTACAGGCCTGACTGAGGAGAGCAGCGATATTGTCTCTGACCAAGCAGAGAAGGCTGGGAAATGCTACTGCTGAGGAGTGGAGGGGCAGTTAATGGGGGCGGGAAGGCTTGATTTCAGTCTTCCCCAGTGTGGTACCCTCCCAACATTGTTGGACTCCAGCTCCCATCGTCCTTGACTGTTGACCATTCTGACTGGGGCTTCTGGGAGTTGTAGTCCAACGCCTGGAGAGATCTAGGGTGGGTAAAGTTGTTCTGTCTCCCCTCCCCCCATATCTTCCTGTCTCACACTAGACCCAGGTAGAGAGGGGCTGTGGGAGATCCACTGGGCTTGGCCCAGGCCCCAATTGAGGTCAGGGCATGAGAGAGACGAGAGAAATAGGTTTCTCACAGCTGCTGCCAGCACTCTGAAAAGGCAGCCAGTTCGGGAAGTCAAGCTCTTAGTCCAGAGGGTCTGAGGGCAGTTAATGGTGCACCTCTTTCCAGCTGGGCAGAGACCATAGAAGAAAATATCTATGGCAGATGGGAGGGCTCCCTGTTGCAGATTTCTGGTCCTGTCGCTCTCAAGCATGGCGTCTCCGAATTGTGAAACAGGAACGTGCCATTTCCATTTAGCGATGTAACGGCAGAGGAGAGTCATCTCTGGCCTCATTCTGCTGTCCTACTGGGATTAGCAGGTCCCTACTCTAATTAATTATATTAAACTTGTTTATATAATTACTTCTGCAGTTAATTAAGTCCTTCCTTTTTAAAAGTGGCTTGTAATAGTGGTGGTGCAGCACTTGCTTGATGGCTGCTCCTGTTTTTCCCACAGAAGTGAAGCCTTACTGCCCCTGTGTTTCCAAACCCCCTGTGTTTTCAAGTGTGACTTGAGTCTGAGGTCAGGGAGAGAGAGATGTCTGAGGGAAAGCTATCTAGAGTAGCGTTTCCCAACCTTGAGTCCCCATATACTGTTGGACTACAACTCCCATCATCTCCGACCACTGGTCCTGCTAGCTAGGGATGATGGGAGTTGTAGTCCAACAACAGCTGGGGACCCAGAGTTGAGAAACACAGATCTAGAACATAGAATTGCCAGGTCTAGAACCTGAGACATCTCCTTAAGAAGAGCTTAGAAGTACAAAGGCCGCCAGATTTTCCCCATCATTGCTGCCTTTGCTCCTGATAAAGCTAAGGTACCTGTGAGATTGAGCAGGTCCTGAGCAGGGAGGCCACATTTATTCAGATGAACCCAGGAAATTATTTGGCAACAGCCTTCTGATTCTGATGGTGTATTTAGGAAAACTGCAGTGCATTCTCTTGAGACATTTTTAGAGGGGATTCTAGCGCTGTTAGTCTGTTGTGGTGAAAAGGACAACGCCTTAGTTTGTAAAAATTGTTCGGTGCTCTCAGATTTAATTGAATTTATTGCAACAGTTATAATTGTTAAGTTGCCCTGGAGGGGCTATTGGGCTCGGAAGATGCTGTGTATAACGGTTTCACTAATAAATTCATAAATTCCTAGCACTTGCCCTCTGTTCGACTGGCGTCCATTCTTTCCCTCCCCAAATATATGTATCGAGTCTCAAGGCTTCTGCATAGTAATATCGGCTGCAGATGGTGTTAGTTTCTGTTTGCCACTGTGCAGTGTTTTGGAGTCACAAGACTCTGTTTACATTCCAGAGACTTTCCAGGCTGTTGGAAGTCTCACGGGAGACGGGAGACGGATGTGACGTACTGGTTTCCTGTTCCTTTGTTCCTTAGTTTCAGTTGCTCTCTGCTCTCACAGAGAGAAGATGCATTTCTTTCTGTTTGTGTAGCTTAGTAATAAAACTTAGCATGCAGCTCATACCTTCTCGTCTCTTCCCTGTGCTGGAAAACTCTGCTGAATGGGGGATGTGCTTGGAGCCTTATCAGAGGCTCAGGTCATTAATCACGTCGGAGGGCGATTCTGGAAGATGAACTTTATCAGCTCGGTCAAACGGAGATTCCGACAGATGAGTCATTATGCAGCACTTGCACCCATTGCTGCAGATTACAAACCAGCTGCACTGATTCTGCTGCACAAAAATTGGTTTGCTTTGGAAGTTACAGTGCACTGAAAGGTGCAAACCGGTGTATCTGAAGGTCTGTAACAGGGAAGATCTGGATTCAATTCAACCCCCACCCCTCATTTAAGCTTGCTAGGTGACCTTGCTCCAGTAGCTGCTATCCCCACAGGGTTGTCGTGAGAAATGAGTTGCTGGAGAGATCCCTGCACATTACCCCTAAACTCCGTGGAGGGAGAACAGAATTAAAAATGTGCTAGCAAAGTGCACTTTGTGATGAATTTTCTCATTTTATAGAACAACCTGGATTTCACACCCAATTAAAAGAGGCTGAGATTACTTTATAACTGATGTTCACCTGCTGGGGCAATTTGTATAATTTTCATGCTATACAGACATCTGAATTATGAGAGTACAAAAAATGCTGATGCTGATAATCTTTCTTCCCCTCCCAGCAGAGAAGGGTAAGAGATTTGGGAACGGTTTATCAAATATTGCTTGTCAAATTTGTTACCCAGAGGTGGGGATGATATAGCTAGGATTTTAAATGTTGTGCAGCTGGGATACATGGTGTGCCCTGGATTTGCTATTGTTGGTGGGATTCTGTCTTGGTTTTGCATCTCTACACTCTGCACATCAAACATCTGGGATAAAGTGGGATTTATCTAAAATTTAAGTACATAATATATTGGCGTGTTTACCACATTCCTGTGGGGCATAATTTGTAGACTTAAATACGGCTTCAGGCTTAACACACTTGGACTGGTGTTTCTTTTGAATTGAAGAAACAGAATTCCACCCCTCCATCGAACCACCCAAAGGCCATTTAGTCTGTCTGTATGTCTCTTCCACAAAGCAGAGAGAAATAAACATTTCTGTGATCTCTCACCTCCATAGTGGAGGCACTTACAATATGCCGATAATGCCCAGATCTGTTTCCCCACAACATCTGAGGAGACTTTTCCTTCTAACATCAAGTCTTTCACATTTCTGTGGAATGGTCCTATTTGACCTGTATCCTTCTGTGGAAAGAAGCTGTCTGCTGGCCATCCGGTGGTAGGGATGACGAAGTAATTAAATTTAGTTGGCATTTTAATGCAAGTTGACCTAATTCATACTGCTGGAAACAATGCGAGGAGAACCAAAACTTTAGGTGTCCTTCAGAATTCGTGGTTCTCCAAATTTTGCGGTGTAGTTCCGCAGCCCAAGAATATGCACAAAAATACATGCATTGATGTAACCAAGATATAATGTGCATTTTGCTAGAGAAGATTTAGTAGAAAAGATGCATGCAGCAGGCAAAATCCGTTGCAGAAGTGTTAGGGGAAATGTTGGCGAATTCTCGTGAGGATTTTTATTTTTATTTTGCAAACTGATGTGGAAATATGGTCAATGGAACCCTACAATGAGAAAACAAGAAACAGAAAGAAAGCAAAATTGACAGGTTCATCCATCCTAAGGCTATTGGCAGTGAATTAGCTCTGCTTTCTCAGACCCCCCAGAAACCTTCAGCTCTGAGAGCTTCAACTTGTTCACTTCTGTTTCATGTAGATACCTTATTTTATTTTATTAAAAAAATATTAACAATTTCAACATAATAACATATCAAAACATCTCATATTCATCATTTCCCCCCCATTTCCCATCAAACCCTCCCCCCTCAGCTCCTCTCTCTGATTTCTCAACTCATATTGTTCTCTGCACACTGTAAAATTGTATAACTCCTTATATTATCTATCTACTACATTAACAATCAATAGTTTTGTGTATGTTTATTCAAAACCTGCCAAGGAGTCCAATTCATGTTGTTGTCTTTTTAAGTAATATGTGAAAAGTTCCCATTCTTCTTTAAAGTCACAGTTGTCCTTATCTCTCAGCTTGTATGTCAATTTAGCCATTTCTGCGTAGTTCATCAATTTCTCTTTCGTCGGGATTTCCTCATTCTTCCATCCTTGCGCCAGATACCTTAAAGTTGAAAATAACATGCCTCTCTCTCCCATTCCTCTCTTCTTAGGCATTCTGGCTGTTTCAGTCCCTCGCCTGGACATCGTCATCTCTCTCGTCGGAGCCATCAGCAGCAGCACACTAGCCTTGATCCTGCCACCGCTGGTCGAAATCCTCACGTTTTACAAGGAGAAGCAAAGTCTGTGGATGCTTTTGAAAGACGTCTGCATTGCCTCCATGGGCGTGATTGGCTTCGTAACCGGAACGTACGTGGCCATGAAAGAGATAGTTTATCCAGCTTCTTTCTTTTCTCTCAACACTACAGAGTCGTCTCCGGGCTCTTTCAATGTTTCGCACTTGGCCGGAACGCCGGTTAACCTTGGAAAAGTATGAACTTTTCAGAGCTCCTTGTTCTGGACTTCTTTGAGAACCAAAAATTCTGAATGGGAAGGTTTAGAGATGGGAGCCTGTCAAGTGCATTTCTGAGAACCTAAAGCCACTCCTGTTCCAACATTCAAGTTGTTCGGGCCCAAGGTCTTTGCATTCCTTCCTTTCCCATATGACCTCGTGAAGAGTACTGTTTCAAAGCATTATGGCTTTCCACATATTTATTTGCAAATGGGACCAGAGAGCAAAACACTATTCTGACACCATGTTTGGCCGATACAAACCAACGACTTTCCTGTTCATGTCTTGTTTGGCCACAATCTGCCTGTCTAAGATCTCCTCCGTCGCAAGCCCCACAGCAGTTGACAGAATACAGATGTGCTTTTAAAATGTGAATTGTGTTAGGTTGGTTATGGGGCTTAGCCACAGGCACCACTCAGTAGATTCTGCTCCACCAGGGACCAGGTTTTGAGCTAGCTCCTTTCCTGCAGTTTCCTCCCCCTTGCGGGTCACTGCCCATGAAATGAAGTGCAACTAAATGAACAGGTTCCGTAACACGGGGTAAAGAGAGACCAAATGTGTCAAAATTGTGTCTTCGATTGCAGCGATGAGGATATTAAAACCTGTTTACGCAAAACAACAAAAACAACCTCTGCCGCGATGAGATTTTGCACGTGCAATGTCTGCTTAGTTATTTTTAGTGGAGCAGAACCACGATTATGAGTACCCATGCAAGCTTGTTTTAAATGGTTTTCTCTCTCTCTCTCCGTTGTAACTTGATTTTGACTCTACAAACTTGCAAGCTCCTGTATATTTTTCTATTTTATTCCTAACACTATGGAGCAATTCCTCTATTTTGTACTTGAGCGGTGTACATTGCGAAGGAGATGTTTCTCCAGTATTTCTACTTTAAGCAAAAAACAACAGTAACGTAACATGCTGCATGGAGTTCACGAGGTTTCCACCCACTTCTGCTGTGAGGAAACAAATTTCAATTGTATGTAAATGCCTTGGGCATAATTGGAAGGAGTCTAGAGTTATGAACCGTGTTCAAACTACTTGGACTTCAGATGTCAAAGGGCTCTTAACTTGGGGCTGCACTCGTTCTTCCTAAGATCTCTCCTTTCTTGTAATCTTGTTAAAGAGTGCAGCCAGTATGGTGTTCTTCTCCATGCTTTTGGAAGCTCCTTTTGTGTAAGCTCCCATGGAAATGAGAGTGTGCAGATCCCTTTTAATTTCAGTGAAGCTTGCCCAGGAGGACACAGGCTAGATTTTTGCCCTGTTCAAATGACGTTGGGGGGTGTGTGTGTTCTGTAATACAGGCCCCTTTAACTTCTCTTCATCAGCAGCTGAGATAGAACCCCTTACTTCATAAAAAGCCAGATCACACCTAAATCCAGCTAGGGGTCTTATCCTGGCCCCCAGGATCTGTGCCACCTTCTCCCACCTGAATGTAGGCCTGATTCATGCGATCCTTTCCCCTCCTAAAACTGGGAGAGAGTGTGAATTCTGTGTGTATGAATTGAGTGCTAACACTATATGCCACAGAGTGGGGCTTCTGGAGTCATTCTGCTTCAACTCCTGTCCAGGATCTCTGCCTCTCTCTCTCTCTCTCTCTCTCTCTCTCTCTCTCTCTCTCTCTCTTTCTGTGTGTGTGTGTGTGTGTGTGTGTGTGTTGAATTGCATTTAAAACTGTAGTCGTGTCCTGCACTTTTTTAATGAAAAAAGCCTATGCAACAGTTAACAGCAGCACTAATGTTGTTCTTTCCATGGATACCACTACACCAGAGTTTCCCAAACTTGGGTCTCTAGCTGTTTTTTTGACTACAACTCCCTTCATCCCTAGCTAGCAGGGACCAGTGGTCAGGGATGATGGGAACTGTAGTCTGAAAACAGCTGGAGACCCAATTTTGAGAAACCCTGCACTGCATGGTAAAAACATAAAGCATCAACGCTTTCGACTCTTCTTCCCTGTCTCTTCCCCCGGGGGCTGTTTGCAAAAGATACCTGGAGGCTACACGTCACCACGCATGATGGTTCAAAAACCCTGCTTTGCAAAGCAACCGTTGGTGAAAATGCATGTTGCCACTAGATCTGTGTGCTTCTTTAATCCTAGATCTGCAGTCCCGGAAAAAAGCCTACGGAGCTGGCAGAATGCCCGCCATGAGCAAAAGCATCACTTTGCTCCCCAGATGCTCTGCATCTAGGGCTGCTGCTGGCAGCTAAGCTGCATATGGGGAGAGATCCATGCTCCCCCCTGCTTTGATCCTGAAATCTGACCCTTTCTCTTTTCCACCCCGAACACAGCAGATTAATGTTCAGAACCTCAGGTTGGCTGCCATTTCCTTCACTTCAGCCCTCGACTTGACTACTCTGCATCTGTTCACATGGTGCATTCTTGATATTGTCGGACTATAACTCCCATCAGGCCCGGCCTGAGTGGCCAACGGGCAGGGGAGATGTGGGGTGGGATGTAACATCTGAAGCGCACCCTGTTGGCTACCCCTGCTGTGCAGAGACTTTAAAACAGATCGAGAACTCTAGCGAAGTTTAATTTCTCTCTCTCCCCCCTGGCCTCGTGGTTCTGGCAATCCTCTGTGTGCCTTCAGGGGATATAAAGCTTCCAGATCCACTTGGCTTATCTGTTCCCTGCCCCATAAATCCCACTTGGAGACGACTGCACAAAGCCTGCTCCAAACGCACTGAAAGAACTGAGCCCTTAATGCTTGGCTGGCAGTAGTCTTTGGCCCACACAACCCGGATGGCGAGGCTGAGAGGCCGTGCCGTCCAAAGTCATGTTTGGTAAGTCCACAAGTGCCTTTTGTAAACAGGGCTGGGGGCGGAATTCTCAAGCTCTGAGTATCCCCAGCACCTGCCGCTGTAAAATAGACTCCCTCTTCCAAAATCCAGGGCATCGGGAGCGTTTAGTCCCAGTCTCTTGCAAGGATTCCATGCCGACAACCTTGGCAAAAGCGTGTGGCAGACTCTCCGCTCTATCAGCAAAGCTTAAATGTTTTCTCATCTGGTTGTTCCCCTCACTTGGCCAGCTGGTCAGGCTTGCTTTCCTGGGCACCACCTGAGTGTGAAGGACTCCTTAATTTCCGCCTAGCGTATTTGAACATGCGGCTTAACTGGAAACCGCGCGGCGCCTGGGAGTTCGTTCTGTATGTGTGAATATTCAAAGCGTTCGCACTGTGTATTTTTCAGTGTATTTTCCTACTGTGTAGGACCTGGCTACTTCTGGTTTTTGCTGATTCACAGCAGATTTTGCACAGGTGTATTGCCTCTTGTGTCGATGGCACTACTCTTGTATTCTAGCGTTGTGTCTTGGGCTTCAGCTGGTCTAAAGACATTGAAACCAGAGCAGCTGGCATGTAGAAAATAAAAGTTCCGGGGAATACTTGCCAAAGATCTTTAAATGTAGCAAAAATCTTCTTTTTAAAATAAGATAGTGACGTAGTAATTTTTTGAAAAAAGATGTTGCAAACGAGTTGAGATGCTTAGATGAAGGCAGATGGCACTAATGAATGACTGTAGAACTTGACTCTGACATGTATTTAAAGATGGGAACAGAAATAATCATCCGCAAGTAAGATAAATGATGTGTGGGTTTTTTTTATGTTCGCAAAGCATTGAATACAATTGAATTATGTTTATATGCCGTGTGGGAATTTATATTTAAGTGGGCTATATTCTGAGCAGTTTTAATGTAGCTTATTCACAGATGCTGGGCCAGAGGGCTGTGAGTTTATGTGTTCGGTAGCCCTACTTTGCCTGTATCAAATAAAAATGGAAACACAATTATCTGCTTTCCTTTCCTTTCATGATGGACCTTCAGGGTGCAATGGGGAAGGGATGCATTCTCTGGCCTCCACCGCCAGTCAAGGGACAAAGGTCTACTGGGAGAGGGAGTCTGGCTGATGGCAGAGGCTTGGGTTGATGGTCGTAGGCTCAATCTCCACCATCTCCCAACTACAGGACTGGGGAAACCCTTTTCTGAAATCTTGGGAGAACTGTTGGCCATCAAGAGTGGACATCATTTTGATGTAGAACGGCCAGTGGTCTGACTCACTGTGTGAAGTTAGCTTCCTGTGCGGTTGCACCCCTGTCCCCCCAGGAAGACTATTGTGGTAAGGCAACATCCATTGGCCGAAGAAGAGAAGCAGCCACCGGGAGTTTGCTTCCCTCTTCCCTGCCTGAAAGAACACTCAGCTCCAGACCCAAAGGGTGACATGTTCTGGGTTCCTCTGTCATCCAGAGGACTAAGGACTATTTGTGAGTGAATGAGAGAGAGAGATTACCTGTTGGTTGTAAGCTGCCTTTGGAGTCATTTGATTGGAAGACAGTATAGGCCTTCAAAGTAAGCAACAAGTATATTTTAGGGTAGCCTTTCAGCTGTAGGACTGGCCCGTCATTTGACGACCAATATCTTGAGGCAAAAAAAGTTGCCATTTGCAGGCACCTTAGAACCATAGAACTGTAGAGTTGGGTCATCTTGTCCAAACCCCTGCAATGCAGGAATCTCAACTAAAGCATCCATGACAGATGGACACCCAGCCTCTGCTTAAAAGCCTCTCACCTTCCGACTTTGCAACTAAACCAAGTTTTACTGCCTGTGCAGACTTCCGGTTCTGGTCGCGGACGGAGAGGGAGCGCGGAAAAACACGCTAGAGGTTTTTTCCGAGTAGCTCAGAGAAAAGGGGGTGTCGCAAGGGCACTGCGCCCCTCAAAAAGTGAAAGCCAGGGGGGGAACCCCTGGGGGAAGGTTTCCCAGCAGCGCTGGAACGGTGTTTCATCTCCGCGGGTCCTCCCGCCTTTTGCGGAGAGGAGAGACAGGGCGGAGCCGCAGGCGCATAACAAGGGAGAGCGCCGTCTCTGAGCTACGATGCCTCAAGCTCCCACCGAGAAAGGCGACGAACCACTACAGATGTAAGAACGGAATCCCCATCGTGAACGGGTCCAAACAGCACCAAAGAGAAGACACTTAGATGGGTGAGTCCGGGTAGTAGTTGTTTTTATGTATGGTCACCACCCGACGGAGAGCAGAAAGGACGCAGGTTTGGAACTCGCGGCTAGTTAAAAATGCGGAATAACTCATAACGGCCGTGCTGTGTAGGCTCAGAAGGAGGAGGGCTTTCTTTTGCTTTTGGCTAAATAAATTGAGTTAAAAGAACTCTCACTTTTGGAAAGCCAAACGAGCCAAAAGAACTTTCAATTACAGAAAGACTTAAGACGGTTTGCCTGAGTTGGAGGTACTTTCGTCAGGAATCTAAGGTAGACCCACGAATGGATTTTACATTTGGATTTTTACCGTGGAACATTGCCTAAGGTTTTGGCGACTCTCTATCGGCAATCTATTAAACTCACGTAGCAGTAAAGAACACAGGAAAAACTTTAAGAGGACAGGAGGAGCATAGAGGGGGCAGAGAAAAAAGCCACCACGGCTGCTCCTGAAGACACTTACTGCTGAGAGTTTGTATTGATCCCACACTACGGCTTTTGTTCTATTAAGGACATTGGAGACATTTATTAAGGTCATTGGAGACATTTATTAAGGACATTGGAGACACTTATTGAGAACATTTGAAACATTTGGGACTTTATGAACATATGTAAGAATGCTATGTGAACGGTGAGAAAGATGTTAAAGACAAACAGTCATCGGCACTAGACCGATTAATAACTCCGATTTATTACCGATCAAGACCGATTACTGTTTAAGGCTTTTCTTCCTCCCTTGTGGTCTCCCCCCCTCCCCCTCCCACTCCCGGCCTCCCTCCCTTCCCCTCCCCTTCCCACCCCCAACTAACTTAGTAATAGTTTTGGATCTCTTATAATCACAGCTACATCTGTCTAGCTGCCCTCCTGTTTCCTCTATCTGCTCTTTTTACTTGACGTGTAATATTCATATACCCAACCCATATGGTTCCCCTCCTTCCCCTGTTTTCCTGCTGAATAACCTCCATTTGGTATTTATGTGATATGTTGTCCTGCTAAGCTTCAAACGGTAAGCAGGAAAAGGGGCAACACATCACGATAAGGACTCTCTTGCTGGATTGAAAGAGGTGGAAGAGGCCACATCAGAATCTGAACTCTTCATCTAGGACAACTATTTTAATTATTTGAGCGTACAGATTAGAACCCGTTTGTCTTTCCCTTTTGGTCACCTGGGAATGCGTTAGAACCTTACCCCTACCCCAGTCTTTCTTCAATCGTTATTTAAACGTTAATCAGAGCTTAACTCTAGGGGGTGGAAACTACAACACTCGGGACAAAAGGGCGAGGAGTGCCCGGCATAGAAGTGGTTTGCTGTAGTTTCTGACTGCTCCCTAGTGGTAATTAAGCAGATTATTTGGGAAAAGCTGAACAGAGTGGGGGGGGGGAAGGAGATTGTGAGCCCTTAAAGGGAGAGATTAGCCTCGAAGAACATAACGAATAACTAGGATTAAAATGCAGGGGAAGAATGGGAAAAGGGGAGGGGGGACCCCAGGTGAGAGGAAAGTTTCCAGACAAGAAGAAATCAAAGATTTGGATTTTCTGTGGCTTAAAATCAAAGAGGAGCTTAAACAGAACGAAAATCATATAGAAAATAAATTGGAGGAAATGCAAGAAAGAATAGATAAAAGAATAGAGGGAGCCATAGGAGAGCTTGGGAAGAAAGTTCAAGAGTTAACGGTTAAAGCAAAGACATTCGAGGAAACCAATAAAAGAATTCAAAAAGATATGAGAGAGCAGAGAAGGGAGACGGAGAGGGTGAAGGAGGAGATGCGGGAGCTAAACAAATCACAGGAGCAGATCTGGGACAATATAGCGATGGGTGAAATGCGACAAAGGCAAATGCATTTAAAATTCAGAGGCATAGAAGAAGAAGTGAGAGAAAATATCAAAGAAAAAATAATTACGGAATTAGCAAAATGGTTAGAGGTAAAAGAAGAGGAGGTCGCTTACACGATAGAAAACGCCTTCAGGATTAAAATGAGAACATACCAGAACAAACTTAAGAAACCCATTGGGGACTGTTTAGTAATGTTTAACTCAATAGGAATGAGGAACCTGATCCTCAAAACGAGTTACCATAAAAAACTAATAATAGGCGGTAGACCAATAATTGTCCTTAAAGAGATCCCGGTCAGATTATTACGTAAGAGGGAAGGATACAGACACATAATTGGTGTCCTGAGAAGGAATAACATTCAATTTAGATGGGAATTCCCCGAGGGAATCGCTTTTTTCTTCAAGGACAAAAGATTTAAACTGACCAGTGTATCAGAGGTAGAAAAGTTCCTGAGAAGATACGAGAAGGAACTTAGTAAAAAGGAGGAAGGAGTAACAGATAGAAAGGATGCCAGGGAGGGGGGGGTGGGGGTGGGGGGGCGGGGCCACGGGGGGGGGAGGGGGAGGGAGAGGAGGAGGTAGAGGAGGAGGAAAGCGTAGCGGAAGAGGAGGAAACAGAGGAAGAGGAAGCAACAAGGAACTGAAAACCAGACATAAACGTGATACTTTACCTCAATAATGTCTTTAACTTTTTTAACATGGAATGTTAACGGTCTAAATGAGAAAACTAAAAGAAATAAAATAGAGAAAATTTTGAGAAATAAAAAATGTGACGTGGTTTGCTGCCAGGAGACACACGTGGCCAAAAAACATGAGCATATACTGATTAATAAAAAGTTGGGAATGGAATTTATTAATTCAGAGGAGAATAAAAAGAGAGGGTTGGTCATTTACGCCAAAGAGAAACTGGAACCCAAAATAATATGTAAGGACGAGGAGGGGAGGATCTTAGGGATCCAAATTACACATCAAGGGGAAAGGTTCAATGTAGTCTCAGTCTACGCCCCCAATACAAACAAAACCGAGTTCTTTAAAAAATTAGAACAAATATTATTGGAATTGGAAAATTATAAATTAATTCTACTAGGAGATTTAAATGGAGTCCCTGAACCCGAAAAAGACAGAAGTGAAAAAAGAAGGAAAGGGAAGCAAGGGAAACTCCCAAAAACCTTTGATGACCTCCAAGAAAACTTAGATCTAATTGATATTTGGAGGCATAAAAACCCAACAGGAAAACAGTTCACACACTTCTCTGGAGTACACCAGAGCTGGGGCAGAATAGACCAGATCTGGGTCTCCAGAGAGCTGACGCTAAGAACGCGGAGATGCATAATAGAGCCCAGAACACTATCGGATCATAACTCAATCCTCCTGGAAATAAAATTCATGCCATCAGGACCATATAGATGGAGAATGAATGATTACTTACTGGAACAGGACGAGATTATTGATAGGGCAAAGAACATTTTGAAAGATTACTTCGATCATAACCTGCATCAAGATACCAAAATCAATGTAGTTTGGGACGCTAGCAAAGCAGTCCTTAGGGGCTTCCTGATTCAACAAAACAAATATAGAAAGAATCTGAAAGAAGCAAAGAAGGAAGAACTGGTTAAGCAACTAAAAGAAGTAGAGGAAAAACTAACAATAAATCCTGGGGACGAGAAGATTAAACAACTTAGTAAATTACTGCAAACCCAATACTCAACACTGCTGAACCAGGAAATAGAGTGGGGAATAAAAACGATGAAACAGAAGTATTTTGAATCGGCAAATAAGACCGGCAAGTTGCTAGCGTGGCAACTGAGGAAAAACAAAAAACAAATGGTGATTAATAAAATTAAATCTGAAGATCAAATAACAGAGGATCCCAGTGAGATAAAAAGAAAATTTCTCCAATACTATGAAAGCCTATACAAAAAGAAGGAGGACGAAGATACAATTGAGATAGGAAGATATCTAGAAAGGAATAGAGGGGAACAGCTGTCAGACGAGGAAAAAGCATCCCTAAATGAACCAATAACTGTAGATGAGGTCAGGAATGTAATCAGGAAACTAAAACCTGGCAAGGCTCCTGGCCCAGATGGCCTCTCTCAAAAATATTACAAAATCCTAGAGGAACTTTTGACTCCGGTACTATGTACCGTAATTAACAATATCCTCCAAGGAGGAGAAATACCCGATTCTTGGAGAGAGGCGTATATCACATTAATACCCAAGGTAGACTCAGATATACTTAATATAAAAAATTATAGACCAATATCCTTACTTAACAACGATTATAAGATCTTCGCAGGAATAATGGCGAATAGACTAAAGAAATACTTGAATAGAGTGATACATAAAGACCAAGCCGGATTCCTGCCTGGTAGGCAGATAAGGGATAACGTAAGACACGTAGTCAACATAATTGAATACCTGGATCATAGGATCGATATCCCTGCTGCCCTAATTTTCATAGACGCCGAAAAGGCCTTTGATAATGTATCATGGCAATTTCTTATTAAATGTATGGAGAGGATAGGAATAAGAGGGCCATTTTTAGAAGGTATTAGAGAGATTTATTCAAACCAAAGAGCTAAACTTATCATCAACAGTAACCTGACAAACTCATTTATGATCACAAAAGGTACAAGGCAGGGGTGTCCATTATCACCCCTGTTATTTATTATGGTCCTGGAAGTTATATTGAATAAGATCAGAGAATCATCGGAGGTAAAAGGGATTAAGATAGGTAAAGCTGATTCCCTGGTGGCCCGCTGGAATGCGGAGTTAACCAGGGCTATTGACTGTCTGGCTCCGAAGCGCCCTCTCCGATTGCATGGAGCCCGGACAGCCCCGTGGTTTTCCCCGGAGCTGAGGGTGATGAAACAATCGTTGAGACGGCTAGAGCGCCGGTGGCGGAAAACTCATTCTGAATCAGACCGGACACGGGCTAGAGCTCAACGTCGAGCCTACCAAGTGGCAATGGCGACGGCGAAGAGGGCCTTCTTCACCGCCTCCATTGCATCTGCAGAAAACAGCAGCAGGAGACTTTTTCAGGTAGTTCGCAATCTATCGGAACCACCTGCACCACCGGGGCCTGGTAGGGACCCCAAGATCTCCTGCAATGCTTTTGCAAAGTTTTTTGCAGATAAAGTCGCTCAGATTCAGAAGGAGGTAGACTCCACCGTGGGAGCAGGGCCAGGGTGGGAGAGTGCTAGAGTTCTGTCTGGTCCTGTTACATGGGATCAATTCCAATCTGTTACCTCCGAGGATGTGGACAGGCTGCTTGGACAAGTGAAACCGACCACCTGTCTCCTGGATCCTTGCCCATCCTGGCTGATAAAAGCGAGCCGGGAAGGGCTGGGCGATGGGCTCTGCGGGGTGGTGAATGCTTCCCTCTATGAGGGAGCCTTCCCAGACCCGCTGAAAGAGGCGGTCATTAAACCGCTTCTTAAAAAAACATCTTTAGACCCAGCCAATTTGGCCAACTATCGCCCAGTCTCAAATTTACCATTCTTGGGCAAGGTGATTGAGCGGGTGGTTGCCAGACAACTCCAAGCACGCCTGGAGGATGCGGACCATTTGGATCCCTTCCAATCGGGATTCAGGCCTCACCATGGGACTGAAACTGCCTTGGTCGCGCTGGTTGATGATCTCCGGCGGGCTAGGGACAAAGGTGAGAGCTGTTTCCTAGTTCTGCTGGATCTCTCAGCGGCCTTTGACACCATCGACCATAACATCCTTCTGGACCGTCTAGAGGGGCTGGGAGCTGGGGGCACTGTTATACGGTGGTTCCGCTCCTTTCTCCTGGGCCGTGTCCAGAAAGTGGTGGTGGGGGATGAGTGTTCAGACCCCTGGGCTCTCACTTGTGGGGTGCCTCAGGGTTCCGTCCTCTCCCCCATGCTTTTTAATATCTATATGAAGCCGCTGGGAGAGATCATCAGGGGGTTTGGGCTGGGTGTTCATCAGTATGCAGATGACACCCAGCTCTACCTCTCCTTTAAATCAGAACCAGTGAAGGCGGTGAAGGTCCTGTGTGAGTGCCTGGAGGCTGTTGGAGGATGGATGGCGGCTAACAGATTGAGGCTGAATCCTGACAAGACAGAAGTACTGTTTTTGGGGGACAGGGGGCGGGCGGGTGTGGGGGATTCCCTGGTCCTGAATGGGGTAACTGTGCCCCTGAAGGACCAGGTGCGCAGCCTGGGAGTCATTTTGGACTCACAGCTGTCCATGGAGGCACAGGTTAATTCTGTGTCCAGGGCAGCTGTCTACCAGCTCCACCTGGTACGCAGGCTAAGACCCTACCTGCCCGCAGACTGTCTTGCCAGAGTGGTGCATGCTCTAGTTATCTCCCGCTTGGACTACTGCAACGCGCTCTACGTGGGGCTACCTTTGAAGGTGACCCGGAAACTGCAATTAATCCAGAATGCGGCCGCTAGACTGGTGACTGGGAGTGGCCGCCGGGACCACATAACACCAGTTCTGAGAGATCTGCATTGGCTCCCAGTACGTTTCCGAGCACAATTCAAAGTGTTGGTGCTGACCTTTAAAGCCCTAAACGGCCTCGGTCCAGTATATCTGAAGGAGCGTCTCCACCCCCATCGTTCAGCCCGGACACTGAGATCCAGCGCCGAGGGCCTTCTGGCGGTTCCCTCATTGCGAGAAGTAAGGTTACAGGGAACCAGGCAGAGGGCCTTCTCGGTAGTGGCTCCTGCCCTGTGGAACGCCCTCCCAGCAGATGTCAAAGCAATAAACAACTATTTTACTTTTAAAAGTCATCTGAAGGCAGCCCTCTTTAGGGAAGTTTTTAATGTTTGATGCTGTACTGTTTTTAATATTCAGTTGGAAGCCGCCCAGAGTGGCTGGGGAAACCCAGCCAGATGGGCGGGGTATAAATAATAAATTATTATTATTATTATTATTATAAAAAAGAATATAAAGTGAAGGCCTATGCCGACGATCTAGTGATATCAATAGAAGAACCTCTAGAAAGGATAAATACAATTATGGACTTAATGGAGGAATTTGGAAAGTTATCTGGGTTTAAACTAAACAAAACTAAAACAAAGATGTTGATTAAGAACCTAGATGAACAATCCCAAAATAAAATCGAGTCGGAATCTGGGATAAAGACGGTAAAAAAGGTTAAGTACTTGGGTATTTGGGTCTCAACAAAAAATATAAACTTGGTGGAGGATAATTATAACAAAACTTGGAGGGAATGCAAAAGAGACCTAGACAGCTGGAGTAGACTACACCTCTCATGGGAGGGGAGAATGGCCGCCATCAAAATGAACATCCTCCCAAGAATGATATTCTTATTCCAAAACATTCCAGTAATCAGGGGCACAACAATGTTTAAGGACTGGCAGAGGACCTTATCCAGATTTATTTGGCAGGGTAAAAGGGCCAGAATTAAATATAAATTGCTCACTGACAGAAGAGAGAGAGGAGGTTTTGCGGTCCCGAACCTGCAACTATACTATGAGGCCTCGTGCCTATGTTGGGTCAAGGAGTGGATAGTTTTGGATAACACCGACCTACTGGACCTGGAAGGCTTTGATGCTAGGTTTGGGTGGCATGCATACCTATGGCATGACAAGGGGAGAGTGCATAAAGGCTTCGCTAACCACATAATAAGAGGGGCGTTGCTGGAGGTGTGGAATAGATGTAAGAACTTGATAGAAAAAGACACCCCATGGTGGCTGTCACCCATTGACATCCTAGTAATCAAGAAACCAAACATGGAAGGTAAAAGGTGGACTTATGCTGACCTTTTGGAAAGATCTGAGAAAGGATGGGAAATTAGATCCTACGAAGAGCTAAAAGATAAATTAACGGGGTGGCTACAATTCCACCAAATTAACTCTTTATGGAATGAGCATAAAAAAGTCGGTATGAGTAAGAACAAGTCCAAGTTCCAGTTAGAAATAATAGAAGGGAAGTCTAAACTCCTAACTAAAATGTATAACCAACTATTAGATTGGGACACAATGGATGAGGAAGTCAAAGAGGTTATGATCAAATGGGCCATAGACTTAGGACACCCCCTAGAGCATGAAAAATGGGAAAAACTGTGGAAAAAGGATATGAAATTTTCAGCGTGTGTCGGACTCCGAGAAAACATGGAAAAGATGATGTACCGCTGGTACATCACCCCAAAAAAACTAGATAAAATGTATAAAACCGGAGATAAGACCTGTTGGAAATGCAAAAAGAAAGAGGGAGACTTCTTCCATATGTGGTGGTCCTGCGATGAAGTGAAGAAGTTCTGGGGCTCTGTTTATGATGAAATAAAAAAGATTCTAAAATATACCTTCCCTAAAAAACCGGAGGCATTCCTCCTGGGAATGGTGGGAAATGAGATTAATAAGGAAGACCAAACCCTATTTCAGTATGCAACAGCAGCCGCTAGGATACTGCTAGCGCAGAATTGGAAAAAGCCTAATATCCCAACAATTAGGGACTGGCAGACCAAGTTAACTGAATATATTGATTTAGCAATAATGACGCAGAAGATCAGGCTTCAGAAGAACACCAAATTTATTAACGATTGGAACAAATTCTTTTCATACATGGAGACGATACTAGGAAATACTAAAATCACAGTAGGCATAATATAAAAACCGCGAGGTGAAAAAATGATGATTAGTTAGAGACACTGCTGTATATATTGTTGAGATATAGGTCACGTCGTGGTGGTGGGAAGTCAAATAAGGTAACAGATTGTATAATGATTTTTGTACTTTATACTTATTTCTTTCTTTTCTCTTTTTGTTTTGTTTTTCTGTTTTTTTGTCTTGTTTTTCATTGACAATGTATTTGTGTTTTTAGATGCTGGAATAAAATAAAAATTTTAAATTTTAAAAAAAATAAATAAAAAAAAAAAAAAAAAAAAGCCTCTCACCTTCCGATAGAGTCTGCTCCACGGTCAGAACAGCTTTTGCCACCAGAAAGTTCTTCCTGGTGTTTAGTCGGAATGTCCTTTCTGGTAACTTGAATCCATTCAGAGCCTGCAAATAGTGGTCTGTTCTGTCTATAGCCCTTGCGCAATTTCTCTTCCATCCTGTCCATAATCGCCTTGCCAGATGGTAAATATTGCTGGAAAGCGAGCAGCAAACATTCTGTAATCTCAACCACATCCACTGCGATGTCAAAACTCTATTATAAAATGCCTTTAAAACACACACACACACAATGGCCACTCTTTTGCTCTTAAGATAATACCCGAGGGGCTCTAGAAGAATTAAATGAATACAGTAATACCTCGGGTTACAGACACTTCAAGTTGCATATTTTCGGGTTGTGCACTGCGCTGAACCTGGAAGTACCAGAACGGGTTACTTCCGGGTTTCGGTGCTCCTCGCGCATGCGCAGAAGCGGCACTGCGGGTTGCGAACGTGCCTCCCGCACAGATCATGTTCGCAACCCGAGCGTCCGCTGTACAACATGCAAAAGTTACAGCTTAAGTCAGACCAGCCTTCCCCAACTATGGAACTCTGGTTTGTGAAAGATGCTGGAAATTGCTGCTCTGTGAGGGGGGGGACTACAACTCCCAGAATTCTTTGAGGCCATGTCCTTTACATGCCTGTTTGGTGTGCTTTCAGTGTGTGGTGTGTATCTGCTTGTTGTCTTGAGCTAAAGGAAGTCACCCGGGTGGAGGAAACTGTCAGAGGGAGGTGGTTCAGGCCCACTAAAGGTGCTACAGCTACACCAATAGCATCCCTGTTTTTTAACCTTAAGACAACACTCCTCACTGTTCTGAGGTAGAGACGAGCAGCTTCTGACACTGAAACAACATGGCAAATAACAACTGCCAAAAAGCTGCCTTGCTCTGGAAATTGTGTACACAGGAGGGAAGGAATCCTCAGGACATAGTGCTGCCTGGCTGCTGATACTCCCCGGTGGTTATTGGCTGCTCTGGGGAAGTAACACTGTGTGAGCACAGCAGAAACATGCAGATAGAACAAGCTGCTGCTATTGCTAACGCCTCTGGAGCCTCTTGGTTTCCCCAGCGACATGGTCTTGTCTTTTCCCTTCCAAACGTTCTTTGTTCCTTTTTGCAAGAGAGATGTTTTGATGCCAGCCTCCTCCAACCACAATGTTACGTTCCATCCATTTTGTCATATTTTTTATTGGAGTGGGGAGAGAAACAAACTTGTTTTAGGTTATCAAACTATAGACTGGACGACTGGTACATGGCCCCTTTCCCTCACTCGGTCCATAGCAACCCTCTCCTTGCTTTCTGTAGGAGAAGAGACTTAGTTCAGACATGCGGAGAATTTCGTTAGCTTCTGTCCCATTTCCTAACTTTTGCACTGCAATAACTTGTTGCATTAGAAAACACTGGCTATTTGACCGATGCACTGCCATGCCATGCCACATTTTGTCCACACCGGTGTTGTGTGGTGCGGCACAACATCAGACGTCGCCGACCAACATTGCTGCTCCCCAAACCTTTCCAAACTTTCTATTACCTCGCAATTCCTGTATGAAAAGAGCAGGAAAGAACTGAATGCTGGTATGCCTCCCCCACTTTTTGTCGCTTTGCTCCTGAGTTAACTGGGTTGCAAATGGATTGTTTCCGGAACATTCTGCTGTCGTTCTCTGCAGCACAGAAGAGGAGCTTCCACCCACGCTCACACACCCCTCTCCATCCTCCATCCAGGCGAGAAGGAGTCATCATCTGAGTTTGAGGACTCACTCCAGCCAGGCAACAGGACACACAGAGACGCAGGACGACTGGTGAGGAGTGGAACCTGAGGAGAGAGGAAGGAGATGTAGCCTCTAGAGCAGCGGTTCTCAACCTGTGAGTCCCCAGATGTTGTTGGACTACAACTCCCATCATCCCTGAGCTCTGCCCTTGCTAGCTAGGGGTGATGGGAGTTGTAGTTCAACAACATCTGGGGACCCACAGGTTGAGGAAAGGCTGCTCTAGAGTGTCCCAAGGGCCAGACAGAGATGCAATTGGCCCCCGGACCTGAAGCTTCCCACCCATGTTATAAAGACATTATAAGACACCTTGCTAAAGAGGCAGAAAAACAGGAGCCTCTTTCATGGGGAAGAAAACGTTTGAGAAATGTGGGGGGGAGAGGGGGGCAGGTTTCCACACAAGATAACCTCACGTCGCTTGTTGCCCATTTATGTAAAGCGTGCATTATCAGCTAAATGCAAAATGGATCTCAAGAGCTTCAGGGCAACAAGGAATTAGTGTATAAAAACAAGCAAGTCTATTGCCTGTTAGTTGTAAGTGGTTTGCTTTCTTCCTTCCTGGTTTTTATATTAGTGAAGAATAAACATCGTGTCATAAATTACCCTATCTTCATCTTCCATCTCCCCTTGCAGGCGTAAATATTTAAATTATTAGGAGCTTAAACTAATCGTTTTGCAAAGGGTACACTTATTACCTGGCGATGGGATTTTTCAAATTTTGATTTATTTTGCAGTTTTAAGCTCTAGAAATGCATTCATTATGTTCCTGAGGGCGGCATTTGTTTTTTGTTTTGTATGAGCTCAGAAGGAGACTTCTGGCACATAGGGATTTTTTTGCTAGATGTGAGGAAAGGCCTTCCTGAATCTGACCTTTTGCTCTCAGGACACAAGAGTGGTGGTCTCTTGCTTCTTCACAATGTTGGTGTCCGATGGGCCTCCATTGGGAGGGAGCTTCATAATGAAGTACAATGTGAGCTCTGCTTCCCTTCTGTCCTACTAAGGCAGCCTTAGGGAACATCTGCCCCAGGTGACAGCTGAGGGAGAGGAAGCCTGATAGAGCTGGTCTGTCACAGCAGAGCTGTTGGAGGGAGCCCCGCTTCCCATCTCTCCCATTCCCCCTGTGAACAGCAGCAAAGAAGAACCTGGTTGTGTTTTACCACTCACTTATCCTTTCCCCCAACTGTTGGATACTGGCCAGTGGCAGGGAACTCGCCCTGCTCCAGCAGAAGCAGCAAAAACCCAGCAGAAGTCAGCAACAGGCCCTGCCTGCAGGTGGCTGTGTTAGTGGGGCAACAGTTTTCCAGAACGTGGGAGCTTTTGCAGTCAAACCTAACAATGCATATCTATGCTAGTTAGCAAATGAAAGGGTTAAGGACTACAGAGCTGTAAATTTCTAGAGAAGGCACAGCTGGGAAGGAAGTATTGTTTGTTTACCGTTCCTCTCCCTCCCTCCCTCTCTGTTTTGAACTATGTAACTGACCACTCATGTGGCTGGAGCTCCCAAGTCCATACTCCATGCTTGAAGATACTTTTGTACTTTATACTAAAGAAGCTTTTACCTGTGCTGTTTCTGCTGTAGTGCTGAACGATGCATGAGTGAGACCTGTGATTACTGTAAGCAAAGCATTTAAACTCACTCAGGTTTGTGGTCTATTCACTCTGAGAGGGGTAGAGAACCATAAGCGCTTAATACTGGGACATTTAAAGGTCTAGCAACCTATATTTCCCACGCTTTGCAAATGCTGCATAGATTTGTGTTTAAATTCTGCTGAGGGCTGTTCTGGCTAAAGAGTGAGCCAAGCCCTGTGTGCTTTTTGAATTCAGGCAGTCAGCCATGTTTTTCTTTTGTAGTTCCTCAAACACATGAGACTTCAGGATTGATCCCAGTTATTTCCCAACACAGACTCCATCTGCTTTGCCCATCATGGTCAGGATGGTGGTGATGATGGCGGCAAGCACAGACCTTGAAACCACCATTATCTGTCCATTCCAGGTGTCTTCCACTGGGCCCAGTCTAACTCCTTCTCCCCACTCCAATTACACTGCCGTCAGAGTGGTGGCTTCACCAGTCCCAGCCCCACATGGAGGAACGGTTCATGGAGGAACGGTGCTGAGAGTGGTAAAGGGTAAAGGACCCCTGGACTGTTAAGTCCAGTCAAAGGTGACTATGGGGTGCGGCACTCATCTCGCTTTCATGCCAAGGGAGCCCGTGTTTGTCCACAGACAGCTCTCTGGGTCACGTGGCCAGCATTAGTCTTCCGGTGCAACAGAACACAGTGACGGAAACCAGAGCTGCACGGAAAAGCCGTTTATCTTCCCGCCATAGCAGTACCTACTTATCTACTTGCGCTGGCGTGCTTTCAAACTGCTAGGTTGGCTGGGACAGAGCAACGGGAGCTCACCCCATCACAGGGATTCGATCTGTTGACCTTCTGATCGGCAAACTCAAGAGGCTCAGTGGTTTAGACCACAGCAAGCAGGGCATGAAGGGAATAGCCTTGCCTTGCTGCTGTTCCCAAGGAACTGGCATTCAGAACCATGCTGCCTCTTACCCTGGAAGCACTCAGTAGCCATTGTGACGAGCAGCTTCTGATCAATAGCCTTATCTCCTGCAACCGAATTGTTAGGCTACACTTCCTGCTGGGATCAAGCCTTGGGCCTATCTAGCCCAACATCCTGTTCTCACAGTGGTCCATCAGATCCCTGCGGAGGGCCTGCCAGCTGGACCTGAGGTGCATCAGCTTCCTGCCCACCTGTAGCAGCTTTCTAGGTTATGGGGCTAGGAGTCTTTTCTAGCCCCACCTGGAGATGTTGGGGATTGAACCTGTGACCTTCTGCACCTAAACCACATGCTCTGCCCTCCAAGCTACATCCCTTCCCCATCATTGTTTGTATTAACGCTCCTATTTCAGAAGGCGTGATTTGGCCCATGAAGCCAAAGGAGAAGGGGCAATTTTCTCTGCTGGCAAATGACACAATCTCAGCCGTGTCTGGCAGCCTCCAAGTCACGGTTGGGAAAGGAACCACGAATAAATCTTTTGCAGCCGTGAAAAAGATTGGTCTGTAAACACTTTAAGCTGCCTCCATCCCCTATACACACATTAAAAGTGCTGCTAGATCTGTTTTGTTCCCTCGCCAAGTTTTGAAGAAATGGAAAGTTCCCACCTGGCTTTTTGTTTACCTGTGAGCATTCCATGTTTTATTTATTTATTTTCAAATCCATTTCTGCCCAAAGAGTTGCAATAGCGCCTCGTGATAAATAAGTTTAAAAAGGGATTCTTAATCCTGCTCCACAAGTATTTCAGCTCAGCATTTCCGTATCTCCCTTCTGGTGCTTTTTTGAGCTCCTGGAGGGGTGATCTGCAAACCGCTAAGCCTCGGAATATATTCTGAATTACACGGCGTTGTCCTAAATCTATTCCAAAGCAGGCATTCTCTCCAACATCCCACAATTTTCTCTTGTCGCGAAGCTTCTTAGATGACACCATGCTGGCAAGGAAAGCTGCAGTCTTGGTTACTGAATACCCTTTTTGTGTGTTTTCTCCCAGCAGTCTGTAATGATTAATTCTGGGTTGAATTAATCCAGAAGTTTCAAATGAAATTTTAGATCGGTAAAAGATACGCAACATGACTGAACAGGGGAAAGAAAGGAACGGCCCATGTCAGAACCCCTCAGTGACATTGTACTGTGGGGAATATAATCTCATTCCTCTTTGCGTTATCTGAATTGGAAAAGTTACCTACAACATTGATCAGAGTTGCCTTGTTATTGCTTATTTCCCTCTGCCCTGGGGGCCATGGCTACAGATATATATATATTTTAAGGTGAAGAGGGGGACCTGAGTTTCATGACAGCTAGCCTTGATCAGGAAACTACAGTGGTACCTCTGGTTACGTACTTAATTCGTTCCGGAGGTCCATTCTTAACCTGAAACTGTTCTTAACCTGAAGCAGCACTTTAGCTAATGGGGCCTCCCGCTGTTGCAGCTCCACCAGAGCACGATTTCTGTTCTCATCCTGAAGCAAAGTTCTTAACCCAAGGTACTATTTCTGGGTTAGCAGAGTCTGTAACCTGAAGCGTATGTAACCTGAAGCGTATGTAACCCGAGGTACCACTGTATATCAGATTATGGGGTAAACTGGTGGGGAGGCAGGAGTCATTGCTATAGGTTTTGTGGGGTGGAACCCTGCTAAACCCTATAAATTAATAAATGGGTGGGATTCTGATCATGTTGGGATAGGAAGGGAAAATCCAAGCCGCAGAGGAATTCCTGAGCTAGCCTATGCTAAATGACCTGGACAAGCTAGGGCCCTTAAGAAACAATACAGGGCCAGTGAGGGGCATTGGCAATGCAAGAGAATGTCCTTTCTTGCTGTTCTGAGGTGGACATGTGAAAGGTTGCCAGGGTAAAAGGTGTGTTGTCACAGGAAGAGTTTAGGGCCTTTTTTGCAGGAGGCTTGGGATAGGAGAACAGATCCATCTTGGGCAGGCCGGCTGAAGGCTGACTGGGAGAGATGCCTTTGACTCCAGCGCTGCTGCTGCTGCTGCTGCTTCTTTGGCGATCACTCGTAGCTGAGTAAAATTGTCTTCCATGGTCTTAACAGGGAGTCCGTAAGTGACTGTGGAGGCCAATTTTGGATCCACACGTCCTTCCACAGTGGGGGCAGAGGTTTCCGGGCTGGAGATGATCATGGTGAGGGTTTGCCAAGTGTGCCTTCCTCTTAGCATGTTTTCCCCTTTTGTCCTGACTTCGAGCGTCTTCACAGTCTATGACACCTTTGGTAAAGGCTGTTCTCCAGTTGGAGTGCTAACAGGCTTTCCCAAAGGGATCTGTGTTTGAAAATACCTTGAGGGGCGGTAAGGAACTAACTGGACACCATGTCCTGCTTTTCTCCTTTCGATCTTGCTTTCAAAACAGACCTCTGGTACAAAAACTATCTATAAATCCAAACTAGTTTCTGAGATGGGAGTGTTTCAGACTTCTGTCCGCTTTGCTCAATTTCACCGACGTCGTCGGTGATGATCGACTTTCAATACTTGTTTAGTGAGACGAGGCAAAAAACGGGGAAACAAATGACAGCAATCCAGAAACTGGAATCCCCCCCCCCCCCCAGCATTGGCTTGATTGTCACAAAAAAGAAAGTCTCTTTTTGGGATGTGGTGTTGGGGAGGTTCAAGACAGTGTGTTCTGAGAGCAGCCCATGATTGATTTAATTTTCGAGGCCCAGGTTACTCCTCAAAGGCGCTATGAACTGTTGGAAACGCAAAATATTTTTGCAGCTCTGTGGTTCGATGCTAAATGAGATTGGTTTTCCCTCTAAGTGAAGCTAATGACACTATTATTAATTTTTTATACAAACGCCAGCCAGATGTAGCGATGCATTCTCATTGTTCTTGGAGCGATGTGATTCACAAAAGCGTTGGGGGTGGGTGGGTTTTTGCCGTTGTTGCTTTTAGTGGTTCTCTTACTAGCAGCTCTGAAAAGTTCTTCGAGAAGGATTAAAGGGACTCTCCTCCCCCCCTTCCCCTCCCCTCCAGGCAAATTTGTATTGACTGAAAATGCTTTATCAAGCTACTTATGCAAATACTTATCTGAAGGGCCTTCCTGGAGGAATTGATATTTGCTGCAAATGAGACAAGGCATTTAGAAACCCACATATCCAGAGGGTGCCTGTTTTTCTTGAAGTCTCTCCTCTGGGTTGCTTCAAGGCATTTTAAATCGCCTGCATTTTTTCAAGATGGTTTTCATCCTCAAGGAGCTGTGGGGGAAGAGAAGTGAGCTGCAAGAAGAAGCTGAATAAGGAACTTGCAGCAGGGCACCCAACTAATCGGCGCACAGCTCGATACAAGATTGAAGGACCAATAACCTCCAGTTGTTCATTGGAAGGACAGATCCTGAAGCTGAGGCTCCAATACTTTGGCCACCTCATGAGAAGAGAAGACTCCCTGGAAAAGACCCTGATGTTGGGAAAGATTAAGGGCACAAGGAGAAGGGGACGACAGAGGACGAGATGGCTGGATAGTGTTCGCGAAGCTACCAGCATGAGTTTGACCAAACTGCAGGAGGCAGTGGAAGACAGGAGTGCCTGGCGTGCTCTGGTCCATGGGGTCACGAAGAGTTGGACACGACTAAACAACTAAACAACAACCTCCAGTTGTTGTCAGGCTCCCAGCTTCCATCATCCCCAGTCAGCATGACCAGTAGTTAGGAATGGTCGTGCTCAGCAACATTTGAAGGGCTGTAGTTTCCCCATCCCTAATGTAAAAGTCACGGGAGAAAAAACCCCACCTCAGCCTGATGATTGATTGATTGGTTGTGTTTACTTATACAGTGGTACCTCGGTTTAAGAACAGCCCTGTTTATGAACTATTCAGTTTACGAACTCCGGTTTGCGAACTTTACCTCAGTCTAAGAATGGACGTCGAACAGTGGAAGGGCACTGGCGGCGGGACCCCTCATTAGGGAAAACATGCCTCAGTTTGGGAACGGTTTCGGTTTAAGAATGGACTTCCGGAACAGATTAAGTTCATAAACCAGAGATTTACAGAAGATTGGAAGAAGTATATGAATTATTTGAAAAGCAATCGTAATCAACAAATTACGCTAGTAGGACTACAAGAAATTTCGTAAGGAGAAATATACGAAGTGTTACAAAGTAGAAAAAGATAGAGATATTGGTTATGAGTTTGAAATGCAATAGGGAAAATAAGAAATGCATACCAAGAGATTAGATTGGAAAATTTTTAGGCAGGACTGATGGAAGTCAAAAAAATTGAATAAGATGGAAAAGTATGTTTAATTATTGTTGAAAATGATATGTTAAAAAACTAATAATTATTAGCCCTCCCCACAAAAACTGACACCAGATCCAGAGGCACACAGAACGCCATCACCAATCAACCACACCAGACCCAAACCCAGACCCTCTCCACAGATAAATTACAGACACCATCCAGTAGCCAAACCATGGTGGCACCTCCGGATGCTGCACCCCCCTGCAATCCCTACACAGATCTGGCTGGCACAGGCCACAAAACCACAGCTCGCCCCTATACACGAAGCCAAGCCAGAGCACAACTAAGTGCAGTACAGCCATCTTCTCAGAAAAACTCTTCACAAAGTTCAAGAGGTCAAGACACAAAGGCTTTAGCAACTAATCCACACCTAATGACCCACCTAAGTGGTACTCAGGATATCACTCAAGAAATCACTCAAGATATCCCTCAAGTAATTAAGGAACAAAAGAAGAAAAGGCACACTAGCCTGGGAACTTCCTCTCTGCCCAGAACATTGGAGGCTATACACCAACAGTATTTATAGGAACTCAAACACTGAGATCCTGCTCTGTTCCAGTAACAAGAAGCCGAAAGCACCAGCCTGAAGATGACGAGTGAGACCTCGTCGAAATGTCGCCTAGACACCCCAACTTTTACACGGGAAGACACCCGAGGACACCAAAACTTGCATTCTTGTACCCGTGAAAATCTACGAAAGCATATATATATATATATATATATATATATATATATATATATATATTTAAAAAGTGCGTAAACTGAGGTACCACTGTATGCTACTTTTCCACAAGGAGGTAAATAGACATTTAAATAACATTCCTGTAGTGATGTGTATACCCCATCAGCAAAAAAAGAAGTCTGCAGTGAGAATGCCTACAGTAGGTTCTACTATATGATTTGTTGGCTTAGAATCATAGAGTTGAAAGGAGACCCCAGAGGTCATTGCAATGCAGGAATCTCAGCTCAAGCATCCATGGCAGATGGTCACCCAACCTCTGCTTAAATACCTCCAAGGAAGGAAAGCCCACAACCTCCAGAGGGAGACTGTTCCACTGTCAAACAGCTCTGACTGTCAGAAAGATCTTCTTGATGTTCAGTCAGAATCTCCTTCCTTGTAACTTGAATCCATTGGTTCGAGTCCTACCTTCCAGAGCAGGAGAAAACAAGCTTGCTCCATCCTCCATGGCACAGCTTTCAGCTTGGGCTTCAGAATAAGTTGCTTGAATTGAGTGCCCATTGAAACCAAGGCATGGTTAGGTTATCCCATTAATTTCAATGGGAGTTAAGGTCAAGTGGCTTACAGTGCAACCCAGTGTATGCCTACTTGGCAGTAAGTCCCATTGAGTTCAGTGAGGCTGTCTGCCAGGTATGTGGATATAGGACTGCAAGCCTTAGTATTGTGATAAGAATTTTAAGGTCTTAGATATATATTAAATGTTCATAAATGTACCAACCAAGCACGTACATAGATCAGCACAGGAAGACCGACCTGAAACCATTTTTGATTCCCAAACTGACCAAATGTTTTCTCTGCAAGGTCAAAGGAAAATGGAAAAGCCTCCCCATTGTCTTTTCCTTCACAAATCCTGTCTTATGGGTATGTCTGTGTTTGAATAGGGTGAGCCTGTGACCTGGCCCAGGAATTAAGTATTTATCATTGCAAAAGACTGGCCAGGCTCCCCAGGGTATCCAATCAAGTGAGCATTAACAGGTAACCTGTCAGATGAGATAAAAAACGCACTCAGATTTCTGCTGTAGATCGCCTTTTCTGTGATGTAGGTATGATGTCTCTGGGGGATGGTCTTAGGTTACACCCCTTCTGTGATGTATGTATGGCGGGGTTGTCTTGAGCTCCAGGGAAGGGAATTTAAAATGTCTATATAACGGCAGTCACACCTTTGTTCTGGGTTCCTCCTCCTTTCCTGCGTGTGAGGGGAGCACCCTGTTGCAACAGATCAATAAAGATCAGGCTTACTAGCTGCTTTGCTTCTCAATATTCTCTGGTTGGCCTCTGTTATTTTCTCCTACCAATAGGGAACCTACATAAGGACTCTATATGGGCTCTTGGAAAAGGGAAAAAGGGCAGATTTTTGTTTACAACAGAATGGACCCAGCAATATGCATTTTCAAGCCCTCGTGGATACCTGTGTACCAAGAAAGGGTGTTGTTGTTTTTCCCTTCTTGTTGTGAGGTTTCAGACAGCTTTATTGAGCTATTTGCCCTTTTCCAGCACTTGAAACAAAACGGGCAAAATAAAATAGCTAATATTTGTCCCAAGCCAGCAAGGGATATCTGTGTCCTGGACCAGTTTTCTGTTTGTGTAGCCGACACAGCTGTGCATCTGGCTACATACCCCCTTCCCCATCCATGTAATGATGGAATGACCTCCAAGAGCACACAAACTGAGCCTTTTCTGGACTAGATAAATGAATTGTGATCAACTGATAAGAACCCACAGCTGTAGCGTATTAACTGGGTCTTGGATTCATTTGGAGCAGCTTAACATGCAATTTTTCCCCTGGCACTCCTCCTGAGAGGGGTAGGGCTGCAGCCCAAAGACAGAGCATCTGTTTTTCAAGTGGGGGGTCTCAGGTTCAATCCCAAACATCGCCAGGTGGGGCTGAGAGATGCAAGAAACCCCAGAGAGCTACTGCCAATCACTGTGGATTATATTGTACAGGACCAATGTCCTGACTCAGTATAAAATAGAACAGGGTGGTATTATTAGCAGTGGCGTAGCGTGGGTTGTCAGCACCTGGGGCAAGGCAAGTAATTTGTGCCCCCTAACCCGTGGATTTTAGCAGTGAGCCAGGTAGGGGCAGAGAGCTGCGAGTGCGAGCGCGCCCCCCCAGATGTTGCGCCCGGTGTGGCCGGCCCCCCCTGCACCCCCCACGCTACGCCACTGATTATTAGTTCCCTTGCCTGGATGCTATACTTCTGTTGATGTCGCCTGCAAGAGCATTAGCTGTTTTTGCTGTTGCATCACACTGTTCAGCTTGGGGTGTACTAATAATAATAATGATAAATTTTTATTTATACCCCGCCCTTCCTGGTTCAAAAACCGGGCTCAGGGCTGCTAACAACAAATTTAAAACACTTAATTGTAAAAGCAGCATAAAATACAGTATAAAAACATGAATAACAATAAAATTCAAAGTTCAAACATCAATTTGGGGGGAAATCCATTCAATAAGCATTAGATAGTCACCAGGGCTAGCTGGCTGAATTGGTCCTACTTGGGCCAGTGAGGAGGCCAGGGGAGAATTAGCTGTGGGGTCTCAGAGCGGGTGATCTTCATAAAAGGGGAGGGGGAGGGAAGAGAAGAGAAGGGAAATAAAAGATCAGACTGAGTTCAAATTAAAGGCCAGGCAGAATAGCTCTGTCTTACAGGCCCGACGGAAGGTGGTTAAATCCTGAAGGGCCCTAGTCTCATGGGACAGAACATTCCACCAGGTCGGAGCCATCACTGAGAAGGTCCTGGCCCTGGTGGAGGATAGTCTGACTTCCTTAGGGCCTGGGACCTCTAAACTATGGTTATTCATGAACCTTAAGGTCCTCTGTGGAGCATACCAGGAGAGGCGGTCCCATAAATACGAGGGCTCCTAGATCCTTTTTACATGACTAAGGACATTGTGGGATAAAATGTCCAACTCCCTGCAATGCAGGAATCTCAGCTAAAGCATCAATGACAGATGGCCATCCAATCTCTGCTTAAAAACCTCCGAGGAAGGAGAGTCCACAAGCTCCCGATGGAGACCATTCCACGGTCAACATCTCTTATGGTCAGAAAGTTTTTCTAGATGTTTTGTTGTCCTTTCCTTTCTTGTAACGTGAATCCATTGGTCTGGGTCCTACCCTCTGGAGCAAGAGAAAAACAAGTTTGCTCCAGCCTCCTTGGCACAGCCCTTTAGATATTTAAAGATGGCTTTCATATCTCCTCTCAGTCTCTTTTCCAGGCTAAACATACCCAACTCCCTGAACCGTTCCTCGTATGGCTTGGTTTCCAGACTCTTGATCATCTTGGTTGCCCTCCTCTGCACCCATTCCAGCTTGTCAACATCCTTCTTAAATTGTGGTCCCCAGAACTGGACACAGTATTCCAGGTGTGGTCTGACCGAGGCAGAATAGAGTGGTACTATTACTTCCCATGGGACACGGGTGGCGCTGTGGGTAAAACCACAGAGCCTAGGACTTTCCGATTAGAAGGTCGGTGGTTCGAATCCCGGCGGCGGCGTGAGCTCCCGTTGCTCTGTCCCTGCTCCTGCCAACCTAGCAGTTCAAAAGCATGTCAAAGTGCAAGTAGATAAATAGGTACCGCTCCAGCGGGAAGGTAAACAGTGTTTCTGTGCACTGCTCTGGTTCACCAGAAGCGGCTTAGTCATGCTGGCCACATGACCTGGAAGCTGTACGCTGGCTCCCTCGGCCAATATAGCGAGATAAGCACCGCAACCCCAGAGTCGGTCATGACTGGACCTAATCTTCAGGGGTCCCTTTACCTTTACCTTTACCTTTATTGCTTCCCATGATCTAGACACTAGACTTCTGTTGATGCAGCTTAGAATTGCATTAGCTTTTACTTTTCTTTTGCTGCTGCATCACTCTGTTGACTCATGTTAAGCTTGTGGTCTACTAGGACCGCTAAAATCCTTGCATTACTGGCAAGCCAGGTGTCCCCCATCTTATATTCGTGCAGCTGGTTATTGTGTGTTGGGGGTGTGTGAGAATCTTGTCCTTTGCCTCAGGCAGCAAAATTTCCTGAGCTGGCCCTGTCTGTTCTCAAATACCCATGGCCACGTTCTCAGTTATGCGGCATACAGGTGTTACTTTGCTTCAGCGGATATATGGCGGCTCATTATTTGCAACACAAAGGCGGATTTGCCAGGGATTTATGGCAAAGCAATACTCTTAACGATAGTGATCCATCATAGCTTTCCTCCCTACCCTTCCTCTAGTCGTGTGCCTCTCTCTGAATTGGCAAACAGGCTGCCTTTCATTCTCTCCAGTACAGTAATTAGAACATTAGGGCTTTATAGATGATGAAGTGGATCCCTCTCTGGAGACTCCCTTCTTCGGCTCTTGCAGCTATGCCTGCCGAAACAAAATTCAGGGCACCGCACTGCATGCTTAATATGCTGTTACAGTCTCCCTTCTGTAAGCAGAGGGCAATTCACAGCAGCCTTTATGGCAGAGTTTTATTCCCAAGAGTCAACACCGTGACTCTATATGAAGTGGAGTGTGTATATGTGTGTCTGTGGGTAAGGTTAGAGGATCAACTCTTGATTTCCAAGGGATTTAACAAAACCATTGATGCCCTTAGGCAGACAGCGTGGAACTGTTTCAGCGCTTAACCTGGATCCTGACTGTGTACACATTGCTAAAAAACACATTCAAAACATATTCATTCCCTAGAAGAATTCTAGGCCCTGTAGTTCACCCATAATAATAATACAGTGGTACCTCGGGTTAAGTACTTAATTCGTTCCAGAAGTCCGTACTTAACCTGAAACTGTTCTTAACCTGAAGCACCACTTTAGCTAATGGGGCCTCCTGCTACCGCCGTGCCACCACTGCAGAATTTCTGTTCTCATCCTGAAGCAAAGTTCTTAACCTGAAGCACTATTTCTGGGTTAGCGGAGTCTGTAACCTGAAGCGTCTGTAACCCGAGGTACCACTGTAATAATAATATATTTTTATTTATATCCCGCCCTCCCCAGCCGAAGCCGGGCTCAGAGCGGCTAAAAACAGTAAAAGTAACACGGCATTCTAAAATCAATTCATTCTAAAATCAATTCAAAACCAGATTAATGGCAACCATTGGGCTAGAGTTCTGTGAGGATTACCAAAGGAGGGGGTCAGGCTGTGCCTTGGCCAAAGGCCTGGTGGAACAGCTCTGTCTTGCAGGCCCTGCAGAATGATGTCAAGTCCCGCAGGGCCCTCGTCTCTTGTGACAGAGCATTCCACCAGATCGGGGCCACAGCCGAAAAAGCCCTGGCTCTTGTTGAGGCCAGCCTAACCTCCCTGTGGCCTGGGACCTCCAAGATGTTTTTGTTTGAAGACCGTAAGGTCCTCCGTGGGACATACCAGGAGAGGCAGTCCCGTAGGTACAAGGGTCCTAGGCCGTATAGAGTTACAACTCCCAGCAACCCTTAATAAACTACATTGCCCAGAAATCATTGGGGGGAGGGAATGTTGTGTGCTCATTCCCCCTCTAAAAATCTCCTTCCTTCCAAAGACAGCTTGCTGCTAGCTCCCCATAGCTCAGTTCTTGGGCATCTGTTCTGCATGAAGATTGCTCCTGGTTCAATCCTTGCCATCCCTAGGTAGGGCTGGGATGGGCAGAGACCCCTGTCTGAAATCCTGGATAGCCACAGCTGGTGTGGGAAATACCAAACTTGATGCATCAATAATCTTTGGCTCAATAAGGCAGCTTCCTAGGCTGCTGTGTTCCATTATGGAGCAGAACAGGGTGTGCTTTGTGAGACAGCTCCTGCCCTCTAAGAGGTTATTCTGTCATGGTCTTCTTGGCTCCTCCTTTGCAAAGGCTTTGGAAAGGATGATCTATGCTTATGGGGATGAGGAGAAACCAAAGGCATCGTCGTCATCATCATCATCATCATTTTATGTGTATGCCGCCTTTCCATGCTCAAGGCAGCTTACAACATAACAAGATTTACATAATTACCAACATAACAAAAGTCATAAACAATAAATAAAACACATCAAAAGGCACACAACCAAAGGGAAAACAATTTCCACATAAATCATACAGTCTAAAACTAAAAATACAACATTAATATCAATAACAATTTAAAATGACATAGATAAAAAATAAAAACAATATTATAAAAGGAGCCCACTCTGTCCAGCAGAAGCAGCAGCAGCCCTTTATGCCATCAAGAAAAGCACTGTGCAACTCAGAGACTGCAGGCCCTCACAGCAGGAGAACCGTCCCTGATTTTTAAAAAAATCAACTTCCATTCTCCTGTTATCTTTTTACAAGAGGAAAGTTCATCCTCCTCCTCAGAGAGAGCCCTTCCAGTGGCTTTTTGTTTCCCAGTGCTTTTATATTTTGCTGAAGAGTCAGGCTCTCATGCCAAGGAAGGCAGCTGGGCTGTGAAGGCAGGTTAACAAGCTGAGGAGCAGATGGGCAGGAAGCAGGCTGGCGAGAGACTTGTGCTTCAGGCAAGGAGGGTCTTTGGCCACATGCAGACAGTGCTTCATCCCGTCTCCCTGATGTTTCCTTACCTGATCATTTCCATCTTTTTGTGCTGTCTCGCACAACACAAAAGCAGCAGGAAACAAGCTTTCTCCATTATCTGTGCGACAGCCCTTCAGATATTTGAAGGTGACTATCACATCACCTCTTAGTCTTTGTCTTAGCCAACATCATCTTTGTTGGACTGGTCATGTTGTTCAGATGCCTGATGACCGTCATCCAAAGCAACTGCTCTGTTCCGAACTTAAAAATGGAAAGCGTAATGCTGGTGGTCAACAAAAGAGGTTTAAAGACTTGTCTCAATGCATTTTTTAAAAAATGTAGTATAAACACCAACAATGGGGAAACACTTGTCTGTGAGTGCTCAGCCTTTACCAAAGGTGTCCTGGGCTTTGAAGACACTCGAACTCAGGATGCAAGGGAGAAACGTGCTAGGAGGAAGGCACTCCTGGCAAATCCACACCATAATCAACTCCCGCCCGGAAACCAATGTCCCCACTGTGGAAGGACCTGTGGATCCAGAATTGGCCTCCACAGTCACTTACGGACTCATTGTTAAAACCATGTTTATGGAAGTCGATCTTACTTGGCTACGAGTGATCACCAAAGAAGAGGAGGAGGAGGAGGAGGAGCAGCAGCAGCAGCAGCAGCAGCAGCAGCCTTGGCAAGTGTCCAGGGATGCCAACCAGTCTTGCTGCCTGCCTGTTTGGGGCAAGTGACTCTCTTCGGGTTGAATTGGCACTGCTGGATTCTATGCTAAACTAAAGAGGCAGATGGACTCAGCCATTGGCCTCTTGTCCTGATTCACAAGTGATTCTTCCATTCAGCATTAGCTGAGGTTAATGATAAATAATTGATATATATATATAAAAGGAAACAGTTTTCGCTGGCAGCACAGTGTGCTCTCAAAACCCTTTCCCGCCTACATTTTGGTGCCCCCACATCCTCCCATGATAATTCGCCCTCCTACATACTCTCCCTGACCTACATTGTCTTCAAAATAATATCGGCGCTAGGGAAGGGAGAGGAATTTGATTCCGTTTGCATTTAAATGTGAACCTAACTGGTCCACATCTTCCGAAGAAATGCATGAACTTGAAACCCAGCCACCTTTCAGAATTTTGCACTTTTTCTCAAATTTGCAATGCGGTGCAATGCAGCTCTTCGGTCAAGCAGTGTAGTAAAAAATGCACATGGTGAAAGGAAGCACGTGTCGAAAGTGTGCATATGTTAGTGAAAATAATATTAAATGCATTACATTTGGGAGAGTTGCTTTGCAAAAATATTGGGCAAAATTGCATGCAAACGTGTATATTAAGAGAAATCTTACTAAAATGCTGATGGGCTTGCATGAGGACTTAAAAAATAATAATCGCAGACTGATGTGGAAATGTGGAGAATTGAAATTAAAATGGCAGAAATGAGAAACACTGGAAGACCAAGACTGACTGATTTGCCCGTTCCTATCTGGTGCCACCTGAATACCAAACTGGCTAAGTTCTGAGCTTGTTTGTCTTCTGTTCCTGTTGCCAATAATAGGATTTGAATTGACTGACAGATGTCTGTTATCCTAAACTTCTCACTGTTTTCTTTGAAAGGACCAGAGCAATTCTTAAGAACTGGCTGGCTGTTGTTTGAGGATACAGACAGTGGCTTGGACACTAAGAAAATTTAACTTCGGGAAATAAGGAAAGTTACCCATCTCTTCCTCCCCTTGGCGATCCCTTTGCACCCCATCCCACATCATCATAATCTCTCTCTCTCTCTCTCTTGTATAATATATGAGAATACAGTATGCAGACTAAAAACACATTACAATGAAAACAATACAAATGTCCAACATATCTTTAAGAGCTGGTTGGCAAAGACTCTCAAGTCGGAAAGACCTGTCTGAATGATACAGTTTTTAGAAGGTGTTTCACAATGAGCAGGGGTGGCTCCTGCCCAATCTCTAGTGGCAAGGAGTTCCACAGGGGAGGGCTTCCCGAGCTAAAGGTCTGTCTCTGTTAAAGACCAGCTGAACCTCAGAGGCAGGGCTCCCAACCTTTGGGAGAGACTTTTTGGAATCACAGGGGCTGCAGGCTGATGGAAGGGTCAGGAAACTATTCATAGAATCAAATAACTGTAGAGTTGGAAGGGACCACCAGGGTCATCCAGTCCAACCCCCTGCAATCTTTTTGCCTAACATGGGATTCGAACCCACAACCCTGAGATGAAGAGTCTACTGACTGAGCTATTGTGCAGGCAAACACTGTTGGTTGATTTTTCCAAGGACCCAACTCAGTATTTACAGCACTGACTGCGATCCAGAGAGCTATTTCAGCTTGTGCAAAAGGCTTGCTCCTGCCCACTGAGGCTTCCGACTTCCTTTCTTTGAAGAGCTGCTCTTTGTGCCTCATCGCACATGTTTTTTTTGCAAGTCACCTCTGTTTCAAAAGCCTTTTGCCTTGCAGCAGCAGTGGCTGAAGCCCACTTGAGCTCTTTGGAAGTTAAAGCTCACTTGAACTCGAGGAAATAGCTTTTCGCTTTTTAAAATCCTGTCCATTGACTGGCGGCGGCAGTATAAAAATGGAGTTGCAGCAGGGAGCTCACATCGCCCGACTGCAGAAAGAGTACATCCCTCTGTACAAATATTTCTGGATGTCATCGCTTTCAATAGGAAGGCGAGGCGTTGCACGCTTGGGTGTGTATGCTACATCCCTACATCCCATCATCCCTGACCATTGGGGATGATGGGATTTGTAGTCCAGGAACACCTGGAGACCCAACATTGAAGAGCGCTGCAGTCATCTCTGTAATTTACCAAGAGATCATGTTAATATATGCTTCCTTTTTACTGAAACTCCTTTTTTGCATCATTCATCTTCCTACCGTATTTTAAAGACTAGAGGGAATACCACACAGCAGAGGTATTACTGATCTAATCCGGAGATTATGATCTGATGGGTGACTCATGGATGAGATATCTGGAGTGAAACTGTTCCCTGATAATCATAAGAGCTTTAAAGAGTCTTAGAGCACTTCTCCATTTTTTTTTTATTCAGCAAAACAGTGATGGGAAGCCCTGAGAAAGCTTCACAAATTATTTTACAGAACTTGACAGCCCAATCAATTTGTTACCTAAGTGAAAAATACCATGCCACCCCAGAGATAACTGAATTAAGGGAGGCTGACGGCCCCAGCAGGGGTACAGAATGATTAGCCTGAGATAGTTTGTGTCATCCCTGTGACATTGATTGTTGAACCAATACTGATGAAATATAACAGATAAGTACTTGAAAGTTGTAGCTTTTTTAAAAAAAGAAAACAAAGCAGAAACTAGAATCAATACAAGCTCAACTTGCTTACAGTTGAAGACAGACTTGTAAGTTAGGAATGTAAGTTGAAAGAATCAAACCTATGGAAATCTAGCTTCAAATAAAAAAGGGTTATTTTTTGTTTTTGTTTTGTCCATCTTGGCTCAAAGCAGAAGGTCTGGCAACAGCTCCAAGCAGACGCCTGTGTTCTTCTTCGAGCCATAGATTTTCAGATGAATGCAGCGGCGTAGCGTGGGTTGTCAGCACCCGGGGCAAGGCAAGTAATTTGCGCCCCCTAACCCCTAACCTGCCGCCGCTGCCAGCTTCTTCTTGCTGCTGCCTGGGCTGGGGTATTTACGGTAAGGTAGCCACGGCGGCGGCGGCGGGTCCGTGTCAGGTGATCTGAGGTGAGTTGCTGCTGGTGCTGCCGCCCAAATGACGCCGCTTGCCTGGAGGAGGAGGGCAGAGAGGCGAGAAAAATGCAACATGGCCCAGCAGCTGCAGCAGCAACGGCGGCAGCGGGGCTGTGAGGAGGGGCTGCCTAGCGCGCCCTCCGTGGCCCTGATGCGCGGGGACCGCGGCGAGCGCTGAGAGCCGCTGCCAGCTCGTCGGTTCCGCGAGACATGGGGCTCTGCTACAGCCTGCGCCCGAGGCTCTTCGGCGACTCCGGAGGCGGTGAGCGTGCCCGCCCCCAGATGTTGCGCCCGGTGCGGCCGGGCCCCCCCCTGGACCCCCCACGCTACGCCACTGGATGAATGCAATGTTTGTGTGGGGGTGTCCATAAATCTCATTTGGGGACAAAAGTCTGCAAATCCTAGATGTTATTTATAAATCGTAAAAAAAAGTTTAAAAGGTTAAAGGACCCCTGGGCAGTTAAATCCAGACTATGGGGTTGCAGCACTCATCTCGCTTCAGGCCAAGGGAGCCGGCATTTGTCCACAGGCAGCTTTCCAGGTCATGTGGCCAGTATGACTAAACTGCTACTGGCGCAACAGAAAACCACAGCGCATGGAAACGCCATTTACCTTCCTGCTGCAGTGATACCTATTTATCTACTTGCACTGGCATGCTTTCAAACTGCTAGGTTGGCAGGAGCTGGGACCGAGCAACGGGAGCTCACTCCGTCGTGGGGATTTGAAGACCCAACCTTCTGATCGGCAAGCCCAAGAGGCTCAGTGGTTTAGACCACAGCGCCACCCGCTCCCTTATAAATCGTATGTATGTGATGGATATTTGCTGCCACTGCGGGAGATGGAAAGAGAATAGATGGCGAACAGCATCACCTGAGAAAATGAGCAGAGTCTTCAACAAACTAGACGGTAGGAATACCACCTGCATCCCAACTTAGATTTCTCTAAGGATTTAACAACAGAGCTTGGGAGGATATTGATACAAGTTGTGGCACACAACCCCCTCGTGGGCTTTGATATTTGCCAGCCTCATCATCTAGAATTAAATAACGCTGTACTGTCTTGTTGTTGCTTACTGTGCTAACAGGAAGTAACAACGCCTGGATTTCAATAGAGAGAAGGGGGGTGGATTTGGCCACTCAGAATAACACTGGAGTCGTTTTTGTTGATCCTGTAAAAGGCTAATTAATAAAGATTCTTCTACAGCTCCATGGTGTAACAATTATCAAAAGACAGCTCTAATGACTATTAAATAGGGTAGCATCACAGGCTGCAGCAGTTTAATGATGGGAAGAAATGGCTTGTACTGCTGTGGTTGGCAATGATTTATTAACCTTATAGCCTGTGAAACAGCTTGTATGAATCGTCAAGAGCTGACTGTCTATGCAAAACAGAGGCAAGAAACATGCCTCTGTTATATATAATCAGCATGCTTGAGTCTCAGAATGCATGAAGGGGTTAAAACCATAGAGTAAGCTGTCCTGCCAGGCTTAGCCTATGTCAGTTCCCTACACCTTGGGAGAAAATAGGTAACCAAGCCTTTTTGTTAATGCAGTCTCCATTGCATTAACTCCATTGCTGTCATGGGCAATTCCACTCACGGGGCAACTCTGGGAACAGCTTGCCTTGTGATAAGTGCTGTAAACCAAAATTGCCCTTTTCCCTTATGGGGTATCAAGGAGCCCATATAGAGTCCTTACGTAGGTTCCCTATTGGTAGGAGAAAATAACAGACGCCAACCAGAGAATATTGAGAAGCAAAGCAGCTAGTAAGCTTGATCTTTATTGATCTGTGGCAACAGGGTGCTCCCCTTACCCACAGGAGAGAGGAGGAACCCAGAAAAATGGTGCACAAGGCCTTATAAAGACTTTTGAAATTGCCACCCTGTAGATCAAGACCACCCCCAGAAACATCATACATACATCACAGAAGGGGTGTAACCTAAGGCCACCCCCCAGATACATCATACCTACATCACAGAAAAGGCGGTCTAAAACAGAAATTTGAATGTTGTTTTTCTCCTGTTGTTGTTTATCTCCTGTCTGGCAGGTTACTTGATTGGATTGCCTGGGGAGCCTGGCCAGTCTTTTGTAGTGATAAATACTTAGTTCCCGGGCCAGGTCACAGGCTCACACCCTATTCATCTCTTAAATGTGCCCTTAAGACAGGATTTGTGAGGAAAGAGACAATGGGGAGGTTTCCCACTTTGACCTTGCAGAGAAAACATTTGCTCAGTTTAGGAATCAAAATGGTTCCAGGTTGGTCTTCCTGTGCTGATCTATGTGCGTGCTTGGTTAGTACGCTTATGAACATTACCATATATCTAAGACCTCAAAATTCCTATCACATAAGCAGATGCGCAACAAATCACAGCTCTTTAGTGAAGTACCTTCGGGTCCTGGACTCTACCCACCTAGTCTAGCTATTAAATTATCCAATGTTCCAGTTATTCCTTTTATCCTTTGGCCCTGTTTTCCGACTATCTCCTTGCTTCTGCCTCCTCCCCTGCCTTCCCTTTCAGATCTGACATGCCCTTCAGGCCTGACTTCTGCCTTGTCCCAGGGTTCCTGGTTTTTGACTCCTCTCCTGCTGTTCCCCGGCTTTGACATGCTAAGATTTCATAGCATTGATTCTGCCTTCTGATCCTTTTCCGATCGTTTTGTTTTCCAACCTTGCGGACCAAAAAGACAGAAAATTTTGAGATCAGGTGGTTATTGCATGAAGGAATGTCAATAATCCAAGGAAAGTTTGCTTATTTATGAATGCTCCCCTTTGAGAGGCCACATCTAAATATTTATTTGTTCAATAGGGGGGTGGTTGTTAAACTTCCTACCTTCAGGAAACTTGGTTTGGGAGGAAGGGTTGTGGGGGAGTACATGGAGCCAATATCTAGATAGTTTGAAACCCACAACTGCAGTGAATTCAACATGAATCATAAAGCAGCAATTATACACCAATCTCTCCCCACCTTCCTTCTTCAAAAGTGGGAATTAAGTATACCGGGTGTATTGTAGGGCAGGGCAATATCTGGTCTTCAACACTGTGGTAAACATCTCGATATATCTATTCAGTAAGTTTACCAGATGTCCCCGTTTCCCGGGGACAGTCCCTGGATTTACAAATTAAGTCACCATACAAAATCCATTGAAGTTGAAAAGTGTCCCCGGATTCATTGGGAAAAAAATCTGGGAGCCTTACTATCAGTGGCGTAGCGTGGGGGGTGCAGGGGGGCCGGCCACACCGGGCGCAACATCTGGGGTTAGGGCAAATCCACGGGTTAGGGGGCGCAAATCCACGGGTTAGGGGGCGCAAATTACTTGCCTTGCCCCGGGTGCTGACAACCCACGCTATGCCACTGTTTACTATACATTATATCGCAATATCTGAAATAAGGATGGAGCTTTGCTAGTTTTGAGATTTTTCCTGTATCGTGATTTTTGCTGGCGTCTCCTCATGTGATTAAATGTTTGGTGTAGATGTGTCCTTAGTCTGCTTTGCTATACATACATACATACATACATACATACATACATACATACATACATTTCTCCCCCTTTTCTATATACAGTGGTACCTCAGGTTAAGTACTTAATTTGTTCTGGAGGTCTGTTCTTAACCTGAAACTGTTCTTAACCTGAAGCACCACTTTAGCTAACGGGGCCTCCTGCTGCTGCCGCGCTGCCGAATTCTGCACGAATTCGAGCACGAATTCTGTTCTCATCCTGAAGCAAAGTTCTTAACCTGAAGCACTATTTCTGGGTTAGCGGAATCTGTAACCTGAAGCGTATGTAACCTGAAGTGTATGTAACCCGAGGTAAAGGTAAAGCTAAAGGTACCCCTGCCCGTACGGGCCAGTCGTGTCCGACTCTGGGGTTGCGTGCTCATCTCGCTTAAGAGGCCGGGAGCCAGCGCTGTCCGGAGACACTTCCGGGTCACGTGGTACCACTGTATAATACCCAAGGTACCACTGTATAATAAAGTTTATATCTATTTTCATCATTATTTTGTTTTTCCTTTTGCAGGCATGGTGGACAAAGAGAAATTGGACTGGGTCTGCTATGTTGGTCAGTTGCGTAAGAAAATTCAGTAAGTAACAAGTGATCAAGTAGTGAAGATCTGTGGTGACATACTGGAATATTACTGATTACTGCAGTCCTATCCATTCAGATGCTCAAGTGATAATTGCAGTTATTACGTGAGTTATGGAATTAGATAAATTGTTCTGACTCATCAGCTGAATCCTGATTTGCTGACATATTTGTGACAGAACTAGGAATTATCGGGTGCTTTTAAAAACAACCACACAGATTCCTCAGAAGTTCAATTCCTGCTCTTTAATCAGAGAATGCAGCTTTCGTTTCTCTTGTATCATAACAAGATCCATGCCTCATCCAATCAGGTTCAGGAGTTGTGTGTAGGTTCTTACGTTAAAGGAAATCAATTTTGTATCTTTTGAGCGTTGTATCATATCTTATACTCATTTTGGAGCATCCATTGTTAGAAAATCTTTGAGGTTAGTGCTGCAGTTAGAAGCTACAAAAGCAAATATTTTGAAGTCATTTGCTTTTCATGGATGTCTTTCCCTTGTGAAAAATATCGAGTGACTAATTTATTTTAAATTAATTCCTAATCCCTCAAGAGCTGTGATTGCTGAGGATTTAATATCTCTCCCACATTTTTACTGCTCTGCTAATAGGCAAGGCAAAGCCAGCAGCGATACCTTAGCTCCAGTTTCAAACCATAGGCTTCGGCCAGGCATGGGGAACCTGTGGCTCACCATAGGTTTTTATTCATTTATTGGGCTAACAACAACAACAACAACAACAACAACACCACACCAGGCTGGCTGATACAATAAAAATTAAAGGCTGTGAATACTTTTGAATGCAGAAAACAAAAACAAAAACCCATTACTGTCACGAATGGGATGAATCTTAAAGAGGAATGCTATCACATCTTCTTCAGCCAACCTAATCTACGGACAGATTGCAGATCTGGTACATATGAGCCCAGTTTTGAGCTGACTGCGAGTCTCAATTGCTGGTGACCTCTGGGTCCACGGCAGCCTGCCATCTTACATGCTGAAGCTGCCAAGGTAAGTCTTGGAGCACTACTGAGAGGGCCTTCTCAGTAGTGGCACCCGCCCTGCGGAATGCCGTCCCACCAGATGTCAAAGAGAAAAACCAGTACCAGACGTTTAGAAGACATCTGAAGGCAGCCCTGTTTAGGGAAGCTTTTAATGTTTGACAGACTATTGTATTTTAATATTTTGTTGGAAGCCGCCCATAGTGGCTGGGGAAGCTCAGCCAGATGGGTGGGCTATAAATAATAAATTATTATTGTTTATATTATTATTATTGTTTATATTATTATTATTGTTTTTATTATTATTATTATTATTATTATTATTATTATTATTATTATTAGACCAGAGAGGTGAAGAAGGCAGTGACAGGCAAGGGATTCTTTTGAGTTTGAATTGGACACTCCCACTAACCTCATGGAAGGGGTATTTCCAGGACTAAGGCGAAACTGTGAATCTCCCTTGTTATTTTCGCTGTTGGGTGCTGCATGCTGTTTAAGTAATCTTGCTATATTTATATGTGGTTTATTGAACGTTGTTATATTTCCATTTTGCAGTGTTATTATTGCTATGTTATAGTTTTGCTATATTATTGTGACATTGTTTTGGGAATGTTTGTTTGGAATGCATTCTCGTTTCTTTGTTGTAAGCTGCTTTGAGCAGGAGTGTGTGTGTGTGTGTGTGTGTGAGAGAGAGAGAGAGAGAGAGAGAGAGAGAGAGGGAGGGAGAGAGAGGCATGCAAATAAAATAAACCAATGATTGAATAAAAGGTAAAGGTACCCCTGCCCGTACGGGCCAGTCTTGACAGACTCTAAGGTTGTGCGCCCATCTCACTCAAGAGGCCGGGGGCCAGCGCTGTCCGGAGACACTTCCAGGTCACGTGGCCAGCGAGACATCACTGCTCTGGCGAGCCAGAGCTGCACACGGAAATGCCGTTTACCTTCCCGCTAGTAAGCGGTCCCTATTTATCTACTTGCACCCGGAGGTGCTTTCGAACTGCTAGGTTGGCAGGCGCTGGGACCGAGCAACGGGAGCGCACCCCGCCGCGGGGATTCGAACCGCCGACCTTTCGATCAGCAAGCCCTAGGAGCTGAGGCTTTTTACCCACAGCTCAAAAGATTCTGCCTTTAGTTGTCTCTGTCGTTCCTGTCTAACCACTAATTTTTCAAGTGATGGTTTGGGGACCTGAAACCCTCCCTTATCCCTTTCCTGCTCCCTTTCAAAGAGCCAATCTCCCTGCTCTTGCTTCTTTTCACTAGGCCAGCAAATTCAATTTTACAGCCTGGTCGTGTTGCTTTCCGTAAGTTAATTGATAGCATGCTCTGACCTTTCCTACAGAACCTTCAGAGAAAAGAAAGTCTCCAACCCAAGATGCTGTCGATAAAATTAGAGGTGGATGTGAGTCATGAAATGCCGGATTCAGACCCCTCAAGTCTACTTGAATGCAGCTCTTCATTGTGTGTTTGTGAAGTATGATATGAGGACATCGGGTTCAGCTGGCAATTACTTCCATTCCTCCCCACATCCTTGGTGATAGCATGCCTTTCTTGCTAGGCACTTCACAAGGACGACTGAATCACTCTGACTCATTTACATATGTCTATGGATAAGCAGAAGCAAACTCTCAAAGGGTTGGGAAATTAAACAAGTCTTGAGCGTCAAAAAAGACAATGGAAGTTTCACACAACCGGTGGGAAGACGTCAAGGGCAAGCATGGTTATGTCATCATCCATCACTGATGATTGGGAGTTGGTGTCCATCAACCTCTGAAGGGCCACACACTCCCCCATCCTTGGTTTATAGCCTTGGTCTTCAGCGGAACCCACAAAACGAAGGATAGCTCAGTTGGTTAGAGCGCGATGCTACTAACACCAAGGTCGCAGGTTCGATCCCCGTATGGGACAGCTGCATATTCAGGTTGGACAAGATGATCCTCAGGGTCCCTTTCAACTCTATGATACTATGAACTGGGGCAACTGCCATACTTCCCCTCCCTTCCTATGGTGACATCATGTCCCCTGTAACCCTGGCAACCTCCCCCTCCCAATTCTTCTGGCTGTGCCCACTACTGAAAGCCAGTGGAAGGGGAAGGACAGCATTTACATTGCTCTTAATGGCCCAGTACTCTGCTCTGTCTCTTAATGGTACCTCTGTCAAGGAGGAGGAGGAGGATAATGATGATGATGTTGTTGATGATGATGATGATGATGATGATAATTTATTGATATGCCACCCATCTGACTAGGATCGTGGGTAGGCAAACTAAGGCCTGGGGGCCGGATCCAGCCCAATCGCCTTCTAAATCCGGCCCACTGACGGTCCAGGAATCAGAGTGTTTTTACATGAGTAGAATGTGTCCTCCTATTTAAAATGCATCTCTGGGTTATTTGTGGGGCATAGGAATTTGTTCACACCCCCCCCCCAAATATAGTCTGGCCACCTACAAGGTCTGAGGGACAGTGGACCAGCCCCCTGCTGAAAATGTTTGCTGACCCCTGGACTAGGTGGCCCCAGCCACTCTGGGAGGCCCCCAACAAAAAACAATAAAAGCACAAGAAAGAAAGCTAAGAAAGAAAACAAACTCTGTTAACCAGAGATGGGGAACCTGGGTTGCCCTTCAGGCATCACTGGACTCCAGCTCCCACCATAATTGACTCTTCCTCCACCTACGGTTGTCCTCCCTGTCTTCTTCTCTACCAGTTCCCAATGCACATCAACCACCATGGCTGGAATTGAACCTGGAACCTGCTGTGTAGGAAGCATGCGTTCTACCACTGAGTTATAGCCCTTCCCCACATCCCTATCAGACAGATAGTATTTTATTTATTTTTTTAGTTTTGAAGAGCTCCTGTTAGTGCTATGTGGGATATCTGGCTGGGGAGAAGAGTCGCAAATTGTGCAGTCTAGCATTATCTGATGGAGCATGTTCCTCCATCTCCTCTAAATGTAGAAAATGATTCTGTTTTAATCACTGAACTCCCAAATCCCTAGTGAAAGGAGATAAAAAAAAATTGAAACCAAAAGTTTTTAACTAGAAAGTAATGGCAATTCCAAAGTAAATCACAATAGGAATGCATTTCTTTGAAAGTAAAGATCACAGCTGCACGCTATATATGAAAATTATAGCTGTATTTGGAATGTGTTTTTTTTTTGTGCAGTTTCCATGAAAGACCGAGTTAAAAAAAGATACTTTCTCTCCCCGCAGTTCAATATTCCTTTTTAATCTTTTGAAAAGCAGTCAATGACCCACCACCCTAGACTTAGAGGAACGTAATTAAGCCATTCATAATTTGTGTGCCTAATGAAGTACTTCTGTTGGGACTATCAAAGTTGGGTTTTGTTCAGCTACATCAGCAGGAATTGGACTTTCCCTCCGAGACTTGGGTCTCTTATAGGAAAAACAATTATGTTCTTTTTTAAGAGCCAGATCTTCATACTGACGGGATCCCAATATAGTTGGCATTTGGCTTGTCAGTGTTGTCAATCAGCTCAAGCCATAGTGTCTCAAGTTATGACCAACACATTGCTACAGGTGACACTTAGTCCCTCTCCTTGGGTAGTTGTGCTGAGCATCAATGCCAGTTCTTAGATCCTGGGCAACTCTATGCACATCTGGGTCCTGCAGTGGGACTGCTGAGATCATTGGCTTGAACAGGAAGTGCAGCCAGAGGTAAGTTCAGTTGAATGTCGATGACAGCAACAACAACATTAATCCATTGGTGGTTTTGCAGCAGGAAAAAGCAAACCCATCCATACAAGACAATGTGCCTTGGTTTTTGCCAGTGCTATAGATCTCTGTACTATTTGCTGCAGTATTCCAGAAGGTCTTTCAGCACTTAGGAGCAGCTTGTGATGGGGGAAGAGCTGTAGTGTGTGGGCAGGAAGGCAGGAAGCGTGTTGCTGTGGCCAAGAGCTGAAGGGAAATGCTGACCTTATATCTCTTCCTGGCTCTTGCCACCAGGTGCTGTGAGTTACCAATTGGCCTCACCGTGCCTCTTCAGAACAAACTTAGGAAGGCCCCAGTCCTGCCAAGCCCTACTGGTCACAGGGCCTGGCTCCTGCACGCACTCCTGACAGACAAGCTCTGGCTCATCCTTCTATCCAAGCTCATTGGTGGCAGCACAGGCAGGGGAAATAGGGACATTCCAGGATCAAAGCTGAAGCCAGGGTGGCTTCTGTAGTTCCGGGACTGTCGTGGAAAACTGGGACGCTTGGAGGAGATGGCATCAACCTGCCGAATGGTAGACCTGGCCCTATGACTGAAGCACAACACAAAATTGGATTAGAAGGGGAAGGGGAGAGAGTAGTCTCTTCCAATCAGACTGGCTAGCCCATTGCAGCAGCAGAACGGACAAACACAACAGTCACTATTGAATAAACGTCTTCCGAGATGCTCTCTCTATTTGCAATGGCCCAAACCTTTGATTGCTAATGTGGTTGTTCTTATTGTAACCTGTTTACTGAGAACAAGTGGTAGTTTTGTCTTTGCTTCCCACAAACAAGACACTTAAATTGATGTCATACAGATACTAATTACCATCTGCTTGCAGCATCCATTGTAGTTAACAACAGAATGAAGATTATTATTATTTTAATTTTTTTTAATGAAGCGTTCAGCTGCAAAATATTAAGCCGAGCTCCATAGAGTCGTCTTCTTAAAAACTGATGTTCTGGAATTATTTTCCAAACTGGTTATTGTCTCAAAACTTTTACTTAATCAAGAAACACTGGATAAAATCCAGGAGTTGCGGTAAAAGCTGGGCTTTGCCCCAAATGCAGGCAGGAGCCTGGGAATTGCAGGTGCCAGGAAACCCTTCCTAATGTTCTTTAAGTACATAACGTTAATTAAAAGGCAATGACTTAATTCCTAAGTTTGTGTTTGGTTCTAGCCTGGTCTCCTGCGCAATGACTGTGCAGAAATGCCAAGGATAATATGAAGGCATAGTTAGAACTCAGCTAAGCTCCCAAGATGTTGTTGTTGGTTTTTGCTTGATATATAAGGATATCTACTCTGCCTCTGTCTTCCTAATTTAACTGTTTTAATTGTTTTGCTATTTTAATGGGCTTGTTTCGTTGCACATTTTAATTGTGGGAGTTTAATACTTTGATAGAGTCGTTTTATTGTGAATTTTAATTGTCTGTTTATATATATATATATATTGCAATTGGTTTCATGCTTGTAAATGGCTTCAAAACATCATCATCATATGTGTGCGTGATACTCTGTAAGCGCAAGAGGACAGCTCCCGTCCCTGAAGTCCTTGCAAATCTAAAATTGTGACACTGGGGAAATATTAGAGGAAGGGGAGGCAGGGCTGAGTGGTGGGGCAATATTTATTTGTGTATTGCCCTTCATCCGTAGAACTCAGGGGGTTCACAACATAAAAATAAAAGATTTAAAAAAAAACCACAAAATCAGTGCTGGATTTGCGTATGAGCTAAACAAGCTGTAGCTTAGTGCCCCAGTCTTGGGGGCCCCCCAGAAAATTTAAAGGAGAGAAAAAAACTGGATGTACATTCCCAAAATATAAGATAAAAAAACCAATAAAATAAAACCTACATGCAGCAACAGTGTTTTGTGTTGTGTAGGCTCCTTTGATGTCACTATTAACATACTTCTTCTTAATTGTATTTCAGTTCAACAATTACTTTGGTAAAATACATATTTTGTTACGTGCAAATGGCTTTAGATACCTATTAGGTCCATATAGCGTATACCGTATTTTTCGCTCCATAAGTCGCACTTTTTCCCTCCTAAAAAGTAAGGGGAAATGTGTGTGCATCTTACGGAGCGAATGCAGGCTGGAGGCTCTGCTCAGTGCTCCCATTAAAGAGCTGCGTGGAGCGTGTGTGCGGCTCTTGGGGGCTTTTCCCCGAGGAGGGAGAAGGGCAGCCCATCAGTCCCTTCTCCCTCCTCGGGCTCCACCCAGCTCTTTAAAGGGAGCACGGCTCTTGGGGGCTTTTCCGCGAGGTAAGAGAAGGGACTGACAGGCTGCCTTCTATCCCTTCCCACACCTCCCGGAAAAGCCAGCAAGAGCCGCTGCCAGACTCTGCTCAGCACTCCCTTGTAAGGGCTCCCTTTCGTCCATCCTCCCGCTTTGCTGGGAAGCCAGCAGAAGAGGTGCTGCGCAGCTATCGCTCTTGCTCTGCTGGCTTCAGCGAGAGCTGCGCAGCTTGCTCTGCTTGGCTTCTCAGCGAAGCAGGAGGAGGGACGGAAGGGTTTAAAGCAAGAAAGGCGAGAGCCGCTTACATGCTCTGCACAGAACATTTTTTTTCTTGCTTTCCCCCTCTAAAAACTAGGTGTGTTTTATAGTCTGGTGCGTCTTATGGAACAAGAAATACGGTGTTCAACACAAAAAACCGCCACAACTTGTTGTTGACAAAGGACAGCTGGACATATAAAGGGCCCCATTACCTTCAGTAGCTTAGGGCCTCATCAAACCTAAAACCAGCCCTGCACAAAATACATAATAAAAACAAGACCAAACCAAACCAATAACCACCTGCCCCCCCAACCCCTCCCACAAACTCATTTAAAAGGATATAGGATGTTAATCAGTCAAAGGCTTGGTTGAAGATGGTTTCGCTTGGTGCCTGAAGGTGTATAGTGAAGGCATCAGCTGAACATCCCTGGGGAGAGCATTCCACAAATGAGGAGCCACTGCAGAAAAGGCCCGTCTTATGTTGCAACCCTCCAGACCTCTTATGGAGGAGGCACACAAAGGCCACAGATGATGATCTCAGGGTCTGGGTGGGTTCATATGCAGAGAGGCGGTCCTTGAGGTACTGCAGTCCTGAGCCATTTAAGGCTTTTATGGTCAAGACTAGTGCTGTGAATTGGGCCTGTGAACTAATTGGCAGCCAGTGCAATCAGGCCAAGATGGATGTAATATGCTCAAACCGTATTTTGATATGTTGCAAGTCACCTTCAGCAGAAATTTGCAAAGAAGTGGCATACAAATTGTATCTTTTTGAAGATAAAGTGGCATATACATTTCTTAATATTAATTGCTTTCATATCTTACCTTTAAAAGGGATGCAGGTGGTTCTGTGGTCTAAACCACTGAGCCTCTTGGGCTTGCCGATCAGAAGGTTGGCGGTGACTGGGTGAGCTCCCGTTGCTCAGTCCCAGCCAACCTAGCAGTTTGAAAGCACGCCAGTGCAAGTAGATAAATAGGTACCAGTCTGGCAGGAAGGTAAACAGGAAGGTTCTGTGCACTGCTCTGGTTTTGGTGTTCTGTTGTGCCAGAAGCAGCTTAATCATGCTGGCCACATGACCCGGAAAAACTTTCTGCGGACAAACACCGGCTCCCACGGCCTGTAAAGCGAGATGAGCGCCGCAACCCCAGAGTCGCCTGCAACTGGACTTAAGTGTCAGGGGTCCTTTACCTTTACCATTTTATCTTACCTTTGCCCCATTATATTTTGTTGGAAGCCTCCCACAGTGGCTGGCGTAACCCAGTCAGATGGGTGGGATATTATTATTATTATTGTTATTATTATTATTATTATTATTATTATTATTATTATTATTATTATTATCAAAGCAAGTCTTACCCTATAATTTCCAGTGCCTGTTTGCACTCACCTCCTTATCACAAAGGTTTGATCTCAGGGCTGGGGTGGGGAGAGCACCCAATCAGCTTTAATAGCACAACCTGCGTTTGCCAGTTTGCGATTGAATCCCACCCAGAAACTGTGACAGTCTGGCTGTACTCTTAGATCCATGACACAACTCAAACAGTTCCCGTTTTCCTGCCAAAGGGCTGTTCCGCTGCCCCCTTCAAATTATTTGCTTTTCTTAGCACCAGCTCCCCCCCTCCGACCATCACTAATAAAGCTTGAAAGGTCCTCTGAGAGATGCAGACATCAGACAAATATAAACACACTGTTTTTCACTGACAAAGCTCTGAGCAGCTCAAATTGGCCTCCCTTCCTTCCGCAAGGTGACTGCATGCCACAGCTTCGCTAGATGACAACGGCTTCTTAGCGTGGTGCTCTGAGCAGCCGTCTGGGCACCTCAGTGTTGGAAAAAGATAACATGCTTACAAAACTGGAGTCCAGACTCCACCCCCCTGCCTTTGTTTCCCGAGTTACCTCCTTGTCAGAGTAAAATGAACTAAAGCACTCCTGCCATACTAACTGCCATCCATCGTGAATCTGAAATCTGTTTGTTCTCACTTCAGATGTGCAGTTGCAACAATTCAAACAGGAATAGATGTTTGCCCAGGCGGGCTGACAGGTTGTCAAAAACACATGATAAATACAGTCTTTTTTGATTTCAGAGTAATCCTGGGATTCTACATCTATTAGAAGATGACTCATGGAATCATAGAGATGGAAGGGACCTTGGAGATAATCTAATCTAGGGGTAGCCAATATCATACCCTCCAGATGTGGCCAGACTCCAACTTCCGTCAGCCCTAATTGGCATGGACAATGAAGAGGACTGGAGAAGAACATAGCTGTCAGGCCACCATAAGGGTTGCTCAGAAGTGTTCAGAGCTTCCTTTGATTTGCATATTTAGATTTGCCCTACAATATATGGAACTGGCTTGTCGAAGCATCTCTGCACGACTTACATCATTACATGGGAAAATGCTGCTAATTTATTGATAAATGTATAGCCCACTTTTACCACCCTAGTTTGGCTCTTGTTGTCAGCGCAGCAATAAAAACAGAGGAATAGCAACCATTGTTTTAGTATTGTAATATATTATAATAAAACTGCCAGATAAGCAAGCTGAGCACTACAGAAAGACTCTAAAGGTTTATAATATGCCTTACAAAACTTCCATCAATTTTTATAGATGTGGTCTAATCTTTTATCCACTTTTAAAAAATGCACAACTCCTAGCCCATTGTCCGAGATGGAGGTGATAAGCATGCATCTAATTCTCCCGTTGTGGGTGCTACTTGGTTTGCTAACATTTATATTCATAATAGCATAGAAATTGTAGAGTTGGAAGGGACCCCAAACCTCTTCTTGAGAGAAAGTTGCTGCTTGAAAAAGCCCACAAAAAACTGGGCTGCTGTCAGCAGCACGCCAATGTCCACTTGCTCACAGCATGGTGACCATGATAGATAGCACTGTGTGACTCCGGGATGCGTGGCTGCCATGCGTGCCAGTTGGAATTAACTGTTGGGCTCCTCCGAAAGATTGATTTCTGTCCTGCTGTTAGTACGGAGAAAGCAGCGAGACAAGGCAAAAAGCAATCAAACTCCTTCCTCTTGGCGTTTTCCTCTGACTTCACTGACCATTAAAATAGTCAGGGGAGTAGGGAGACAAGATGTTCACCCAAGAGGCTCTTGCATTTGTTCGCTTTGTAAAAGGAAAATACAGACCTGGTGCAGGGCAGAACTCTAATTCGCATGGCAAATGCCTCTCCTCTCCCCTTTTTCCTCTAGGGAAAGGGCTGTAGAGCAGGTTATTTGCATGCAGAAAGTAATTTTGTTCCACGGAAGCCAGAATAATGTGGCTGGTCCTGGATGTTACATGCCTTGATTTATGAGGTGGTAGGTAGGATTGCAATTTGATAGGTAAAGGTAAAGGGACCCCTGACCATTAGGTCCAGTCGTGGCCGACTCTGGGGTTGCGGCGCTCATCTCGCTTTATTGGCCGAGGGAGCCGGCGTACAGCTTCCGGGTCATGTGGCCAGCATGACTAAGCTGCTTCTGGCGAACCAGAGCAGCGCACGGAAATGCCGTTTACCTTCCCTTACCTATTTCTCTACTTGCACTGCATGCTTTCGAACTGCTAGGTTGGCAGGAGCAGGGACCGAGAAATGGGAGTTCACCCCATCACAGGGATTTGAACCATCGATGGCCAAAGTATTGGAGTCTCAGCTTCAGGATCTGTCCTTCCAGTGAGCACTCAGGGCTGATTTCCTTAAGAATGAAGAGGTTTGATCTTCTTGCAGTCCATGGGACTCTCAAGAGTCTCCACCAGCACCATAATTCAAAAGCATCAATTCTTCGGCAATAAACCTTCTTTATGGTCCAGCTCTCACTTCCATACATCACTACTGGGAAAACCATAGCTTCAACTACACGGACCTTTGTTGGCAAGGTGATGTCTCTGCTTTTTAAGATGCTGTCTTTGCTTTTCTCCCAAGAAGCAGGCGTCTTTTAATTTCGTGACTGCTGCCACCATCTGCAGTGATCATGGAGCCCAAGAAAGTAAAATCTCTCACTGCCTCCATTTCTTCCTCTTCTATTTACCAGGAGGTGATGGGCCCAGTGGCCATGATCTTCGTTTTTTTTTTTGATGTTGAGCTTCAAACCAACAAACCTTCTTTGTTGCTTAGTGGTATCATATTAAAAAATATATATTTTAGAGTTTTACTCACTTTATACCTGTGTTTATCATCTTACGCCCCTGTCCAATGTTTGGGCACATTTTGCAGAGAAGTAAATGGAAACAACAGCCAACAATCTGGATGAAATCAAGAAGTGTTCAAGTAACAAAAATGGTTGAGGGATGAGTTTTCAGCTTTACCTTCTGTTCACATAGAGGACATTTCCTCTCTCTCTGCTGCTCTGAGCCACTAGGCGTGAGGCAAGCTATATGGGATTAATTTCAGGGGAGCACAAATCTTATATTTCTACACTGCCGCCTGATAAGGGGCAGCATCTTTTGCTGGAAAGGCAGGATGTAAGCTTAAGCAGCAAATAAATCAGATAAGTATTGATAGCTTGTGGAGCTGCCTCAGAAGTTGCCAGCTGGTTTACACGAATATAGGAAACTGTATTAAACCGAGCCAGATCATTGGCCCAACTTATTCAATATTCTCTTTGCTCATTGGTATAAGGATGTAAGAAGAGTCTGCTGGGCCAGGCCAGTGTCCCAGGGTTTACAGTAGCCAACCAGATGCTTATAAGAAGCCCACAAGAAGGACCAGAGTACAATGGTCTCCCCAGGCTTTCAAACAGGGATATCTCCCAACCTGAACTTGAGATGCTGGTGGCTGAACCTGAGAGCTTCTGCATGCACAGCAGAAGCTCTGCCACTGAAGAGCATCCCTTACTCAGAATGAGGAATGAAAATCAGGAAAAATAAGGGTTCTGGGAGCTTATCTACATGTAGAAATTAAATGGACAGGCAAGCAAATGTCAGTGTACTGGAAGAAGCAAAGATCACCAGTGTCAAAGCAATGACTCTTCAACATCAACTTTGTTGGACTGGTCATGTTGTTTGGATGCCTGATTAGCATCTTTCAAAGCAACTACTCTACTCCCAACTTAAGAATGGAAAGCAAAATACTGGCGGACAACAAAAGAGATTTAAAGACACTCTCAAAGCAAACCTAAAAAAAAAAGTATAAACACAAAAAAATGGGAAACACTGACCTGCGAGTGCTCCAATTGGAGAATAGCCTCTACTAAAGGCACCTTGTAGTGATGTATGGAAGTGAGAGCTGGACCATAAAGAAGGCTGATTGCCGAAGAATTGATGCTTTTGAATTATGGTGCTGGAAGAGACTTTGGCCACCTCATGAGAAGAGAAGACTCCCTGGAAAAGACCCTGATGTTGGGAAAGATGGAGGGCACAAGGAGAAGGGGATGACAGAGGACGAGATGGTTGGACAGTGTTCTCGAAGCTCCCAGCATGAGTTTGACCAAACTGCGGGAGGCAGTGGAAGACAGGAGTGCCTGGCGTGCTCTGGTCCAGGGGGTCACGAAGAGTCGGACACAACTAAACAACAAACAAACAAAAGGCACCATGGATTTTGAAGAAGCATGAATTCAGAACGAAAGGGAGAAATGAACTAAGAGTAAGGCACGTTTGGCAAACCTTCATCGTGATCAACTCCTACTAGGAAACCTATGTCCTCATTGTGGAAGGATGTGTGGATACAGAATTGGCCTCCACTGTCATTTACAGACACACTGCTAAGACTGCATTCATGGAAGACAATCTCACTCAGCCATGAGTGATCACCAAAAGAGAGAGAGAGATGTCAAAATAAGAACCAACAATTGAAGGGACTGGAGGTTCACATCTGGTTCCTGGGTTCTGAGTTTCCCTCTCCCTAGTTTGAAGTAAAATAATGATCATGTGCAAAGCCAAACTACACATTTAATGGAACCATGTAGTTAGCTAACACTTTCCATAAATAAAACTTGTTGGAGTTTTACAAACTCCAGTGCCTTGTTGGGAGGGGAGAACCAAGGATATTAGTGGAAAAGGAGTTGGCTACAAAGGATTGCAGATGCAACCCCTGACACAGTAGCTTGTTTAAAACCTGAGGGAAAAAACTGTAAAGCGGCTTGAGGAAACTACTGGGGAGAAAGCAGATGAGAGACCTGCAAGAAGCAGCCAGAAAAAGGACTCTTTATCAGCAATACCTGACAAATGGCCACAAGGCATGGCAAGTGAGGGCTGTGAAAGGAAGAAAGGGGGGGGGGAGCAGTTGTCTCTGGGACAAGGAATAAATGGAAATGGTTCTTCGCAAAGTCACTGCATTACGTATTATGAACAGGCGGAACCCCAGCAAGAGGAGCTAATGCAGTTTTCAGGAGATATCTTGAGAGTTCCCTGTAATGTCCATTAATATTAGGTTTTCTGTACAACACATGCTGACTAGGACTAGAAACAATTTATCCCTCCAAATTCTTCCCAAAATTCCTCTGGGACTTTTGGTGTTGAATGTTAATGGGAGCAATTTACTTATTTTAAAAACATTTTCTAAGCTGCTTCACATTTTAAAAATGCCAAGCGGTATGCAAAAATACGACAATAAAACTATCATAACACAGGAGACACAACACAAAGAACAGTATAACAGGAACACACACACACACACAGAGAGAGAGAGAGAGAGAGAGAGAGAGAGAGAGAGAGAGAGAGAGAGAGAGAGAACAAGAACAGAAAATCAATAACAACATGGTTCAATCTTACGGGTCAGGGAAGTCTGGACAAAAGGTTTTGTCTTTTTACAAGACCTCTGAAGCAGCTGATATCCTTCATGTATGGCCATGATGGATCTCTGACTTCCTTGACTGACAGGTTTTGTGCAGCTAAAAGAGAAGTCTCTCCTGACTGAGCAAAGTCTTTCTCTGCCAGACATTTCGGGGACTCAGAAGCCACATGATGTATATCTGACAAATGTTAGTGGCTTTCTTTTGTAGCCTGACTATTCCCCCGACTCGGATTCTAATTGAAGTCAAGGAAGAATTCAGGAGCATGTAAAACTTGCCTGTCAAATTACAAGCCCTTGAAGTATGTCTCTGAGTCTGACCTGAGAGAACTCCGACAGTATCTCTATAAGCAAGTTGGAATTTGAAGTTTATCTGTCTCTATAGCTACTATCTATGGCCTGCTTCAAAGGGTGACGATGGGTCCCTGGCCAAATTTCCCCAGAATTTTCCATGGTAACAAATTGGCTGCAAGCTGGTGTTCCTGTATAACAAAATTGTCCGCTAACCAACATGAACATTGCCTGGTGAAGTTTGGCAAGATCATGGACCAGATGGTTCATAATGATATATGTTTCCATGTCAACAATGTAGATGGAAATTTAAACTGTTACTTTTCTCTACACACAAATAAAAGGTAAAGGTACCCCTGCCAGTACGGGCCAGTCTTACCAGACTCTGGGGTTGTGCGCCCATCTCACTCAAGAGGCCAGGGGCCAGCACTGTCCGGAGACACTTCCGGGTCACGTGACCAGCGTGACATCGCTGCTCTGGCAAGCCAGAGCCGCACACGGAAACACCGTTTACCTTCCCGCTAGTAAGCGGCCCCTATTTATCTACTTGCACTTTGAGGTGCTTTCGAACTGCTAGGTTGGCAGGCGCTGGGACTGAACAACGGGAGCGCACCCCGCCGCGGGGATTCGAACCGCCGACCTTTCGATCGGCAAGCCCTAGGCGCTGAGGCTTTTACCCACAGCGCCACCCGCGTCCCCTACACACAAATAATTGCTCTTAAAACAAAGGGTTCTTGACCTTACTTTCTGAATGGATCTTCATATATAGCTCTGAGATGAATGCCTGGAATTATTATTATTTTTAAAAGGCTAATCCCTTAAATTGGGCCAATTCATATATTTGACTTTTAGTTAGCTAAATCATCGTTGTGTGGGTTTAAGCACCACAAAAATAAATAGGTAAAGGCTAACTCCATGCAGGTCTTAATTTAATAAATAATATAAAATACTTTGCTGCTCTAAATGTGTTTGTGAGAGTGGGGTTTATGGTTTGTTTTTGTTTGTATTACCGGGTATGTATTTTGTGTTCTCATTTTGCATTTTTATGTTGTGAACTGCTCTGTGACTTTCAGATGAAGGGTGGTATACAAATTTAATACATTAACAACAACCACTGCTGTCATCCATGTGGGCTGTGCCAATTCATCACCAAAGTAGGCCCATTGAAATGAATGGATATGACTAAGTCAGATCAGCTAATTCCAATGGGTCTACTTTGATTAGATTTAGTTGGCTACCACCCACTATAACTTTAATTATTCAACTTGGAATAATTAAATATGTTTTCAAGATGAAAAGCCTTGCAGATATCAGGGCTGCAGACCAGGCTGCAACGAATTGTTGCAGCTTCTTGTTTGGTCCTCTGCCTGCAGCCTAACATAGCCAAGCACCCTGAATGTTGTAGCTAAATACTGCTAGAGGAAGTACTAGAGAAAATTGGACACATGATTCTTTCCAGATTTTATTGATCATTCTGGAACCGATTTGTCCCAGAGTCTCTTATTAGGAAGAGCATATCATTAGGAACCTTCTCCCAGGGTAGATATGACTCGTTATGAAACCAAATACAACAGAGATTTACCACACAGAAGAAAATCTTGCATGGAGCTTGGTCATGTGAGGAATGTACAAGCTGGTTTTAGCTATCACATGGATCAGCCCTCCATGGAGACTCAATCAATATGAATTTATGACCTGTACCTCCTGAAAATTATTTGTTCATGATAAATACTTACAAGCCCTGAACCACAGTGATAAGATTAGGTGGTTTCTCTGGTAATAAGTGATGGTTTGTAACTAGCAATGGTTTGTAATATTAAAAAATCCTCACCGCTTTGAACACATATCCAGGTTTTTAGACTTATCATAACTGGTTTAAAAAACAGCAACCCAAAGGAAGATTCAATAGTGTATTAACATTTTGTTACTCACTTTCTTACCAACAATATTTACTACACAGTCCTGGACAGATGATCTGAATTTATTTCAGATTCAATGGTTGTTTTGGCCTGACATTTATGTGATGAAAATGATCCAGCTGTGACAATCAGTCGCTATGTAGTCACACATTGCATAATGTGATGCAGTATGTTAAACCATAATTTAGTAATCTGATACAATATGTAGTATTAATAATGTGTGTGAAGGCCTAATGCAAAGCCTCGTCCAACCATCATCTTGCTTTCTTTCTGGCTTACTATTGTAGCCCAGTCCAAGTCCCATTGCCAGGCAAGCAGAGGCTACGAGTCTCTGAGGAAAACTTGACTGAGAGCAGAAGCCAGATACAAAGTAGAGAGTCCAAAGGTCAGGGAATCCAGAAGATCACAGAGCCAATGGTCTAGTCCAGAGATCAGGGAATCCAGTTGAACACAGAGCCAAGGGTTGAGATGGAGAGCAGAGAGCAGCAAAGTAGGGTCAGGAACCACAGCCATTCTTTCCAGCCTCTGACTGCTGCTAAGAGCTTTGTTTAAGAAGCCTGGAGCCAGCTGGTTCCCATTGTTGCCTTCTGCTCTGTGATCTTGAAGGCTGATCAGGTGCAGATGGAGTCACTTCACCTTCACTTCAGGCTGCTGCTCAGCAGGCGAAGCTGACTCCTGGCTCATGACACTATAATCTTGGGAGCTCGTTGATAAAATTTTACGTTTGCTCAAGCAAATCAAATTGATGCATGTAAACAAGGAGAGTGTGTCCATGTGGTAATGACACGATGATGATCCCAATCTAATTAATTGCGGCTCTTAAATCTCTATCTGCCACGACCAAGATCAGATCATGTTTGATTTAATAACATTAGGTAACTTGGTTGCAGTTACAAGCCTATTCAGGGTGTTGATTAAGCACATGAGTGTAATGAAATCAAGAAAGCTGTATGAAATCAGGGGGCACGGAGGGTGATGCAATAGAGATGTCTTTATTGTAATTGTATGCTTTCTTAGAGGATGCGGGTGGCGCTGTGGGTTAAATCACAGAGCCTAGGGCTTGCCGATCAGAAGGTCGGCGGTTCGTATCCCTGTGACGAGGTGAGCTCCCGTTTCTCGGTCTCTGCTCCTGCCAACCTAGCAGTTCGAAAGCATGTCAAAGTAAAAGTAGATAAATAGGAACTGCTCCGGTGGGAAGGTAAACGGCGTTTCCGTGCGCTGCTCTGGTTCGCCAGAAGCGGCTTAGTCATGCTGGCCACATGACCCGGAAGCTGTACGCCGGCTCCCTCGGCCAATAAAGCGAGATGAGCGCCGCAACCCTAGAGATGTCCGTGACTGGACCTAATGGTCAGGGGTCCCTTTACCTTTACACTTTGTTAAGTTTATGCTGTAAGCCACCCTGGTAGGGTTTCACTGAAGGACAGTGTGCAAATGTTTAAAAGAGAAGAATGAATATTGGGCAGGGTGGAGGAATAGCTCAGATGACAAGCTCTGCTGTTCATGGCACTACCTTTCTCCTTCCACCAGTGAAACTGGAGAGCTGTCCAATGTACCAGAGAGCAAGGTTCCAGAAGAGCTGGGGAGCTGTCCAACTGCATTCGCAGGAAGCTGAGCTAGGTGATGTGTTGTACCAGCAATGGCTAGGCACCAAATGAGAAGCTTTATAGCTGATCATGGCTGTCCCTTTCTGGAGGATCAACAGGGTCCTGATGCAGGGCACATGCTGATTCTGGCTTCTTCTTCCTGAACAGAGCCCAGTTTTAGTGGAGAGGGGAATGTAGCTTCTGGTTTGGGCTTCTGCCGAGGCCCATAATCCATCTCTGCTCTCTGAAACCTTGGAAGTGATTTTTAGTGGATGTTTTATTTTATGCATTTATTAAAAATAAACTACCCAATTTACCACATCTGGGTCTCAAAGGGACTAATAATAATAATTATTATTATTTATACCCCGCCCTCCCCAGCCAAGGCCGGGCTCAGGGAATAATAAAACAAGCAATAATAAAAACAAGTTGATTGAAATTCAACTTAAAAAACAAAAATTATAATACAACATTAAAACATTAAAATATAGCCCTATCACAGGAGGAGAAAGGAAAAAAGAAAGAAAGAGGGGGAGGGGATCAAGTTGATTCCAAGCCAAAGGCCAGGTGGAACAACTCTGTCATACAGGCCCTGCGGAAAGAAATCAGATCCCGCAGGGCCCTGGTCTCATGAGGCAGAGCGTTCCACCAGGCCGGAGCCAGAGTTGAAAAGGCCCTGGCTCTGGTTGAGCCTAATCTGACTTCCTTAGGGCCCGGGAGCACTAGGGTGTTGCTATTTATGGACTTTAAGGTCCTCCGTGGGGCATACCGGGATAGCCGGTCCTGTAGGTATGAGGGTCCTAGGCAGTGAAGGGCTTGAAAGGTCAAAACCAGCACCTTAAATCTAAATATGGGACAGAATTCAACTAATGAGTCACGTCAAATGAAGCCTTGCTCAAGGGCTTCTACTTGAGCAAAGGGGCTTTCCCCCATCCTTCCCCACATACCCCATAACCCCAAGATTGATTTCTGGTATAGGAAGATGGGGTATGAGGTGAATTTATCTTTGAACCTTATCTTCAATCCAAATTATTTGCTCTGGATTAATAAAGCCCAAACCTAATAGGCCACTTAAGCCTGGTTTGATAGGGAGGAGAAGGTAAATATTCTACATTTACAAATGTGAAACCATCAGGAGCCCTGGTCAGCAATTAACTTACTGGAGAAGGAAGAGAGTCATGGAAGGACAACATGGAGCCTTTATCCGCAGAGTTGCAGCTTAGTAGGCAGGGCCATAACTGAATAGGTCCCAGGCTCATGACCTGGCAAGTCCAGATAGAATGGAGAAAATCCTGAGAGAACCAATTCCAGTCAATAGATGGCCCATTGTTGTCATATAAAGGCATCTTTCTAATACAGTGGTACCTCGGATTACATACGCTTCAGGTTACAGACTCCGCTAACCCAGAAATATTACCTCGGATTAAAAACTTTGCTTCAGGATGAGAACAGAAATTGTGCTCCGGATGCGTGGCAGCAGCGTGAGGCCCCCATTAGCTAAAGTGGTACCTCAGATTAAGAACAGTTTCAGGTTAAGTACGGACCTCCGGAACGAATTAAGTACTTTACCCGAGGTACCACTGTAGCTGGTTGTTTTTGGACATATCAAGGTAATAACACCAAACCAATAATGAATGAGATTAGGAGGGATTGATAACACAACAACCCCTGTCCTGAGTTGATTCTTATATATAGCGCTAATAATCTGGCAAATATATAGTGCTGTCTCTCTCTTTAAAATTGTGGCAATTTACTTACAGCACATCCATTGGCTTACACACCTCAGCTTGTGAAAAGTGATGTTTTTGTTTATTTGCAGTGATAGAACTTGACAGGAAGTTAATCTTCTCCACTCTGGCCTGGATCTGGCCTGTCAGCAAGACTCACAATAAATCCCAAGCTATTACCACGATCCTTATGGCCAGATCCTGTGCACGTATACTCAGAAGCACGCTCGCTGTGAGTTACGTCCAAGTAAATGTTGTTGTATCTCTTGCCTAATGAAGCGCTTCTATGCAACTCACGGTTAAAAATGAAATGCACAATATCACCATACATTGGTTTTTAATTAAAAAAGAAAAAGAAAAACATGTAAAATTCAGCATTGCAATCAAACACACAGCCACAAATCCCCTCTTCAAGCACTAATTGGGATAAAACACAGAACCCCCTGTGTAACTATGAGCAGCTCCAATAAGCAATTTTTAGCCACTGGCTGAGAAAAAAGAGGAAGTTAATTCCAAAATATTGACAAGTTGCAAGAGCTGTTGAAAAGGCTGTTGGAGGGGAGTCTTTGCCTGACACTGAAAAGATTATAAAGTGTGTGTACCAAGTGAGCTTTCCTCAGGGAAGCTTTTCACAGACTGAGAAGCTCTTCTTTCCTGATTTCCGCACTCCAAGAGGGCCTTACCCAGCCTGTTCCCGTGTGCCTTTTCATAGGTAGGTACCAAATGCATTTGGGTTCAGCTCAATCTAGGAATCCCCTTTGCGATATTCTACACATGCTAATTTTTATTTTTATTTTTTATCATCTTTATTTGACTCCCCCCCCCCCCTCATAAGAATGTCTCAGAGTGTCTTGCAATGTAAACACATTAAAACCAAGAATAAGAGCATGGGCAGGCAAACCAAGGCCTGGGGCCCAAATCCGGCCCAATCGCCTTCTCAATCCGGCCAGCGGACTGTCCGGGAATCAGCATGTTTTTACATGAGGAGAATGTGTCCTTTTATTTAAAATACATCTCTGGGTTATTTGTGGGGCCTGTCTGGTGTTTTTACATGAGTAGAATTATTTAAAATGCATCTCTGGATTATTTGTGGGGCGTAGGAATTTGTTCATTCCCTCCCACAAAATATAGTCTGGCCCCCCACAAGGTCTGAGGGACAGTGGACCGGCCCCCAGCTGAAAAAGTTTGCTAACCCCTGAATAAGAGCAAGAAGAAAGAGGAAGCTAAAATGCTCATCCATAGATATACAGTGGTACCTCGGGTTAAGTACTTAATTCGTTCCGGAGGTCCATTCTTAACCTGAAACTGTTCTTAATCTGAAGCACCACTTTAGCTAATGGGGCCTCCTGCTGCTGCCGTGCTGCCGGAGCACGATTTCTGTTCTCATCCTGAAGCAAAGTTCTTAACCCGAGGTAAAATTTCTGGGTGAGCGGAGTCTGTAACCTGAAGCGTATGTAACCTGAAGCATATGTAACCTGAGGAACCACTGTATGTAAAAGGGAAGATCCTACTCACCCCCTACCAGAAAGATGAGCACAAAAGAGATAGAAGATACAGTAGAAGATAGAATCATAGAATTGGAAGGGACCGCAAGGGTCATCTAGTCCAACCCCTTGCAGTGCAGGAATCTTACCCAGCATGGGACTCAAACCCACAACCCTGAGATTAAGAGTCTCATGCTCTACTGACTGAGTTATCCTCTGCCACAAACAGACCTATGAACCCTCCAAATTAAGGGTCAAAAGCCTAGGTGATTAAAAATGCTTTTGCCTGGTGCCTAGAAACAAGCAATGATGGCATGCGGTGGGCCTCCCTGGGGAGAGCATTCCACAAATAGGGGGCCACCAGTGAGAAGGCCCGTTCTTGCATCACCACCTCCCAAACAACCTTAGGAGGAAGCACATTGCTCTGTTCCTGCCTCTCACAAACTGATGCCATCCTGATGTACCGGTTTGGGCTGATGGGAATTGTAGTGCAAAGCATCTTCAGGTCCTCAGGTTGTGGAAGGTTCCTTCCCACCATCTTTTTGCATAGCACTGTTTCCAGCACATTCCCGTTGCCTTGTCTTGAGTTTGTTCTCTCCACGTTTTGTAGCAAAAAGCCATTTCCAGCTGCATTCACTCAGGAGGATGGCTTGAAATTACGGCATCAGCTTGGAGGCAGTTCCATTTGGGGGCAGAACAATAGCCAGAGGACAGGCACGCAGTTGGCCCAAATCATCCTTTTCTTTACAGAATTGATTGGGGTCACCTCAAAGTGCCCATTTTCGACTTGGACTCGAATCAGAAAAGCCATTTCGAAATGAAAGGGCTGTACAAGATGCAGCCGTGAAGGTCACATTCTGACGAGGTTCATATATCCTGAGTCACAAAAGGGATGCAGCAATGGCATCGTCAAAGGCCTCCCCTTTGTCCTGCAGACTGTGCTGTTAAGTTGCACCTCTGTATCAAGGAAGTTGCCGCCTCTTCTTTTAGAAGGATAATGAAGCAGCGCCATCCATTGACTTCTGGTTTAGGAGTTATGCCGAATGTATGTGTGAGAAACTCACCCGTCTTATCCCTGGCTAATGGTGTGTTTCAACCGGGTTGCTGATTCCTGTATGTAGAGTGTTGTTGTTGTTTAGTCGTGTCCGACTCTTTGTGACCCCATGGACCAGAGCACGCCAGGCCTTCCTGTCTTCCACTGCCTCCCACAGTTTGGTCAAACTCATGTTAGTAGCTTCGAGAACACTGTCCAGCCATCTCGTCCTCTGTCGTCCCCTTCTCCTTGTGCCCTCCATCTTTCCCAACACCAGGGTCTTTTCCAGGGAGTCTTCTCTTCTCATGAGGTGGCCAAAATATTGGAGCCTCAGCTTCACGATCTGTCCTTCCAGTGAGCACTCAGGGCTGATTTCCTTCAGAATGGATCGGTTTGATCTTCTTGCAGTCCATGGGACTCTCAAGAGTCTCCTCCAGCACCATAATTCAAAAGCATCAATTCTTTGGCGATCAGCCTTCTTTATGGTCCAGCTCTCATGTCCATACATCACTACTGGGAAAACCATAGCTTTAACTATACGGACCTTGCATAAATGTTTAGCATAAATATCATTGACTGTTGTGCTGGAACAGAACCATAGAGACACCTTCCCACCGCTGACATTGCTGCAGTTTTCCTGGAGAGGGCATTAGTGATGGCCAAAGAGTCACAGAGCAAACATCAGTCTCATGTGTATACCCATTTGGATTTTGGGTATATTGACTTACATGTTTAAATTAAGATGGGTGTACCGATTGGCCCATATCCTTAATTTGAGCTGAATGGGTGTTTTCTATTTTCATTCTCTGCCTCTGTTGCCCACCCTTATTAAAAGAAGTTGCATGCCAAGGGCCTGAGCCCTGCAGTTCCCATATATAATAAACACATGGACACAAATATTTTAGGTTAATGGGATAAGAATAGACTGTAACTTTATTGGTTAGAGATGTGAGAGGTTTGGCTTAGGTATTGGGTGAAACCAGACTATATCCCGACTCCTGCCCATCTGCAGGAATTCTCACTAATGGTAAACCACCATTAGGGGGAGCCCTATGATATACGTCAAATCAGGGCACCCCACGAGGTCCCCGTTGGGGTCGTGGCATGGCCCTAGCCCACGTCCAGGCTTCAGACAGGATCCACACCCAGGATCCCCTTATCGAGAAGGGGCAGGCGGAGGCTACAGCCTCCCCTCCCATAACAAAGGCTTACCCAATGCCTAACCTGACGAAGTTGTGGCGATTGTTACAAGGTAGTCGAAAACCAAATGGCTGGTGCCAATTTGCCAAGTGGAAAAATTCCTACCTGGCTCCACCAATATAGCGGCCGACATTTGCCCATAGCAAGGTCGCTGTAATAGCAATGCATAAAAAGAGGGTGGGTGAGTTGGGAGATCCAGCGAGGAGGTGAGTCCCATTTACTTCAATTGAGCTTGTTCCCAGGTGAGCAGGAATAATAATAATAATAATAATAATAAATTTCATTTACCATATTTTTCACCCTATAAGACACACTTTTCCCCCTCCAAAAATGAAGGGGAAATCTGTGTGTGCCCTATGGGGTGAATGCAGGCTTCAGGAAGCTATCAGCAAGCCTGGGGAGCCCGCGGGAGTTCCCGCAGGGCTCCCTAGGCTGCAGATAGCAGCCTGCTGCCTGGAGCGTGGTGCGCGCTGAAGCCACGACTGGGGGGGGAAAGTATTTTTTTCCCTTTATTCCCCCCCCAAAAAAACTAGGTGCGTCCTATGGGCCGGTGCGTCCTATAGGGCGAAAAATATGGTATATCCCACCCTCCCCGGCTAGAACCGGGCTCAGGGTGGCTAACATCAAAATATATAATACATTAAGACATAAAATTTAGCAATCGACTGAAATACAGCTTAAAATCAAATTAAAATTAAAATAAGATTAGATGGCTGCCCGCAAATTATAACTATAGGGGTTGGGAGCCTTAAGTACTCACCAGGCTCAGCTATTTGTATGAGCTGGTGAGAAGAGCTAGAGAGGCCACTTATATGCAGGGTCTTGTAAAAGGAGAGGGGACAGACTGAGCCCCGACCAAAGGCATGGCGGAACAGCTCCATCTTGCAGGCCCTGTGGAAAGGTGTCAAGTCCCGCAGGGCCCTGGTTTCTTGCAACAGAGCGTTCCACCAGACTGGGGCCACAGCCGAAAAGGCCCTGGCTCTGGTCGAGGCCAGCCTAACCTCCTTGAGGCCCGGGACCTCCAAGATGTTATTGTTTGCGGACCATAAGCTTCTCTGCGGGGCATACCAGGAGAGGCTGTCCCGTAGGTACGAGGGTCCCAGGTCGCATAGGGCTTTAAAGGTATAGAATTGCAGCTGAGTTGCAGACACTTCGGACTGCAGATGGAACTTCTGAATAGCAGTTGCTAGAAACCACAGAAGAGAGAGCTCTTGCACTTGAGTCTTGCTTGCGGGTTTCCCACTGGTATCTGGCTGGCCACTGTGAGAACGAGATACTGGACTAGATGGGCCATTCTTATGCTCAGTAGTGCTTGTTTCCAAGTAGATATACACAGGCATGTGTTGCAAGTCATCTAAAGAACCAGACATATGGAACAGCAAGGATACCGATCATACAATTAAATTAGAAATAGATGCAGAGATGAAATGTATCATGCAAGAATATATGTCTCCACCATGCCTGAAACCCTCCCACGAAGATCAGCAGAAGTGGATTTTAGATCCATAAAATTGTGACCATAATTGTAGAGGGCGAGCTGGGAGTGTGTGCAGTTCAGCTGAATGAATTAGCAAGAAGTGAATTGATTATAAATGGCGACCAGTGTGTGGTATAATTTTGTTTTTGTAAACCCTTCAGGTGTGATTCACAGGTCACTTCATCTGGCGGAGTCTTGCTGAAGGAGGTAATATGAAGACATCAGCGTTAAATTCAGTGATCCCATAAAAATGCGAGGATTTTCTTTCTTATTCTCATTTTGCCTCCGAGAACAATGCGGCCTCCTTTCTTCAGTGTGACTCATTCTGATGTATATAAACTCAAGGACATCTAGAATGCCATTCATGAAACAAAGGATGTTAAGTTCAGGACCTTCAGTGCTAATATATTTTATTCTAACGTTCACCTTGCTCTTGCACTTTGTTCTGCTTAGAAGTCATGAAGTGCTCCTCCAGCAGCCACTGAATGCCAGACTCCCCTCTTACAGCCCTCTCCTATGAATGAACTAAGTGAATCATCTTTGTAACTGGAGTGAGAGGTGACAATGAGAGACATGTGCAAGAGCAATAACACATCACTAGAACGCATCCAAGAGCTGTGAGCTGTGTCTCACCACCTTTTGCTGAACAAGTAAGAGCTGTTTGACAGTGGAACAGACTCTCTCGGGAGGTTGTGGACTCCCCTTCCTTGGAGGTTTTTAAGCAGAGCTTGGGTGGCCACCTGTCTTGGATTCCTGCACTGCAGGGCACTGAACTAGATGACCCTTGGGGTTGTTAGGATATAGTTCCGTTCCACCTTAAGCCAATGTGGTGTAGTGGTTAAGAGCGGTAGTCTCGTAATCTGGTGAACCGGGTTTGCGTCTCCGCTCCTCCACATGCAGCTCCTGGGTGACCTTGGGCTAGTCACACTTCTTTGAAGTCTCTCAGCCCCACTCACCTCACAGAATGTTTGTTGTGGGGGAGGAAGGGAAAGGAGAATGTTAGCCGCTTTGAGACTCCTTAAAAGGGGAGTGAAAGGCGGGATATCAAATCCAAACTCTTCTTCTTCTTCTTAAAAGGGAACAGGCATGACTGTTGTGTGTCACATGCCTGTTTACTTCCAGCACAGGCTTGCTGGGAATTTCCGTTTGTATATTGCTTTTGTCCTGCTGTTTGTTGGAAACGAAGGGAAGCAGACATGTTTTTCCTTTGTTCCTGAACTATGCTGAATAAATACCTCTATATAACACATGTCTCTTTCCGCCACTTCCGTTGTGAGGATTTATTCACTCTACTGATAAGAGCGTGCACAGCTTCTAAACGTATCTGAGGCTTGTGTCGCTGATTGATGCTGTACCAGAGATCGCCCGGCTGCTGGCTGGAGCCAGCTGGGGGCCTGCCAAATGCCCCCGTCTCCCCAGGAGTATCCCAAAAGGGGTCCCTTCCAACGCTACGATTCTATGATTCTAATCAACCCCTCTTCCCAAGGGAACTCTGGGAATTGTAGCTCTGCGAGCAGTCTCCTAACAACTCACAGCATCCTTAACCAACTACAGTTCCCAGAATCCTTTGGGGGAAGCCATGAGCATTTAGAGTGGTGCACTATTGCTTTAAACGCACGGCACGAATGTGGCCTCAGTGCTGCCCCTTTTAGGACTCAGCAGGGACGAGGATGGGAACAAAAAGAAATCAGCTGGCCACATTTCCCCTCCCAGAAAAATGAATTAAAGTCTTGAGTATCGGACAGCTGCTAAAGTAACAATAGGGGCAGATCTATTTTCCTCCCACCCCAGCAAACATGGCATTACTGTTAGAATTCCTGCTCCATGACTGTAGTCATGGGATTGTTGTCTTTCACATGACGGTATATGTTTTGACTCCACAGAGTGGGAAGTGATGAAGACAGGATATTTGTGTTACTGTGTTCCGTGAAGTGGAACTATTGTCCTTTGTTATTTCTCTCTTTGCTGTCTGATGCTAGAGAGAGAGGGAGCCATGTTGCAGTGCTCCGTGTGTGTTTATAGCTAAATAAAGTAGATTAGCCAAAATGCTGAGTTGCTGAGGTCTGTTACGCATGATGTGCAAACTCTGCGGATCTGTAAGTGTGCTGATGTCGCTGTGATGTTTGGACTGAAGAAAGCTTTTAAAGCTCCCAAACGAAAGATTAGGAGGGAGAGAACATGCCAGTCGGGCATGTGTCTCTACCAGGGTCCTACTCGAGTGTAGACTGAACTCCTGACAATTACATGGGAACATTCTTTGGCCGAGTCAGCTGGGGGGGGGGGGAGTTCAAATAAAAATCACTCTTTCTTTTCCGAAACAATTACTCCTTCTTTAATGGACCTGCTATCCCTTTGAAGTGGCAAATTCTGCAAATCTAGAATCTTTAATTATATAAGGAACCACAACTGGAGAGACTCATATTAAGCGAAGGGCAGTTTCAAAACAATTCTCTGATGTCACCTGACTATGGGATCTGGAGGAACTTTGACAGAGATGGAAATTGGCATAGTGAATCAGTTGTGCCCCTAAAAACTCATTCAATGAGCCTTAGGGGAGGGGAGGCTACAGCCCGTGGGCCAATTTTGGCCCAATAGGCCTGTACATTTGACCCATGTGGTCATTTTCTGCAAGCACAAGGACCACCTCTGACCTGGACCCTGCAATCACCATCTGAGGTGATTGCATCCTCCACATGAGATCCGGAAGCTAGCAGCATGAGAACGGGCCTTCTCTGTGGTGGCTCCCAGCTTATGGAATGCTCTCCCCAGAGAGGCCCACCTGGCACCTTTGTTACATATCTTTAGATGCCAGGCAAAAATATTCCACTTCTGCCAGGCCTTTGGCTAAACAATCCATGGCCTTTTAAACTGTGCGTGGAAGGAGTATTATTTTTGTTTATTACTATGTTATGTATTTTTGTGGTTTTATACTGTAACCTGCCCTGTGACTCTCAGATGAAGGACAGTGTAGAAATTTAATAAATAATCTACATCCACGTGCCTCCCTGCTGAAAGCAAGTCTGAACTTACCTGTGTATCATTCAACCCTACTTGGTGGTTATCTCCCTACAACAATAAGGGCCAATTTTGACAGGTGACGTCTGGGACTGACTGGATGAGGAGAAGTGGAGCCCCCCCCCCCCCCAAGGAAGACAGGGAAGATGATTTAGACCCTGGGTTTGGACAATGGGGAAGGGTTCCGGAAGCTTGAGGGTGGAAGAGGAAGGAAGGTGAGAGGAAGAAGACCCTTCTAGGACAGGTCTGGAGGCTGCATGTCTCAGTGTGAGCACAGACACAGAAAGTGAGGAATCGGAGGGTTCACCTTCCAGTCTGAGTCCTACTGGCTCTCCTACGCTGACACCCCACTCTAGGAGAGTCCTCCATGTTGCTGAACAACGAGCCAGACAGACCCAGAGGAGGAGCTCATCCCATGTCACAGTCTCCGTCTGTTGGGGAGGGCTCCAGAGGGAGAGGCTAGAGGGGAAAGGCGGGGACAGAGCTCAGATTTCTGCAACTTCTCAAGCTGAAGAAGTTGAGTGAAGGGGAGACTTTGCTGTGTTGCTTTCTGTAAATAAAAAGACAATTGCATACCAAGCCTCTGGCCTCTTCTTGGTTTGCAGGCGCCCGACACTTCCCTTTCAGTTCTTGTGACAGGTAGGTGGATTTTTTGGCCTGGTGGCCCAATCTTTATCTTCCCCCTAGACTGCAGGACAACTTTGACATGGACCACCACCCCCTGTCAATCATCTGATTTCAGTTGGACAGTGTACTCGAAGCTACGAATGTGAGTTTGACCAAGCTGGGGGAGGCAGTGGAAGACAGGAGTGCCTGGCATGCTCTGGTCCATGGGGTCACGAAGAGTCGGACACGGCTAAACGACAACAACAAACATTCATACCAGACATTTAAAGCACCATGGTGCCTGATGCCACTTCAAACTGTCATGGCTTCCCCCAAAGAATCCTGGGAGCTGTAATTAAATCCTGGAAGAGTTCTCAGGAGGCCCCTATTCTCCTCACATGGCCATAATAAATCTTTAAACAAGGGTCAAACACAATCACTTCTAGATGGGTGCTTTCCGTTCCAAGATTCGTCCTGCCAGCATGAAAAGTCTCTTCTGCTGATCAGGCAAAGGCAGTAGACCAAGCTTCTGGTATTTATATCAGGTCAATCCAATCTAAAGTTTTCATATTCCCTGCCAGTGGCTGATATTGCACAAACTAAGCCAAGCTAGAAATTTCATAGTGTTATGTACTGAGTTGAATAGGATCCAAAAGGCAGCAGTCTGATTGGTCCTAGAACAATAGGATTCAGAATGCAGCAGTCTGATTGGTCCTAGAACAATTGGATTCAGAATGCAGCAGTCTGATTGGTCCACAGGAGCCACCCAATCCAGCTCCAGGTCGAAGGGAATCTGCAACCTGATTGGCCTACAGAAGAATCCCGGAATTAGCCAATCACATGGGGCCCATTGTGTAAATAATGTATATAAGGCAGACATTCTGGGGGAAATTCTATTCCTCCTCACCACTATGAGCTGAATAAAGAGCATGAAATCCACTCTCGACTCCGAGTATATTTCACATAGCCCTTGCCGACGGCTGATGTTGCACAATCTGAGCCAAGAGAGCACCAATGTTCTCTGATAGGGGCTCATGAACCTTCCACAACTTCCTGAGGTTGCTGGACCACAATTCCCATCGCCCCCAATTACAGGCTATGCTGGCTGGGGCCGATGGGAATTGTAGTTCAACATCGTCTGGCGGACACTACGTTAGAGAAGGCTTCCCTAGTCCCTCTCTCAACACACCAATGCTCTCTGGCATGCTGCCTTAGAGGCCGGAAATAAAGTCACAATAAAACAAGAGGCTGTGTGTGTGTGTGTGTGTGTGTGTGTGTGTGTACAAGTGTGGGACGAAGCTAGAAGTTCCTGTTCCTTCCGATTCCGCTGTCTTGGAATATTATAAATTGCCCAGGAGGAATTATGCTTTAATTGCTCTTGGTTACATGAAACACATATTCTAATTACTTTATTAAGCAAAGCTATAATGATGAGAAGCCCAAGCAATTAAGTATTATCTGTCTTAGTCACTTAATCGGAAGGGTGCAACGCACAGCTCCACCCCCCTCCCCAGCACTTTCTGTCGCAGATAACGCGGTTGGCTTTGAACAACCACTTTAAAGGCAAAACCCACCCCCCCACCCCGCAAAAGGAGCAAGCGACTTGTAAGGATTGATTAAAGATGTTTGATTTAATAACTGGGCTGGGGGTGGAAATGAACAGATGTAGAGATTTCTCTCTCTCAGGCCCACATGTGATGCTTGTCATGTGGTTTGTTGTGGTGTGGGGCAGTGGGTGTTGTGGTGTGGGGCATCTGAAGGCAGCCCTTTTTAGGGAAGCTTTTTAATGTTTAATAGGTTATTGTATTTTAATATTCTGTTGGAAGCCGCCCAGAGTGGCTAGGGAAACCCAGCCAGATGGAGGGGGGGGGGGGGGAAAGGAAAACTGGGACATTCAGAGCTTGGATCAGAAACTTGGACGGCTTCTATAATTCCGGGACTGTTCCTGGAAAACCAGGACACTTGGAGGGTATGTAAGGTAAGGTAAAGGGACCCCTGACCATTAGGTCCAGTCGTGACTGACTCTGGGGTTGTGGGGCTCATCTCGCTTTATTGGCCAAGGGAGCTGGCGTACAGCTTCCGGGTCATGTGGCCAGCAGGACTAAGCCGCTTCTGGCGAACCAGAACAGTGCACAGTGCACAGAAGCACCGCTTACCTTCTACTTGCACTTTGACGTGCTTTCAAACTGCTAGGTTGGGAGGAGCAGGGACCGAGCAACGGGAGCTCACCCCATCGCGGGGATTCGAACCGCCGACCTTCTGATCAGCAAGTCCTAGGCTCTGTGGTTTAACCCACAGCGCCACCCGCGTCCCTTAGGAGGGTATGTACAAGTCATCATCAAAGAACTCTCCAATGGAGACAAGGTTGTAGACTCAGTACAAAAAGACCAAGCTCAATATCACAGGGAGCTCAGGCAAGGTAGAACAGGTTGAAGCAGTAATGCTTCTGAATACTAGAAACCACAGGAGAGAATATTCTCTTGTGCTCAAATCCTGCCTCCTGGTTTCCCACGGGCATCTGGTTAGTCAGTGTGAGGACAGGATGCAGCCCCTGACCTTTACAAGACTGTACACAACTCATAAGCAGCCGCAAGCAAGTGAAATATATCAGCAGCAGATTTGTTAAGGCAATCAAAACGGTCATTAAAAGTGATGAGGGTGTTCTCCGGGTGGTTTTCCCCAGGTGTTGATTGAAATCTATGACACCAGGGAAGTAATTTGTGTTTCCTAATTTAGGAGGAAAATTAGATGGCTCTGTAAACAGCTATGTTGGGGGAGGGCTGGGGAACCATACCCAAATCACTTGTTTTTTCCTCTCTTGCTCATAGGAAAATCCTAGAGACAGGCAGCTGTTAGTACAAAACATCTGCAAGGAGATTGTTGCGCGACATTAGTTATATCTATTGTGTGTGCCCATCAAAAATGATGTGTTTGCTCAGCATTTGTAGTTATCATTAAAAAGGCAAGATGTTTGATGAGAAAGCACAAAGTCGGATGCAGAGAAGGAGTCTTATGGCTGCCTGGTGGCTTCTGTAAGAAAGATTAGCAGCTGCAGCATTTCGGGTCTGTTTCAAGGGGGGACCATGAGAGCTGAGGATCAGTCCCAACATGTTGTTCCCTTTGTGAAAGATGGAAAACATTGCCTTTTGAGAAGCTGGTCTTAAATAACGTAAGCTTTGGAGTCTGGTGTTTAAAGAAAGCTGTGATCTGAGATTGTACAAAAAGGGGGAAAATATATGCAAATAAGTATATTTGCACAAATGTAGTTAATTTTGTTGGCTATTTGCAGTATGGTAGCGCTGCAGAGAGCTTGCTGGGGAGATCATGCATTAAAAAGAAAAGGACTCAAAAATAACTTAAACAAGGTTTTAATAAGAAAAACAAAAACTCCATTTACACTAAATACATCAACAACCAAACCAGACCCAACCACCAACCCATCCCCCAGGGTAATGGGAAAGCTAGGTGCTGCTCCTTATATACTACACCCAAATGCTGACACAGCTTGATTAACACAACTCAGCAGCACCTGCTATGTTTCACAGCTGTAAAGCTGGGTCTCGTTATCTTGCTCTGGCCCTTGCTCTGGCCCCTTAAAGACATACACATCGAGTGGAACAATGATGAACCTTTACATTTAAAGAAACCATTCAACAAATTTGCATAGTCTATCTGCATAGCAAAATTTAGTATTTTTGTTTCCATTTTCTCCCGTTTACATAGATGATTTGTATGCAGCAATGGTTGTGTGTGTGTGTGTGTGTGTGTGTGTGTGTGTGTGTGTGTTTTAAATAAGCGTATTCTAAGATTTGCCAAGAGAGGGGAAGTGAAAAGGATAGAGTAAAAGGATTTTTCAGTGGAAAGGTCTCCCTCAGGAGTTTGTGGACTCTCCTTCCTTGGAGATTTTTAAGTAGAGTTCGGTTGGTCATCTGTCATGGATGCTTTGCTGAGATTCCTGCATTGCAGGGGGTTGGACTAGATGACCCCTGGGGTCCCTTTCAACTCTACTATTCTATGATTCTTCAGTGACTGCACAATATAATGAACTGTATGTGTGTCTGCTTAGTTCCTCTGTGCCTGACTC